>NC_087069.1:7237246-7628246 GCF_963678635.1 Symsagittifera roscoffensis
TTATTTTGAGCAACCACTGGGAGGCTCAATTCGAATTTTTGGAGAAAATACACGAAAAAATTTAAAAATCAAGTTGAAAAAAATATACATGTCTTAAGGCTGTGCTCCAGGTATGATTCGACCGTGGTCGGTTATATTTTGGTATGTTAGAATTGTAGTAGTGCAGACTTCCCGAGTTATGTTTTGACATTGTGGTCATTGTTTCAACACCCTGATTCGACTATGGATGTTCGGTCGGGCACCGTGATCGACTCTGAGATTTGAAAAAAAATTGATGTTCGAGAAAATTATTCTGTAAAACTCGACAGTTTACCACATTTGTAGTTACCAAATCTCAAGTTAAAACAGAAAATTATGAACGACCGAAAAAGAAAAAAACTTATTTTTTGGGCGTCAAAATTTCTATGATTGCTAATGCCAACTTTTTGACTTTAATTGAGCGTAATAACTGGCGTAAACAAGTTTTTGGCTAAAACAAAACTGTAGTCAAAAAAGTTTGATATCATTACAGGCCCTAATGCATTTTCAGATGTTTTACAAATTAAACAAAGCGTTTTTCCTTTTATAGACTGAAACTGAAAAATTTATTAGTCATACAATCCCAAAGAATAGAGTTGTGCAAATTGGAACCTGATCTAAACTACATTTTATGATTGGATAAATTAAATGTTTTACCAATGTAAAGTATTTAATATTAACCAATCATGATCCATCTAACTAACAACCCACTTATTTGTAAGTGCTGAAGTTACTTGTAATTTCAGCACCAGAGAGATTTGAATTTAACTTAGAAATTAGTTGGACTCTCCCGAGCACTTCAGCAGCCGCAATAAACCAGTATACCCTAGATCTATTGAGCCTAGCAGAGACTAGTTAAACAACCTGAGACTAGATAGTATAAGAGTAAGATTAGGATCGGTATTAGACTAAGAAGTTGCACGAATCTATCCGGCCGAAAATAAGATAGCGTGACGAGCAGACGGTGTACCCTATCCGAAATTACTCTATGAGTTAACCACATCGGTCCTAACTCATCTGGTGCGACCATAAGTCTCGAACAAGACCTTAATAGCTTAGAATTAACCAATAATAGATTAGAAATTAGACAAAAACATTTACAAAATGTTATACGACAATAATTTAATCGAAATGTCTCTACGACTCAATAGATCAGAGCCAATATTCCGAACCATAACAGAACTACCCGGAATTGGAAGAAGACCTCGAACCAAAGACGACATACGACAAAGTAGAAACTTGCCGTATAGTTATATGATAGTTCGGCAAAAGCCAGAACAAACTTTTATATTTAGAATACTACTGGCAATGAATTTAGATTTTCATTTGCAAACATAAAATTTTGAAGTCAATGTTCAAAATCATTTCAGGCGCTAAACAAAATTATTAATATACAATAACGATTGATAAAAAGATCTAAGATCGTTTTCCTAAAACTCTGCAGTAATATACAAAACATGTTTGAAAAATATTTATTGAAAAATAAAAAATAAAAATTAGTAGCATGACAATAAATGGTTAGTAATCATAAATCATCCTGTTGTTCCAGCTCCATCACCTAAAACATAACAGCAATCATAAACCCACTAATATCATCAAAACACTAAATCTTTCCTTTACACACATTTAAAATTTTATTAAAACTTAAATTCACTTAATTTTAAAACCAGATCATCAAGGCTTATCCTTGGATCTTAAATCATTTTCTACTTAATTAAATTTCAAATTTGATCATCAAGGCTTATCCTTGGCTCAAACAGAACAACTTTGTTCTCCCCCACACACTTAATTAGTGTCTAACGACCTCAAACGTCGATTCACTATCCAACCCTTTCTAAAAGACCCAAGACTAATAGAAATTTTTAAACAAAACTAATCATTCAAATTAGGATAAACAGTGAAGAACTTCGGTTATTCATCCTTCACTTGACCCCCCCTCTTACCAGACCCAGGATAAATCTTAGACTTAGTAAGTTTAAAATAGTATCTAACGAACTACTCGCGTTCTAATTATACCTGAACCTTGTGGATCGATTTACTATTCTCCAACCCTTGAACACAATCACTACCCCTAAGTAAGATTAAGTAAGTTAACACCTTAACTTATACTAGCCACGAGAAAGTAAAAAATCATTCTTCGGAATCGATATACTTTTCTCTCCAACCCTGAACAAACAGACCCAGGTTAAGCTAACCAAAAAATCGTAAGAACTAACAGTTTAAGAAAATAGAAACCATTTAACAACCTTTCGCATCCGTCATCCTAAACCTTATGTCATTTAAAAACCTAGGAAATAAACAAACAATCGTTTTACACAATTGTGAAATAGATAACAAAAAATACGACCTCGTAATCACACCTCATACACAAACAGTTGGATACATTCGAACAAAACGACAAACACTAAAGAGAAAAATAATAACGAAACAAAGACAAATAACACGAAGAAGATTTTCAAAAAATCGAAACGCATTTTCAGAATCAGAAACCAACAGTTTAGACGAACTTTACAAACTAAAAGAATCAATAGATAGAAATTGCCCAATTCACGATCAATTATATTTTTCTGACTCAGAAACAACTTCAAATTCATCAAAAAGAGGAAAAAGAAGAATAAAAAAGCAGTATAAACACAAACCAGTACATTTATACAATTGGAATCAACCAATTAGACACATTGATAATTACATATTAACAGTCATCGAACGAAAAAATGAGCTCAACGCACACCCCAGGTGACGAAACTCCAGATGATGATGAAATCTTTCCTTTTATAGTAGATGCAGATACTGATAGAGGACAACACATATTTTGTCAAAATTTACTCGTAAATTTATTTGAACCCGGAATCAGTCCATGTAAAACAGAGTTCCCAGATGTAAAAATCAAAAGACAAATCATAGACCACTACTTAAAAGATATATGCAACATAACACAACAGTATGGAATCTACTCCATAGAATTCACTTCCCCAAACCATAATAATAGAAAATATACAATTCAAACAGACGACCTTGATTTAGAATTTTCAAAAGTTTTTTCAGAATATATAAAAAGCATCCAATACCATAACTCACAAAGAGCAAACTCCATATTCACCAATGAAGTTTTCGCAATAATATATAGTTATATTTCGATATTAGAAAACGAAATCCCAATAACAAATGTCTCACCGACAGAAACATCTAAACATTTGAAAGTACGACATGAAATCACACTACTCTCTAGTTATTTAAACATCATTAAAGAAAATTTCACGAAAGACGACGTTTCACAACATACAAAACACGATCTACAAAAAATTTTGGCATGGTTCATAATAGATTATTTCACACACAATATTGATTTAATTGCACAAGCAAGAAAAAATTTTAGACCCCAAAACTCGAACGATGATACCGCTATCACAGAACAATCAGATTATGTTTGGGACCCCGAATGGTCTCATCCCGCATTTATAAGCTTTCCACAATCAATCTCAAGTCAAGCAATAGGTACAATATCTTACATAAGAGATTATGTAAGAGTAATACCATTAACAATTGATGCAACACCATTAAACTATAATACATTTTTACCCGATACACAAAATAATAGTTTAAACTCTACAGTTATACACAATGAAAACCTCAATGGAACTAGGAATCTTACTCAACAAGATATCCAGACACCATCACACTTCATAAATAAAGAAATTGTACACACAACAACTACACAACAAAGTATTTCACCAATACGCCCAAATTTAACAACACCAAGAAATACAAATCTTTCACAAACACAAGTAACCTTACAATCAACCGTTAAACCTTCGGTTGCCCCTAAATATTCACAAATGGATTACCAAACATACAGACCCATGACAATACCATCAAAAACACGCAAAACATTCACTAGAAACAACTTTGCAGACCATAATTATAATTATACACATCCGTCAAAAACAAATTATCAACCACAAAGAAATTTTAATCAATATACAAAACCTCGAAACTGGGATAACCCAACGGCCCAATATAATTCCAAAAATTTTCAACCAAATCCTCCACAGGATCACAGTGAAAATTATCCATTTTTTCAACAAAATAAAAATAAAAAACAGACATCTTATCAAATGGATTATTTATCCTCAGATGATGATTTCTTACAACCAGATATATTTGCACAAAATACTCAAGGATATCGTAGACAAGGAATACAGAGAACACGTACAAATCATAGAAATTTTTCTCCACAACCAATAGATGCACAACATCAACAACCAATTCAACAACAAAATCTAATTAATACACAATCTTTTCAACCAATTCAACAACAAAATCCAATGACTGCACACTCGTATCAACCATTACAAATGCAAAATGAAATACCACTCCCATATTATCTCCAACAACATGAAATAACAAGAAACCAACTTTCAAATTTTTCTCAAATGCCAAATGCAGCAGAATCATTACAAATGACAATGAATCCATACCTTATGGGTGGATCATCAATAACATCAAACAAACCTTTAATGGTTTTCACAGGAACAGACCCTGAATACTCTGTAGAAGATTATTTAAATGCAGTAACAGCAAACCTGATTTTAAATATTGGACCTGAACCAATTAATACGCCACTACATCAAAACTGGATACATCGACGCACAGCGTTAATACAAACAACCTTAGATGGCGCAGCCCAAAAATGGTTTTCAGTACTACCTCTAGAAATAAAATCAAACTGGAAAAGGTTTACACAGGAATTTTCAAAAATGTTTGACTCCGAAAGAAACAAACAACAACAAAGAGTTTTATGTAATGAAATTCGCAGATTACCAAACGAAACCATCAAGCAAATAGCAGTACGAATCGAAACACTAGTTCGAAAAGCATATTCATTAAATACACATGACTATAAAAACACAAAGATGACAGAAATCTTAATGATGACCTTAACACCACAATTAAGGAAAATAGCAATAAAAAAGAGAGCATCCCATCCTTCTTCAATTCGAGAACCCGATTTAGATTTTCGAAAACTAGTAGACAAATTAGAACAACAAGCAGAAATCACGATGAAACTAGAAGAAACGGAAAATCTGAAATTACAATACGTTAACAGAATTGAAACGACTCCCACTAATATTAATAATATACAGGAATCAGAGACAGACCTCGTTGAAAAAATCACTGAAATACTCAATATCTACGAAAAGAACCCAAACTTTAAAGGCAAACCATCTTTCAAAAAATGGTGTAATTATTGCCGACGATACGGACACAGTATTTCCGAATGTAGACAAAAACAGCAAGACAATCAAAATAAACCTCAAAAATATAAAGAACCAAATAAATCATTCTATCAATACATGAAAGATCAAAATCTACCGAACAAAACAGTCCACAGCAACAACAGTTCAGGAAAACCACTCCCGAACAATACAAATTATACAAGAAATCAATCACCATATAACTCAAGTTATAGAGGAAGATCACCAGAACAAAGAAACACGAATAATTCATCACAAAATCACTACAATAGACCAAATAGTCGAAATAACTACTCCAGATCAAATTCAAATACACAACGATTTGTTTCTAGATCTAATTCCCAATCAAGAAATGACTACTATCCAAACAACCAATCACGAAATTCATCATACAATAGGAATAGAAACTACTCCTATAATCGAAATAGAAGTTATTCAAACAACCGAAACCAGAATTACCCGAACAATCGATCAAGGAATAACTCATATAATAGATCGAACTATAACAGACCAAACAATAATTACCAAAACAGATCGCGAAATAATTCACAAAATCGACACTCAAGTTATAATAATCGTTATAGAAATTATTCCCAATCACCACACCGGAATAATAATAACTATAGAAATTCTAATAATCGCCACAGAAGTAGTACACCTAAACATCAAAGACAAATCAATCAAGTACAATCTAACCCAGAAACAACATCAGACCCTCCAGGTATTGATGACACAGTAACTGATACGTTACAACTCAATCAAATAAACTGTACATCATCAGATTCAGAAAGTGATACTGAAAACACTCTTTCTATCAATATAATAAAAGTCGAAAATGACTATGAATCTGTCATATATGAACAACCCTTTTCATCACACATATATGAAAATCAATCAGAATTTCTTCAAAATTATTACACTACACCCATAAATTCCACACCAACGACGCAAGAAACAAATGAGATTAACACTACAGATCAAACCAATAAAAATACCAAAACAAAATGCTTGAATACAAACCATATTTATCAAAATATACAAAAAGAACAACCCAAAGAAAAAATTTGGACAATACCATTTCTCTTAGAAAGCCCAAGAAATAAAGAATTTCAACCACCAGACCTTGAAATAGATTTTTTAATTGATTCAGGAGCAGAATCAAACATAATAAACATCCCCACATGGAATGAAATAAAAACTTTACACCCAAAGCTAATACCTCTTGAAACCTCCAGTAAGTTAGCAACAGCACAAGGATCAACATTGATAAACTACGGAAAAATCCAATTATTTCTCCTCCCCACCAGAACAATGGAACAAAGCAAAATTTTAAATAAGCCATTTAAACAAATATTCCATATCACTGACATTAAATATAATATCATTGGAATACCATTTATTTCGAAGTATATACCAACAATTAACATACTAAATAGTAAAATATTAATCAAAGATAAATATACAAAAACAAAAGAAACATCCTTAACATTTTTTCAAAGATTAAATAAACAACCACCATTCTTTTCAAAATTCTACCCGATATTTAACCAACAAAGAAAACACCTAAAACCACTATCAGGAAATATCTATAATTTTTCAATCAAACAAGTTCACCAATATGATAAAGAACAAAACAAACAAAAATTTTATATGTCAGAATTTGAATTCAAACCAATCCACAAATTTTTCAAAATCACAATCTCATCCATAAAATATTTGAAAAATTCGAATTCCGATATCATTTCCTTACATGTCTATAACAACACACCTTACCAAGTAACATTACCTTTAGGACTTTTAGGATACTGTGAAACCAACGCTACAATATCACCAATACACGAAAAAGCCTATCGCGTAAATAATATACTCCAATTACTAGATATTTGCCAATCTACAATTCTTAATGAAGAATTATCTATAAATAATATAATAAGTAACGAAAACAGAAATACGGATTATTTCACAAAAACTCCATATTTCAAACCTACATTCAACATAAGTAACTACACAGAGGACCAACAGAAATTTTTAACAATGTTTAATTTCCAACATTCACAAATAACACAAGACGAATTCGAAAAGTTAGCCAAACAGCTAATTGAATATTCATCAGTCTATGCAACATCAAAATTCGATGTTGGAAAAATCAGTTCATCACTACATCTCCCGTTAAAACCAAACGCAGTTTTCAAAAAACAGAGAGCAAGTAAAGTACCAATTCACTTACATGATAAAGTAAACAGATTACTCGATATTTTAGAACAATACAACATTATATCACCAGTTAATAAAGAAGAACAACCAAAAGGCAACACATTTATCAACCCCGTTATCATTCTAGCTAAAGGAGAATCATTAAAAATCGTTCTCGATGCTAGATACCTCAATTCACTTATAGATGAATCAAAATGTAATTGGCCCATTGAACCAATACAAGTTATTTTAACAAAAATAAACGGCAAATACTTTACAACCGCCGATATGAATAGTGCATACAATCAAATGCCACTAGATGAACAATCACGACGTTTAACACAATTTGTTATCGGAAACCAACAATATGAATTCAACCGCTTATTCTATGGAATATCCATAGGACCAGCAGCATTTTCAGCTTTTATGAGCAAAATTTTTAGACCACTAATACTCAAGAAAAACGCAATCACCTATTTAGACGATGTTTTTATGCAATCACAAACAAAAGACGAGATGTTCAATGTTTTAGAAAAATATCACCAAATACTTCAGAACGAAAATCTGAAGGCCGCCCCCGATAAATCACACTTCTTTTTGACAAGAGTTAAATTCTTAGGACATAATATAGAAAGAAAAACAATCACTCCATTGAAATCACGCATTGACGCTATTCAAAAACTTCAACCACCAACAAATAAAAAGAAAATCCAAGAATTTCTTGGAATGTTAAACTTTTTAAGTAAATATGTTTATAAAATGCAATTATATCTACGACCATTTTATAACATCCTTAGACAACAAAATAATTTTGAATGGAACACAGAACATCAAACACGATTTGAAGAAATAAAGAAACTTTTAACTGAACAAATTTCAAACACAATTCCAGATTCAAATCAACCATTTTATGCAATGTGCGATGCTTCGAACTTTGGCATCGGTGCAGCACTAATACAATCACATAATGGTACAAATAAAATGAACCTCATATCAGCAAATTCTCGATTATTCACTCAAGCAGAGCTACGACTCTCCACTCTAATGAGAGAATGTACAGCCATAATATATACACTGACAGAATATGAATTTCTGATACTTGGATCAAAACATCCAACAGTTCTATTCACAGACCATAAACCAATCATCTTTCTCTTTACACAAAAATCTAACCCAAACCACCGAGTTTACAGATTTCAACTAATTCTAATGAAATTTCCAAACTTACATATAGTTTGGACTGCAGGAAAAAATCTTGCATTACCAGACACCTTAAGTCGAAATACACCACCTGAATTACTTACACGAAAAACAACAGTTGAAATACCCAAAAACATAAAATTCTACCTTGCAGAAAACGAAACATCACCCCGACTGGAATGCAAATATGCAGTAAAAACTGATATTGAACAATCACAAATAAATAGTTTACAACATTTCCCACTTTATTTAGATTGTCAAAATAATCATTATGAAGTTGATTTACTTGGAACATCAACTTTCAAACCAATCCCATATTCTCAATGGATAAAAAATAACACCCAACAAAAACGAACAAAACAACACCCACATAAGAAAGACAATTTTCCACTAATTGAAAAAGAAGATTTAACTGATAAAATAAATTTATCAGGACCACAAACAAATGATTCAAAATACACAATAAATCAAGTTTTTGACCTTCACGACCCACTTGACACAATACCCTTATCTAAATTAGAAATCGAAAACATTTTTCTCCCCCCAACAGAAACAATTACAATTTCAACACTGAAACAATATCAAAACCTTGACCCAATAATTCGACAACTGAAATCATGGCACAAATATAAAACTAAACCTATCAAAGCAGATTCAACCATTCTAGGAAACAAAACACTCCTCCGATACTTTCGCAAATTTAACAACACAACCATTAACGAAAATACAGACCTTTTAGAGTATAACCTGAATGAATCTACAGTTCCATGTCTCCCTTTAAGTATGATTCTTATAGCTTTTAATATTTCACATACACAAAATATTAAAGGACACTCTGGATCAGAAAAAACATATTCAAATTTTATACAAAATTTTTACTTCCCAAATGCACCAATTTGGATAAAAGTACTATGCAATGACTGTATAGTATGTCAACTAAATAAACCTTACCCAAATCAAAAACAAATAGCACAAAAACAAGATTTTAAAGGACAAAGCTTGTACTTTAACCATCGTATCTCATTTGATACCAAAGGACCAATTTCACCCTCATCAGAAGGAAACTCCTACATTATGGTAATTGTTGACGCATTTACACATTATGTAGCACTTAACCCAGTACCACATTGTAACGCTTATTACGCTTACACAACACTCTATGAACACTGGATAGCAAAATTCGGACTACCAGAAATTTTAGTTACAGACAACGGTACAGAATTCATAAATAATGAAATTATCACACTATGTCATTTATATAACATAAAACACAAACCACGTACATCTCATGCACCTTGGACAAACGGCCTAGTCGAAGGTATGAACCGTTCATTACAAGAATATCTTAGATGTATCATCAACGGAAATGATACAAAATATACCGAATGGTCAGCAGATGTAAAATTATTTCCCTTAGCATATAATTCACAAATTACGACAACTTTAGGAATGTCACCATACGAAATGGTTTTTAACCAAAAGCCACGCAAACCAATAATGTTTACAGCAAATTCTCATAAAAACGCACAAGGTTACTGTCAACCAAATAAAGACTCAATTTGTTATAACCTACCTTTACATACACACGATGAAGATCATTTTCATCACCCACAAATTCTTAAACTAGCCTCCGGTACACACACCGAATGGATTCTAAATAGAGATAAAAAACACAATGAAATTTATCAAAAAATAACAAAAAAGTTATTACAAAGACAAAACATTAATGAACAAATCAATTCACGTTTTACACCAGCCTCCGAATTAAAAATTGGAACATTTGTTTTAATACCTAATTTTAATACTCAAAAAGGAATTTCTAAAAAATTACAACCCCTTCGAAAAGGACCATACCAAATAATTGCAAAACCCACTGATGTCACATATAAAATTACCGACTCAAACAAAAAAGAAATCGTTCAACATCGAAACAACCTATTACCTTATTACCCAAAAGAATACGCACTCCGCGAATTAACTCAATTATATTCTTTCACAGGATTAAAAATCATTCAAAATGAACCACATCTGAAAAACACAGAACAAAATGATAACCCCACCGAAAATCAAAACACAAAACCAATCGCCACCAAAAACAATACACAAAACCATAAAGAATCCCCAAAACAAAGAAAAAATAGAAAAATGACCGAACAAATAATACCCCAAGAACAAATCGACAAATCAGAAAATAGAAAAACAACAAGACTCCGAAATCAACCACGTAAAAACTATAAAATATTCATCCCCCAATCTAAAATTTTAAAGAAAGTAGAATTTCAAAAGTAATTTTAACATTTGCTTCACAATCTTGAAACCTCCGAAACATTTTTCATTTACATTTTTCAAAATAACATGCTGACAAGTACGTAATAATTCTAGTTCAAAATAGACCAATAGGATTCATCCAATCCGTCACTTTCTCTAACTCAAACTAAGACCAATTAGACGAATCATATAGAACTCCAGGCACATCTATAACTATAACTTTACGACCTCCAGGTCAAAAATAAGCAAACCACTCCAACTTGACAACTAAAATAAATATCACCATAATACCGTACCCCTCCCTTATCTAATAACCCAAAGATCAACAATATTTCCCCAACTCAGACCACGAATACCCCCAAAGCAAATTTGTTAACTTAGCCTAAAGTAACAAAATGAACATTTTAATTAGCCTAAAGTATAAAAATCTCACCATACCCCGGATCATTTGACAAACAAAAATAAAGAAAAAGTAGACCTCCCAGTCACCATGAAAATTGCCCCCAACAATTTTTTACAAAACTCAACCCACTTGTCAAAAAACTAATAAATAATCCGACCACACTAGAAAATCGCCTCAAACAGCAAAAAATATTCGACCAAGAGATCATTTCTTAAATGCTCTTCTCTCAATCAGTTACTCAAATACTCATAAATCTTAAACATTTTTTTACAATACTTGAAACCTTTATAATATTTCTTTTTGATATACTTGAATCTTTTCTAATAATCCTAATCATTTTTTGTAACATTTTTTAAATTTTCTACACTATTCTCGAACTATTCCTCCAACTTTCCAAAACCCTTGATTACATTCACAGGTACGAGTCATATAACTTGTCTAAATGATACGAACAATTTTCAGTAGAACCGATATTTTTTTATTATTTGTAATTTTCATAGCATTCTTATCATCCCTCATTTTGACCATCTGTAAATGTATAAAGAAAGCAATCCTCACATTTGCCCTAGCAACAATCCTTCTAATTCTTTTTTTGGAAGAATATTATAATAAACACAAAATTTCTCACTAAAGTAATAATTCAAAAAACTATCAAAAATTGCTACCCAAAAGTCACAAAGTCAGTCTTCACCGACATCATCCCAAGATAACCAAACACCACCTTCAATTACTCAAAATCCTCAAACATCTACACGAATTTCTTTTCAAGACAATCCATACACTTTTGAAGAACGACATGCTCGTTTATCAGAACCACTAGAACCAGTTCAACGACAAGCACCTTTAAGCGAACCAACATATAACCTATACCCAACACTACCACAAGAACTAAGTAGAATAAGAAATTCTAGTCAAAACCAAAATACAGTCGAAATAATTAGACAAATTATACATCCTCGACGAAACAGAAATCTTCAAACTCCCCGAGTTCATTTTGATATACCTCAATCCCCATCACAAAACACTCCAGAAAACCCCATTGGTATATTACCAGAAACCCCTACACTTCTTTCACAACGTAGCACCTCAAGCCTACCATCAGATTACTTAGGTTCAACACCAACATCTGAGCAAATACGTGAAAATCCCTTTAACCCCCCAAACCAGGCATCACGACTACCATATTGGACTACACATTCATTTACACAAGGTGAACCAAATTTAGTCAATGACCCCATAGATATTTCTACGGATACAACAACATCCTCATCGCTACCAGAAACATTATCACTACCATCAACACCATCAATAAGCCAGTTTTCACCACCACCTTTTAACTTAAACTTTCCAAATAATCTCGACGCCAGATATCGAGAACAATCATCAATAAATATTCCTTTAAGACTAGATTGGAATACATTTACAGCACCTCCACCACTATTTGGACAACATCAAGAAAGTAACCGCCTTCATAACTGGGCACTTAATAGATTACAATATCGCCAAGATATTCACAACGATATCCGTGATCACAATATTCAAATACTCCAACAAAACAGTTTACAATTAAAGTTTGAAATCACAGTTAAGTTAAATAATATTACCCAACATCCCTACCCATTAAATCCACCTAACATAACAGCTCAATCACTACCACCACCGTTTATAACTACTGAAGTAATATACAAATACGACAGATATACCAAAAACACAATTGGCTACATTACATTTTATAATCCATACTCAGGATTATCATACACATGTATATTCTAAAATTATTAATTTTTCTCCAACTCCTTTTTCTAGTAATCTCAAATCAAAACATAAACCCTTCTCCTCGTACAGGACCACAAGATTTATTAGTAACACATTACGACTGTGAAGAAAATGAACAAAAAACACTACACAAATATGCAATAAATCAAGTATCACAATGTGAAACAGAACCACAAGCTATAGAAACCACAGATGTAATAGCAACACTCTATTCAAAAGCCCGAGCAACAACAGTTACAGGTTATAAATTCACAGCAACATTTTCCGAAAAGAAAGTACATTGTTCACAAGTCTCGAACGGAAACAAAAACCGACTTGACCATGAATCATTCTATCAAAGTAATATAGAACGTCTTTTACATCTCAATCCCGACGATTGTAAAAATGAATTACTTAGACTAAACATCACACAAAATAAAAACTCCGCTAGAAAGTTAGTTAATTTTCAAGTTTTTCCAGACTCTGTACATCAATCACAACTTGAAAGACACCAAGGACATATAAAACTAGACGAAAAATACCCGTATAACGGCGCACACGGACGATTAACCTATGACCTACACGATAAACATTGGATACCACACATTGGTATAAATGACCCATCAAACTGCAAAGCAGACACAAAAAATAAAGGATACCAAGAAATAATGTTTTTCGATTGGAAAATACAACTCGAAAAAATACAACTAACACGAGATTTATCAGATAATACAATGATCTATCAAGGAATCCGATTACCTTGTAAAAATGATCAAGGTTATTGCGACCCTACAACGAGAACACAAGCAACAATTGTTTGGTTCCCCGAAGATACATGTACAACATTTCAAGTAGCAAAAATACACGCTCGTATGATAAAATTTCACGAAAAATATTTTATACAATCAATTCCATATGAACAAGTCCATCCATCACGAAAACTAAGTTCTAATTTTAGAAACATAGACAATATAGAAAACAAATTGACACGTTTTCAAATATATCAAGAAACAGAACTTGCATGTAAATACAGGAATCCACTTCACAGAACACAATACTCTGAAATATTAGTTGAATACGAAAAAGGATTCGACATGACCACTGGAAAAATAAAAATCGACCCATATGCCACAGGTCATCCTCTAAACGAAGGAACATCCTATATACCAGTTAATTTTGAAAAAAGCAATGGACAACCTGGTGGACATCTAAAACCCCATGACACCAGAAGCACACGCTTACAAGAATTATCACTAATGAATACTACATATTTCGGTAATATCCACTATGATATTCATTTAGATATGAAACTAGATTATACAATTAGCCGAATTTTTCAAGAAATGTCACTCTCCGAATTAGAAACACTACACCACCTATGCGAATTAGAACGAACACAAATATTACAATCACTTGCACTAGCAGTATTAAAAATACCCTATGCAGGATACTTATTATCTGGAAATAGATCAAATTTTTTAGACTATGAAGGAAACATCTTATGGTTTTATACTTGTACTAAAAAAGTATCACCACTATACGTTTTTGAAGATAAACGATGTTATAAAAGAATCCCTATCTTTTATAAGAATAAAGTACATTTCGTGGATACACTTTCACGAAGAACCTATTTCTGGGATACCGCAGTCCCATGTGGATCAGAAAACAGCCACAATGTAGTACAACTAAACCCTGATGAAAATAAGTATTATCTTCTCACTCCATATCCCACATTAATGCAATCACTCAAAAAATTTTCACCAGAAAGCATTCGCGCTATTGCTCGAAACCCAAATATAGACTTACAATCAATAGGAATCTATTCAAAATCAGATATTCAACATCACATTAGAACACAACAATTCCAAGAATTATTAACACAAATGGACACTATACAAAGACAATCAATAGACCAAAATTTACGCAAACTTGCAGAAACCGCAGGATTTGCCGATATCTACACGCAAGACTATAGCGGATATTTTAAAGACATTAAAGATTATATATATCTAAACGGTGAAAAATACCGTCCCCAAGATATATCACCAATTAACATTTTTAGCTTTGTTACACTCAAAAATGAGATCCTCGATTTTCTAGGATGGCCCTACTACATCTTAGAAAAATTGACTATTTTATACGCAATGTTTAACTTTATTGGATTTCTTTTCTCACTTTTAAAAGGAATCTACAACACATGTGCTATACACACACAAGTCAATCGACAAGCAAGTGTAGCACGCATACTCTTTGCAGGATTTTTTGGAATCTTTTCTACATATATAAACAAAATTCTTTTAGACGCACAAATAAAAGAATATAACACAAAAATAGCAACACGACAAAATACATACGACGAAGAACATAACAATGTAGACATAACGCCAACGGCACCACAATTGCCAGCCCTACCAAATAACCATCCACTATCCCTAGTCCCACGAAATTTTCGAAATTTAGCCATCACACATAATCCAAATTTTCGACTCACCACATCACAAAGTCCCATCCAACATATAATGACACACCAGTCACAAGATGATAATACTTATGAACAAATTTTTGAACAACCCCATACCACCGCTTTTCAGTCTCAAAATAATCATTTTTTTAGCCCACGATGAGCCGCCAACTTGGATCACTACACCGATCAAATTCCCACCCAACCAATCTTACCTCTCCAATCCCAATAATACCACTTTTTGCTTTTCCGCCACCCGATTTTCCATCTAGTAATGTAACATCAGGCATGAATTCCGATACTAATTCACACATCTCAGTTTTATATTCCATCTCACAACTCAATAACCCGAATATTGAAACCCCCGATGAATTTGCCGACTCAGAACCATCCCCATCCAATAATTTTCATAACTCTTCTAATTTTTCTCAACCCCCTTTTCAACCCATATTATCCAATAACCCTGACCCAATCACCCCCACACCCTCTTATGCTTCCCAAGTTACCCCAACCTACTCCTCATACCATTCTGACCAATCATCTCATTCTCCAGACACCCCCCGAATCTCCCCAGAGCTAGATAATTTTATTACCCTTCAACAACAACCCTACCACCTTAATACCCCAACCATAAACCAAATCTCCTCCACAATAAATTCATCCAACCCCCCTACCCCTACACCCTCTTCAAATTATACTGAATCATTAGCACCATCATCCACATCAACTGAATCTTCACTCAACACTAATAGAGCTTACCGCACTTTTAAAAGAAAGTTCCCCAACCATCCTTTCCCAGCAAAACCAGGAACAGCCCGTGAATACATCAACCACCCCAAGCATACTAACACAAAAGAATTTTTAGCCATCACCTTACCCTCATTCCCACAATACACCTTAAACACCCCCCACGACACTAACGAAACACGCAACTTTGTAGATGAATACGTTTTAATGCCCACTCTCTCTTGGACCTCATATTATCATTTTACTAACCCTCTTTGCTTACCTTTATCTAACACTCACATCGATATAGAGCGAAATACGGACATGCTATATCGACTCACTACACCACTAACACCTAGACAATTTACTTACGTTGGATATAAAAAATCACTAAAAACACACACTGCACCTAGAGCTAACGAGTATACACTCGAATACTATGATCACAACATCATCAGAGCTAACCAAGATCAATTCTTAGACGACGATCGCTTCGCTAATCCACAAATTACCGAGAAATTTTTCATCAAGACACCATATACATTCACACTAAACATCTTCGACCGAAAGTTTGATCACATTATTTCAGAAGCACTAACAGACACACAAGCATACGAAAGTTTTAAAGAACGCTTCCAAATATTTTCACTAACCTTTCATTTCCTTGCACCACACGAAAGAGATTTACACTGCTCACACGATATTATGTTGCGCACTAAACAAACCCACACATATAGTTATTATCGCTTCATCCAAAATCACTTTGACCTACACACACCCTCTAGACAACCACACCATCGTTTTCAATTCATTAATTCCAAATACACTTCACCATTTTTCCTAAATTTCACATATTGCATTAAAGATACTAACCTTCATGGTATTCTTCGTAATTATGACCCCATAACCCAAATGTACATCTTCTGTCCCATCACCAAGACCTTCAACGCCGAAGAATCCCGACCCTTCCTTATCCCGCACGAGTTTGTACAACCCATAGAAATCCCAATTTTAGAATTCATCCACAACACTAAATTCAATCACAAATTATATAATCTAATCCAAAACACACCTTATGAGTTTGCAGTTGGCACTGAAGAACTAACCACTATTAAGGCACTTCAATTGCTTTGGCCACTGCTTCAAACTAAAAATATCATCCGCATCTTAGCTAAACTACTAACAAATTCAGAACTAATTCACGACATCTTCCCCCACGGTTTTTTCCCCGACGACTAACAGGTAAGTATGAATTAAATGAATATTACTAACTAATTAAAATATTAAAAACTCACCATTCTTTATCCATGTTTTCTTTAGATTTTTAGCCTTCATCCGACGATCACCTACAAAAACCACAAAAAAGAAAATAAATATTGCAAATTTCATCAAACAGATTTCAAAAATTCTATTAATCTCTTACACTTATAAATTTATAAATTTAATACCAATGCAGTAAATTCATTTCTAAAATTTTCCCCCACAAGCAGTAAATCTAATTCTGATGAAAATTTGTATCTTAATATTCCCCCATGACTAGCAGTAAATTTCTAAATTCTATGTAGTAAATTAAATAAAATGCAATTGCAGTACTAACCTTTTGATATTTTCATTCATTCGCACAGAAATTCTATCCACACTCGCACAGCTCGCCCACGAAGAATTGTTTAAAATAATGAATTTCAGTTTCAAGTTTTCACACTCAACAACTCTAACATATAATAACATGTTTCAAACTTTCCTTTAACCCGGTTGGAAAGGAATCATATACTAAACAAAACTAACCAACGCAGTTTACTAAATACCACAAATCATAGAATAACAGCATGACTAAGAAAAGGAAACCAACGGTACCCAAACCGGATTAACCCAGTTTAAAACTGGATAATTTATTCTTTTGAAGACTATTATAAAGTCTAAGAAAGAAATAATAAAACACAAAAAAGTCGAAAGACAAACCCATACCACAAACAATTTGATTTTTGGAAAAAGGACATAACCAACAAGACATAAGAAAGACCACAACAAACCCAACATAAAACGTTGTCATATAAACAGGACCCCTCACAAAAACCGCATGAAATCATACTCCCACTCCTGACCTAACCCACCAGGAAGGACGTCCTGAGCATGCTCTATAGCCGGCCTAACCCACCGCGCTACATCCACGCTTTGTGACCACACCACTATTTTTAATAAGAGCTACTCAAGTGTGAGTAACTCTTCAAAATAACCGAACTAAAACAAAAAGCTTTTGTGAAAACAACTAACTAAAATCATTATTAAAAAATATTAAACTAATAAAAGTTTTATAAAACATAAAATCACATGATGCAATATATAGATCAGAATACAACACCAAGGACGAACATCAAAAGACAAGACGACCCCACTACACTCGAGAGAGAATGACCAACTACAATCGATATGCCGCTCACAATCACAACTCAAAGGATTTAGAGTACGACTTGACCTCGCAGAAAAGGACTTCATTGAACTAGACCAATGACCACCTCGATGTTCAAGTATACGTACAGATCCGAGTAACCAGGCATCCCCTCCACGCACAATCTCCACGCCATTCCCAAGCTAGATCAGACACAACAGAAGTTCTCCACGAAGAACAGAAAAACCTGACATAGCCAACCATTCTGAAATCAGATTTGAGTTTGTTGCGAAGACTTAGTCGTTGTCACAAGAAGAACACAACGTCTTATGTCTCTAACTCCAGCTTCCTGGAACTTCCCTAACAAAAGAGGAAACGGAAGAAAATTATGATGTTCGCCAAAAACAAACGTCCATCATCCATCCTTCGAATTGCAGAAGAACTATTCTAAAAAACTCTGTAAAACCCGGATGGGTGGAACCTGATCTAAACTACATTTTATGATTGGATAAATTAAATGTTTTACCAATGTAAAGTATTTAATATTAACCAATCATGATCCATCTAACTAACAACCCACTTATTTGTAAGTGCTGAAGTTACTTGTAATTTCAGCACCAGAGAGATTTGAATTTAACTTAGAAATTAGTTGGACTCTCCCGAGCACTTCAGCAGCCGCAATAAACCAGTATACCCTAGATCTATTGAGCCTAGCAGAGACTAGTTAAACAACCTGAGACTAGATAGTATAAGAGTAAGATTAGGATCGGTATTAGACTAAGAAGTTGCACGAATCTATCCGGCCGAAAATAAGATAGCGTGACGAGCAGACGGTGTACCCTATCCGAAATTACTCTATGAGTTAACCACATCGGTCCTAACTCATAACAAAAGTTGGTCGCGGTTGTCTGGAAACAAAATTTTAGTTTGGTTTCGTTTACTTCTTTAAAATATTTGAGGAAAATTAATGAAGCTCATGTTCAGCAATTGATTTCACAAAAATTCGATGCCCGAAATGATTGATTCGAGGTGAGACATGGTGAACAAACCGGAAACTAAATAAGATCAAACTGGAAACTAACTAAGTATCCCACGGAAATATTCAATTTAATGGTGAATTGGGACAAAACAATTTGACTAATACTAGATGTTAGCCAATGAAATTGATTTCTACTTTGTCTTTTTGTATTATCCCTCCATAAAAATACGAAAAGTTCTTAAGCAGGGGCACAACAGCGTTTCGCCGTGATGAGCTGTACAGCTCGTGTGTTGGTCCTATCCCTCGTGGATAAATGATCGTAAAAAAAGAAAAAACCTGTATGTTAGGCATCTAAGAATCAAATCGTTATCAAGTTTTCGCAAAACAGCAATTTGGAGGTATGAGCCCATGTAAAATATATATCATTAGCAGTATTACGACAAATTTTTTTTAAAATTTTTGAACTTTCTGGGTCATTTTTTGACATTTTTCTACGAGCAGACCAACTGGTAAAAAAAACTAATGGCGCACAGACAGTTTTTTTCAATGTTGTATAAAAGTTTAAAAGATTCTCGTGTAAAATGGATAAATTCCAATAAAAATGAAGTTAGTTTAGATGATCACTTTGAAAACATTTTATGGTATTGAATATGATATTCTGATAACACGGAAAAAGAGCAGCAGTTATTAGAGCAAAGAAAGTGAAAGTTGGTCTAGAAAAAATCTAAAGGTTAAAAGAACGAAAGTTTTGGATTCTTTTAGTATTAAGAAAACTAATTGGTTTCTTTGAGCGCTATTCATAAATTTTAGAGATGACTGAAATGGTAGATTTTGAAAATCAAAGACGACCACGTTTGCTTCCGGAATTGGGATGAACTGCCACATTTGATCCCCCATTCCGCTCGTAAAACAATCCACTAGCTCCATTGGAAACAAAAACTATAACCAGAAAGAAAAGACAACTTTTCGCTAACATTTTTTATTTGACCAAACAATACTTATAACAGCTCAAAAAAATCGAATTATGAATATTATTTTGAGTGGAACTGATTCAGTCCCAAAAAACTTCTGGTTAGTTTTATCACCAGGTTTCAATTTAGAATCAGTGTCTAGTTTTCACTTTGAACTTTCTAATGAACACATCATGAAAGCAACCGAATGCATGCTAACATATAACCGACTTCTAAACCGTTCTTTGAAGATCAATCACTATTAAAAGTAAACTAGAAGAAGCGTCTCGTATATTCAGCTGTTGTTGTTCCTTTTACACAATTTTGCAGGTTTTTTTGGTTTCCTGAGATCTGCTGAGCGAAATTAAGTTTGTTTATTTTCATTTTTGCCTTGTATATCAATTTTTAGATATGTGGAACCTGATCTAAACTATATTTTATGATTGGATAAATTAGATATTTTACCAATGTAAAGTATTTAATATTAACCAATCATGATCCATCTGACTAACAATCCACTTATTTGTAAGTGCTGAAATTACTTGTAATTTCAGCACCAGAGAGATTTGAATTTAACTTAGAAATTAGTTGGACTCTCCCGAGAACTTCAGCAGCCGCAATAAACCAGTATACCCTAGATCTATTGAGCCTAGCAGATACTAGTTAAACAACCTGAGACTAGATAAGTATAAGAGTAAGATTAGGATCGGTATTAGACTAAGAAGTTGCACGAATCTATCCGGCCGAAAATAAGATAGCGTGACGAGCAGACGGTGTACCCTATCCGAAATTACTCTATGAGTTAACCACATCGGTCATAACTCATCTGGTGCGACCATAAGTCTCGAACAAGACCTTAGTAGCTTAGAATTAACCAATAATAGATTAGAAATTAGACAAAACATTTACAAAATGTTATACGACGATAATTTAATCGAAATGTCTCTACGACTCAATAGATCAGAGCCAATATTCCGAACGATAACAGAACTACCCGGAATTGGAAGAAGACCTCGAACCAGAGACGACATACGACAAAGTAGAAACTTACCATATAGTTATATGATAATTCGGCAAAAGCCAACACAAACTTTTGTATTTAGAATTTTATTAGCAATGAATTTAGATTTTCATTTGCAAACATAAAATCTTGAAGTCAATCTTCATAATCATTTCAGGCGCTAAACAAAATTATTAATATACAATAACGATTGAAAAAAAGATCTCAGATCGTTTTCCTAAATTCTGCAGTAATATACAAAACATGTTTGAAAAATATTTATTGAAAAATCAAAATAAAAATTAGTAGCATGACAATAAACGGTTAGTAATCATAAATCATCCTGTTGTTCCAGCTTCATCACCTAAACATAACAGCATTCATAAGCTCACTAATATCATAAAAACACTAAATCTTTTCTTTATACAAATTTAAATCATTTTAAACTTAAAT
Source organism: Symsagittifera roscoffensis (assembly GCF_963678635.1). Classification (NCBI taxonomy): domain Eukaryota; kingdom Metazoa; phylum Xenacoelomorpha; order Acoela; family Convolutidae; genus Symsagittifera; species Symsagittifera roscoffensis. The sequence continues at coordinate 7,259,294 of NC_087069.1, forward strand.
TCACTTAATTTTAAAACCAGATCATCAAGGCTTATCCTTGGATCTTAAATCATTTTCTATTTAATTAAATTTAAAACTTGATCATCAAGGCCTATCCTTGGATCAAAAAGAACAATTTTGTTCTCCCCCACCCACTTAGCTAGTGTCTAACGACCTCAAACGTCGATTCACTATCCAACCCTTTCTACAAACCCAGGACTAATAGAAATTTTTGAACAAAACTAATCATTCAAATTAGGATAAACAGTGAAGAACTTCGGTTATTCATCCTTCACTTGATCCCCCCTCTTACCAGAACCAGGATAAATCGTAGACTTAGTAAGTTTAAAATAGTATCTAACGAACTACTCGCGTTCTAATTATACCTGAACCTTGTGGATCGCTTTACTATTCTCCAACCCTTGAACACAATCACTACACTTAAGTAAGATTAAGTAAGTTAACACCTTAGCTTATACTAGCCACGAGAAAGTAATAAATCATTCTTCGGAATCGATATACTTTTCTCTCCAACCCTGAACAAATAGACCCAGGTTAAGCTAACCAAAAAATTGTAAGGACTAACAGTCTAAGAAAATAGAAATCATTTAACAACCTTTTGCATCCGTCATCCTAAACCTTATGTCATTTAAAAACCTAGGAAATAAACAAAACAAATCAATTGTGAGATAGATAACAAAATATACGACCATCTAATCACACCTCATACACAAACAGCTGGATATATTAGAACAAAACGACAAACACTAAAAAGAAAAATAATAACCAAACAAAGACAAATAACACGAAAATGATTTTCCAAAAACCGAAACGCATTTTCAGAATCAGAAACCAGCAGTTTAGACGAACTTTATAAATTAAAAGAATCAATAGATAAAAATTGCCCAATTCACGATCAATTATATTTTTCCGACTCAGAAACAACTTCAAATTCATCAATAAGAGGAAAAAGAAGAATAAAAAAGCAATATAAACACAAACCAGTACACTTATACAATTGGAATCAACCAATTAGACACATCGATAATTACATATTAACAGTCATCAAACGAAAAAATGAGCTCAACGCACACCCCAGGTGAAGAAAGTCCAGATGATGATGATATCTTCCCCTTCATTGTAGATGCAACCAATGATAGAGGACAGCATATATTTTGCAAGAATTTAATCTTAAATTTGTTTGAACCCGTAATCAGCCCATGTAAAACAGAGTTCCCAGATGTAAACATCAAAAGACAAATTATCGATCACTATCTGAAAGATATATGTAACTTAACACCACAATACGGAATCTACTCCATAGAATTCAGCTCACCAAACCAGAATCACAGCAAATATGTAATTCAAACAGACGACCTTGATTTAGAATTTTCAAAAGTATTCTCAGAATATATAAAAAGCATACAATATCATAACTCACAAAGAGCAAACTCCATATTCACCAATGAAGTTTTTGCAATAATATATAGTTATATCTCGATATTAGAAAACGAAATCCCAATACCAAATGTCTCACCGACAGAAACATCTAAACATATAAGAGTACGACATGAAATCACACTACTCTCTAGTTTTCTAAATATAATTCAAGAAAATTTCACTAAAGATGAAGTTTCACCACATACAAAACATGACTTACAAAAAATTTTGGCATGGTTTATAATAGATTATTTCACACATAATATTGATTTAATTTCACAAGCAAGAAAAAATTTTAGACCTCAAAACTCAAACGATGATACTGGCATCACAGAACAGTCAGACTATGTTTGGGACCCCGAATGGTCTCATCCCGCATTCATAAACTTCCCACAATCAATCTCAAGTCAAGCAATAAGTACGATATCTTATGTAAGAGATTATGTAAGAGTAATACCAATAACCATTGATGCAACACCATTAAACTATAATACATTTTTACCTGATATGCAAAATAATAGTTTAAACTCCACAGTCATACACAATGAAAACCTCAATGGAACTAGGAATCTCACTCAACAAGATATCCAGACACCATCACACTTCATAAATGAAGAAATCGTACACACAACAACTACACAACAAAGCATTTCACCGATACGTCCAAATTTAACAACACCAAGAAATACAAACCCTTCAAAACACAGGTAACCTTGCAATCAACCGTTAAACCTTGGGTTGCCCCAAAATATTCACACATGGATTATCAAACATACAGACCCATGGCAATACCGTCAAAAACACGTAAAACGTTCACTAGAAACAATTTTGCAGAACAAAATTATAATTACACACATCCATCAAAAATAAACTATCCCCCACGAAAAAATACTAATAATCATATAAGATCTCGAAACTGGGATAACCCAATGGCATCAACCAATTCAGTAAATTTTCAAACAAATTCACATCCTCCACAGGATCGTAGTGAAAATTATCCATTTTTTCAACAAAATAAGAATAAAAAACAAACATCTTATCAAATGGATTACTTATCCTCAGATGATGATTTTTTACAACCAGATATATATTTGCACCATATAATCAAGAATATCGTGGACAAGGAGTACAGAAACCACATACAAATCATAGAATTTTTTCTCCACAACCGATAGATACACAAAATCAACAACCAATCCAAACACAAAACCCATTTAATACACAATCTTTTCAACCAATTCAGCAACAAAACCCAATGATCACACACTCGTATCAACCAACACAAATGCAAAATGAAATACCACTCCCATATTATCTTCAACAACACGAAATAACAAGAAATCAACTTTCAAATTTTTCTCAAATGCCAAATGCAGCAGAATCATTACAAATGACAATGAATCCATGCCTTATGGGTAGATCATCAATAACATCAAACAAACCTTTAATGGTATTTACAGGAACAGACCAAGAATATTCTGTAGGAGAATATTTAAATGCAGTAACAGCAAATTTGATTTTAAATCTAGGACCTGAACCAATTAATACGCCACTACATCAAAATTGGATACATCGACGCACAGCGTTGATACAGACAACCTTAGACGGCGCAGCCCAAAAATGGTTTTCAGTATTGCCTATAGAAATAAAATCAAATTGGAAAAGATTACACAAGAATTTTCAAAAATGTTTGACTCCGAAAGAAATAAACAACAAAGAGTTTTATGTAATGAAATTCGCAGATTACCAAATGAAACCATCAAGCAATTAGCAGTACGCATCAAAACACTAGTTCGAAAAGCATATTCATTAAATACACACGACTATAAAAACACAAAAATGACAGAAATCTTAATGATGACCTTAACACCGCAATTAAGGAAAATAGCAATAAAAAAGAGAGCATCCCATCCCTCCTCAATTCGAGAACCCGATTTAGATTTTCGAAAACTAGTAGACAAACTAGAACAAGCGGAAATCACAATGAAACTCGAAGAAACAGAAAATCTGAAATTACAATATGTTAACCGAATTGAAACAAATTCCACAAATATCAACAATATACAGGAATCAGATACAGACCTCGTTGAAAAAATCACTGAAATACTCAATATTTATGAAAAACACCCAAACTTTAAAAGCAAACCATCTTTCAAAAAATGGTGTAATTATTGCCGACGATACGGACATAGTATTTCTGAATGTAGACAAAAACAGCAAGACAATCAAAATAAACCTCAAAAATATAAAGAACCAAATAAATCATTCTATCAATACATGAAGAAAGATCAAAATCTACCGAACAAAAATGTATACAGCAACAACAGTTCAGGAAAACCACTCCCGAATAATACAAATTATTCAAGAACTCAATCACCACTTAACTCAAGTTATAGAGGAAGATCGCCAGAACGAAGACATACACAAAATCCGTCACAAAATCACTACAATAGACCAAATAGTCGAAATAACTACTCCAGATCTAATTCAAACACAACACAATTTGTTTCTAGATCTAATTCCCAATCAAGAAATAATAACTATCCAAACAATCAGTCACGAAACTCATCATATAATAGAAATAGAAACTATTCCAATAATCGAAATAGAAGCTATTCAAACAACCGAAATCACTATTACCCAAACAATCGATCAAGAAATAACTCATATAACAGATCAAAAGGCAATTATCAAATATATCACGAAATAAATCACAAAATTGACATTCAAGTTATAATAATCGTTATAGAAATTATTCCCAATCACCACACCGGAATAATAATCATTATAATAATTCTAATAATCGCCACAGAAGTAGTACCCCTAAACATCAAAGACATATTAATCAAGTACAACCAAATCCAGAAACAACATCAGACCCCCCAGGTATTGATGACACAGTAAATGATACGTTACAACTCAATCAAATAAACTGTGGATCATCAGACTCAGAAAGTGATACAGAAAACACTCTCTCCATCAATATGATAGCAGTCGAAAATGACTATGAACCTATTATATATGAACAACCATTTTTATCACACATATATGAAAATCAATCAGAACTCCTTCACAATTATTATATTGAACCCATCCATTCCACACCAACGACGCAAGAAATTAATGGAATTAACGCTACAATCAATCCAATGAGAATGACAAAACAAAATGCTTGAATACAAACCACATCTATCAAAATATACAAAAAGAACAACCTAAAGAAAAAATTTGGACAATACCATTTCTCTTAGAAAGTCCAAGAAACAAAGAATTTCAACCACCAGATCTTGAAATTGATTTTCTAATTGATTCAGGAGCAGAATCAAATATAATAAACATTCCCACATGGAATGAAATAAAAACCTTACACCCAAAGCTAACACCTCTTGAAACCTCCAGTAAGCTAGCAACAGCACAAGGATCAACATTAATAAACTACGGAAAAATTCAATTATTTCTTCTTCCCACAAGAACAATAGAGCAAAATAAAATTTTAAGTAAACCATTTAAACAAATATTCCATATCACTGATATTAAACACAATATCATTGGAATACCATTTATCTCTAAATATATACCAACAATCAACGTCTTGAACAGTAAAATACTAATCAAAGATGAATATACAAAAACAAAAGACACATCCCTAACATTTTTTCAAAGATTAAATAAACAACCACCATTCTTTTCAAAATTCTATCCAATATATAACCAACAAAGAAAACACTTGAAACCACTATCAGGAAACATATACAATTTTTCAATAAAACAAGTTCACCAATATGATAAAAAACAAAACAAACAACAATTTTATATGTCAGATTTTGAATTCAAACCTATCCATAAATTTTTCAAAATCACAATCTCATCAATAAAATATTTGAAAAACTCGAATTCAGATATTATTTCTTTACATGTATACAACAATACACCCTACCAAGTAACATTACCTTTAGGACTTTTAGGCTATTGCGAAACCAACGCTATAATATCACCAATACACGAAAAAGCATATCGCGTAAATAATATACTCCAATTATTAGATATTTGTCAATCCACAATTCTTAATGAAGAATTATCCATAAAAAATATAATAAGTAACGAAAAAAGAAATACGGATTATTTCACAAAAACCCCATATTTCAAACCTACATTCAACATAAGTAACTACACAGAGAATGAACAGAAATTTTTAACAATGTTTAACTTCCAACATTCACAAATAACACAAGACGAATTTGATAAATTAGCCAAACAGCTAATCAAATATTCATCAGTCTATGCAACATCCAAATTTGATGTTGGCAAAATCAGCTCATCACTACATCTCCCATTAAAACCAGACGCAGTTTTCAAAAAACAAAGAGCAAGTAAAGTACCAATTCACTTACACGATAAAGTGAACAGATTACTCGACATTTTAGAACAATACAACATGATATCAGCAGTAAATAAAGAAGAACAACCAAAAGGTAACACATTTATCAACCCTGTTATCATTCTAGCCAAAGGAGAATCATTAAAAATCGTTCTCGACGCTAGATAACTTAACTCACTCATAGATGAATCAAAGTGCAATTGGCCTATTGAACCAATACAAGTTATTTTAACAAAAATAAACGGAAAATACTTTACAACCGCAGATATGAACAGTGCATATAATCAAATGCCATTAGATGAACAATCGCGACGTTTAACACAATTTGTTATTGGAAACCAACAGTATGAGTTCAACCGCCTATTCTATGGAATATCCATAGGACCAGCAGCATTTTCAGCTTTTATGAGCAAAATTTTTAGACCACTAATACTCAAGAAAAACGCAATCACCTATTTAGACGATGTTTTTATGCAATCACAGACTAAAGAAGAAATGTTCAATGTTGTAGAACATTATCACCAAATACTTCAGAACGAAAATCTGAAAGCCGCCCCCGATAAATCACACTTCTTTTTGACAAGAGTTAAATTCTTAGGACATAATATAGAAAGAAAAACAATCACTCCATTGAAATCACGCATTGATGCTATTCAGAAACTCCAACCACCAACAAATAAAAAGAAAATCCAAGAATTCCTTGGAATGTTAAACTTTTTAAGCAAATATGTTTATAAAATGCAATTATACCTAAGACCATTCTATAATATACTTAGACAACAAAATATTTTTGAATGGAATACAGAACATCAAGCACGATTTGAAGAAATTAAGAAACTCTTAATTGAACAAATTTCGAACACAATTCCAGATCCAAATCAACCATTCTATGCAATGTGCGATGCTTCGAACTTTGGCATCGGCGCAGCATTATTACAATCACATAATGGTACAAATAAAATGAACCTTATATCAGCAAATTCTCGATTATTCACTCAAGCAGAGCTACGACTCTCAACTCTAATGAGAGAATGTACAGCCATAATATATACACTCACAGAATATGAATTTCTGATACTTGGATCAAAACATCCAACAGTTCTTTTCACAGACCATAAACCAATCATCTTTCTCTTTACACAAAAATCTAATCCAAACCACCGAGTTTATAGATTTCAACTAATTTTAATGAAATTCCCAAACTTACAAATCTTGCATTACCAGACACTTTAAGTCGAAATACGCCACCTGAAATACTTACACGTAAAACCACAGTTGAAATACCCAAAAATATAAAATTCTACCTTCAGAAAACGAAACATCACCCCGATTGGAATGCAAATATGCAGTAAAAACTGACGTTGAACAATCACAGATAAATAGTTTACAATATTTTCCACTTTATTTAGATTGCCAAAATAATCACTATGAAGTTGATCTACTTGGAACATCAACTTTTAAACCAATTCCATATTCACAATGGATAAAAAATAACACCCAACAAAAAAGAATAAAACAACACCCGCCTAAAAAAGATCTTTTTCCACTAATTGAAAAAGAAAACTTAACTGATAAAATAAATTTATCAGGACCACAAACAAACGATTCAAAATACACAATAAATCAAGTTTTTGACCTCCATGACCCACTTGATACAATACCCTTATCTAAATTAGAAATAGAAAACATTTTTCTCCCCCCAACAGAAACAATTACAATTTCAACATTGAAACAATACCAAAATCTTGACCCAGTAATTAGACAACTAAAATCATGGCACAAATTTAAAACTAAACCCGTCAAGGCAGATACAACTATTTTAGGAAACAAAACACTCATCCGATACTTTCGAAAATTTAATAATACAACAATTAACGAAAATACAGACCTTTTAGAATATAAATTAAATGAATCTACAGTTCCCTGTCTCCCTTTGAGTATGATTCTCGTAGCTTTTAATATTTCACATACACAAAATATTAAAGGACACTCTGGATCAGAGAAAACATATTCAAATTTTATACAAAACTTTTATTTCCCAAATGCACCAATTTGGATAAAAGTACTATGCAATGATTGTATAGTATGTCAACTAAATAAACCTTATCCAAATCAAAAACAAATAGCACAAAAACTAGATTTTAAAGGACAAAGTTTGTACTTTAACCACCGTATCTCCTTTGATACAAAAGGACCAATTTCACCCTCATCTGAAGGAAACTCCTACATTATGGTAATTGTTGACGCATTTACACATTATGTAGCACTTAACCAAGTACCACATTGTAACGCTTATTACGCTTACACAACGCTTTATGAACACTGGATAGCCAAATTTGGACTACCAGAAATTTTAGTTACAGACAACGGTACGGAATTCATAAATAATGAAATCATCACACTATGTCATTTATATAACATCAAACACAAACCACGTACATCTCACGCACCTTGGACAAACGGCTTAGTCGAAGGTATGAAACGTTCACTACAAGAATATCTTAGATGTATCATCAATGGAAATGATACAAGATACACCGAATGGTCAGCAGATGTAAAATTATTTCCCTTAGCATATAATTCACAAATTACGACAACTCTAGGAATGTCACCATATGAAATGGTTTTTAACCAAAAGCCACGCAAACCAATAATGTTTACAGCAAACTCTCATAAAAACGCACAAAGTTATTGTCAACCGAATAAAGATTCAATTTGTTATAACCTACCTTTACATACACACGATGAAGATCATTTTCATCACCCACAAATTCTTAAATTAGCCTCCGGTACACACAACGAATGGATTTTAAACAGAGATAAAAACACAATGAAATTTACCAAAAAGTAACAAAAAAATTGTTACAAAGGCAAAACATTAATGAACAAATAAATTCACGCTTTACACCAGCCTCCGATTTAAAAATTGGAACATTTGTTTTAATACCCAATTTTAATACTCAAAAAGGAATTTCTAAAAAATTACAACCCCTACGTAAAGGAGGACCATACCAAATAATTGCAAAACCCACTGACGTCACATATAAAATCACCGACTCAGACAAAAAAGAAATCGTTCAACATCGAAATAACCTATTACCTTATTATCCTAAAGAATACGCACTCCGCGAACTAACTCAATTATATTCTTTTACAGGTTTAAAAATGTTCAAAATAACCCACATACGGAAAATACAACAAAGGAACAAAAAGATTTTCACCTCAAAAACCAAAATACAAAATCAACCACCACAAAAAGCAATACAAAAAATCTAGATCAAAAAACATCTCAAAAAGAAAGGAGAAATAGAAAAATGACAGAACAAATAATACCCCAAGAGCAAATCGACAAATCAGAACATAGAGAGTCATCACGACTTAGAAATCAACCACTTAAAAATTGTAAAATATTCATCCCACAATCTAAAATATTCAAGAAAGTCGAATTTCAACAGCAACTTTAATTTGATATTTCACAATCTTGAAACCTTTGAAACATTTTGAATTTTCATTTTTCAAAATAACATGCTGACAAAAACGCAATGATTCTAGTTCAAATTTAAACCAATAGGATTCATCTAATCCGTCACCTTCTCTAACTTAAACTCAGATCAATTAGACGAACCATAAAAAACTCCAGGCATATCTATAACTATAACTTTACGACCTCCAGGTCAAAAATAAGCAAACCACTCCAACTTGACAACTAAAATAAATATCACCATAATACCGTACCCCTCCCTTATCTAATAACCCAAAGATCAACAATATTTCCCCAACTCAGACCACGAATACCCCCAAAGCAAATTTGTTAACTTAGCCTAAAGTAACAAAATGAACATTTTAATTAGCCTAAAGTATAAAAATCTCACCATACCCCGGATCATTTGACAAACAAAAATAAAGAAAAAGTAGACCTCCCAGTCACCATGAAAATTGCCCCCAACAATTTTTTACAAAACTCAACCCACTTGTCAAAAAACTAATAAATAATCCGACCACACTAGAAAATCGCCTCAAACAGCAAAAAATATTCGACCAAGAGATCATTTCTTAAATGCTCTTCTCTCAATCAGTTACTCAAATACTCATAAATCTTAAACATTTTTTTGCAATACTTGAAACCTTTATAATATTTCTTTTTGATATACTTGAATCTTTTCTAATAATCCTAATCATTTTTTGTAACATTTTTTTAATTTTCTACACTATTCTCGAACTATTCCTCCAACTTTCCAAAACCCTTGATTACATTCACAGGTACGAGTCATATAACTTGTCTAAATGATACGAACAATTTTCAGTAGAACCGATATTTTTTTATTATTTGTAATTTTCATAGCATTCTTATCATCCCTCATTTTGACCATCTGTAAATGTATAAAGAAAGCAATCCTCACATTTGCCCTAGCAACAATCCTTCTAATTCTTTTTTTGGAAGAATATTATAATAAACACAAAATTTCTCACTAAAGTAATAATTCAAAAAACTATCAAAAATTGCTACCCAAAAGTCACAAAGTCAGTCTTCACCGACATCATCCCAAGATAACCAAACACCACCTTCAATTACTCAAAATCCTCAAACATCTACACGAATTTCTTTTCAAGACAATCCATACACTTTTGAAGAACGACATGCTCGTTTATCAGAACCACTAGAACCAGTTCAACGACAAGCACCTTTAAGCGAACCAACATATAACCTATACCCAACACTACCACAAGAACTAAGTAGAATAAGAAATTCTAGTCAAAACCAAAATACAGTCGAAATAATTAGACAAATTATACATCCTCGACGAAACAGAAATCTTCAAACTCCCCGAGTTCATTTTGATATACCTCAATCCCCATCACAAAACTTTTATAATATTTCTTTTTGATATCTTTGAATCTTTTGTAATAATCTTAATCATTTTTTGCAATATTTTTTAAATTTTCTATTCCATATTTGAACTATTCATCCAACTTTCAAAAGCCCTTGATTATATCTACAGGTACGATTGATAAAACTTGTCTAAATGATACGAACCATTTTCAGTAGAACTGATATTTTTTTACTATTTGTAATTTTCATAACATTTCTATCATCCCTCATTTTGACAATATGCAAATATATAAAGAAAGCAATCATCACATTCGCCCTAGCAACAATCCTCCTAAATCTTTTTCTAGAAGAATACTATAATAAACATAAATTTTTTCACTCAAAGAATAAACCAAAAACTATCAAAAATTGCTAACCAACAGTCACACAGTCAGTCTTCACCAACATCATCCCAAGATAACCCAACAACAACTTCAACTACCCAAAATCCTCAAACATCTACACGAATTTCCTTTCAAGATAACCCATATACTTTTGAAGAACGACACGCACGCTTATCTGAACCACTAGAACCCGTTCAACGGCAAGCACCTTTAAGTGAACCAACATATAACTTATACCCAACACTACCACCAGAACTAAGTAAAATACGACATCCTAACCAAAACCAAAACACAACCGAAATAAATAGACAAATTATACATCCTCGACGAAATAGAAATTTTCAAACTCCCCGAGTTCATTTTGAAATACCTCAATCCCCATCACAAAGCACTCCAGAAAACCCCACTGGTATCTTACCAGAACCCCTACACTTCTTTCACAACGTAGCACCTCAAGCCTACCCTCAGATTACTTAGGTTCAACACCAACATCTGAACAAATACGTGAAAATCCCTTTAATCCCCCAAACCAAACATCAAGACTACCATATTGGACAACACATTCATTCACACAAGGTGAACCAAATTTAACCAATGACCCAACAGACATTTCTTCAGAAACAACATCCTCATCACTACCGGAAACATTATCACTACCATCAACACCATCAATTAGCCAAATCTCACCGACACCTTTTAACTTAAATTTTCCAAATAATCTCGACGCAAGATATCGAGAACAATCATCAACAACTATTCCTTTAAGACTAGATTGGAATACATTTACAGCACCTCCACCACTATTTGGACAACACTTAGAAAGTAATCGCCTTGACAACTGGGCACTCAATAGACTACAATATCGACAAGACATCCACGACGATATTCGTGACCACAATATACAAATACTCCAACAAAATAGTTTACAATTAAAGTTTGAAATCACAGTTAAATTAAACAACATTACTCAATATCCCTACCCTTTAAACCCACCAAACATAACAGCTCAATCACTACCACCACCATTTATAACAACTGAAGTAATATATAAATACGACAGATACACCAAAAAGACAATTGGTTACATTACATTTTATAACCCATACTCAGGATTATCATACACATGTATATTCTAAAATTATTAATTTTTCTGCAACTCCTTTTTCTAGTAATCTCAAATCAAAACATAAACCGTTCCCCCCGCACAGGACCCCAAGATTTATTAGTAACACATTCCGATTGTGAAGAAAACGAACAAAAAACACTACACAAATATGCAATAAATCAAGTATCACAATGCGAAACAGAACCACAAGCCATAGAAACAACAAATGTAATAGCAACACTTTACTCAAAAGCCCGAGCAACAACAGTTATAGGATATAAACTCACAGCAACATTCTCTGAGAAAAAAGTACATTGTTCACAAGTCTCAAACGGAAATAAAAACCGACTTGACCATGAATCATTCTACCAAAGTAATATCGAACGACTTTTACATCTCAATCCCGAAGATTGTAAAAACGAGTTACTCCGACTAAATATCACAAAAAATAAAAACGCAGATAGAAAGTTAGTTTATTTCCAAGTTTTTTCAGATTAGGTACATCAAGCAGAACTTGAAAGATATCAAAGACATATAAAAATAGATAAAAAATACCCATACAACGGCGCACACGGAAGATTAACTTATGACATACACGATAAACAATGGATACCACATATTGGTATAAATAACCCATCAAACTGCAAAGCAGACACAAAAAATAAAGGATATCAAGAAATAATGTTTTTCGATTGGAAAATACAACTCGAGAAAATACAACTCACACGAGATTTATCAGACAACACAATGATCTATCAAGGAATTAGATTACCTTGTAAAAATGATCAAGGTTATTGCGACCCTACAACACGAACACAAGCAACAATTGTTTGGTTCCCCGAAGACACATGTACAACATTTCAAGTAGCAAAAATACACGCTCGCATGATAAAATTTCACGAAAATTTTTTTATACAATCAATACCATATGAACAAGTAAATCCATTACGAAAAATAAGTTCTAATTTTAGAAACATTCACAATATAGAAAATAAATTAACACGTTTTCAAGTATATCAAGAAACAGAACTTGCATGTAAATATAAAAACCCACTTCACAAAACTCAATACTCGTGAATACTAGTTGAATACGAAAAAGGATTTGACATGACCACTGGAAAAATAAAAGTCGACCCATACGCCACAAGTCATCCTCCAAATGAAGGAACATCATATATACCAGTTAAATTTCAAAAAAAAAAAACAGGTCAACCTGGTGGACATCTAAAGCCCCAAGACGATCAAAGCACACGTTTACAAGAACTATCACTAATGAATAGTACATATTTCGGTAATATCCACTATGATGTTCACTTAGATATGAAATTAGACTACACGATTAGCCGAATTTTTCAAGAAATGTCACTCTCCGAATTAGAAACACTTCACCAATTATGCGAATTAGAAAGAACACAAATATTACAATCACTTGCACTAGCAGTATTAAAAATACCCTACGCAGGATATTTACTATCAGGAAATAGATCAAATTTTTTAGACTACGAAGGAAACATTTTATGGTTTTATACTTGTACCAAAAAAGTATCACCACTATAAGTTTTTGAAGACAAACGATGCTATAAAAGAATTCCTATCTTTTATAAGAATAAAGTACATTTCGTTGACACACTTTCAAGAAGAACCTATTTCTGGGATACCGCAGTCCCATGTGGATCAGAAAATAGCCACAATGTAGTACAACTAAACCCTGATGAAGATAAATATTACCTTCTTACCCCATATCCCACATTAATGCAATCACTCAAAAAATTTTCACCTGAAAGCATTAGAGCTATCGCTCGAAACCCAAAAATCGACTTACAATCAATAGGAATATATTCAAAATCAGATATTATACATCACATTAGAACACAACAATTCCAAGAATTATTAACACAAATGGACACAATACAAAGACAATCAATTGACCAAAACTTACGCAAACTTGCCGAAACCGCAGGATTTGCAGACATCTATACGCAAGACTATAGCGGATATTTTAAAGACATTAAAGATTATATATATCTAAACGGTGAAAAATACCGTCCCCAAGATATATCACCTATTAATATTTTTAGCTTTGTTACACTCAAGAATGAAATTCTTGATTTTCTAGGATGGCCCTACTACATCTTAGAAAAATTAACTATTTTATACGCAATGTTTAACTTTATAGGATTTCTTTTTTCACTTTTAAAAGGAATCTACAACACATGTGCTATACACACACAAGTAAACAGACAAGCAAGTGTAGCACGCATACTATTTGCAGGATTTTTAGGAATTTTTTCTACATCAATAAACAAAATTCTTTTAGACGCACAAATAAAGGAATACAACACAAAAATAGCAACAAGACAGAACACATACGACGAAGAACAAAACAATGTAGACACAACGCCTACAGCACCACAGTTACCACCCCTACCACATAACCATCCACTATCCCTAGTCCCACGAAATTTTCGAAGTTTAGCAATAACACATAATCCAAATTTTAGACCAACCATATCACAAAGTCCCATCCAACATATAATGACACACCATTCACAAGATGAAAATACTTATGAACAAATTATAGAACAACCCCATACCACCACTTTTCAGTCTCAAAATAATCATTTTTTTTAGCCCACGATGAGCCGACAACTTGGATCCCTACACCGCTCAAATTCCCACCCAACCAACCTCACCACTCCAATTACAATAATTCCACTTTTTGCTTTCCCGCCACCCGATTTTCCAACCATTAATGTAACATCAGGCATGAATTCAGATACTAATTCACAAATCTCAGTTTTATACTCCACTTCACAACTCAATAACCCGAATATTGAAACCCCCGATGAATTTGCCGACTCTGAACCATCTCCATCCAATCATTTTCACACCAACCCCTCAATTTTTTCCCAACCCCCTTTTCAACCAATACTACCAAATGACCCTGTCCCAACCAATTCTACACCCTCTTATGCTTCCCAAGTCACTCCAATCTACTCTTCTCTTCATTCAGACCGATCATCCAATTCTCCAGATACCCCCTAAATCTCCCCAGAACTAGATAATTTTATTACCCTACAACAACAACCCTACCACCTTGACACCCCCACTATAAACCAAATTTCATCCACAATAGATTCATCCAACCCACCTACCCCTACACCCTCTTCAGTTTATACCGAATCATTAGCACAATCATCCACATCTACTGAATCTTCACTCAGCACTAATAGAGCTTATCGCACTTTTAAAAGAAAGTTCCCAAACCATCCTTTCCCAGCAAAACCAGGAACAGCCCGTGAATATACAAATCATCCAAATCACACTAACACGAAAGAATTTTTAGCTATCACCTTACCCTCATTTCCACAAAATACCTTAAACACCCCTCACGACACTAACGATACACGTAGTTTTGTAGACGAACACGTTTTAATGCCTACCCTTCCTTGGACCTCGTATTATCATTTTACTAATCCCCTTCGCCTACCTTTATCTAACACTCACATCGATATAGAACGAAATAAAGACATGCTATATCGACTCACTACACCACTAACACCTAGACAATTTACTTACATCGGATATAAAAAGTCACTAAAAACATACACTGCAGCCCGAGCTAACGAATATACGCTAGAATATTATGATCATAACATCATCCGAACTAACCAAGATCAATTTTTAGACGATGATCGCTTCGCTAACCCACAAATCACAGAAAAATTTTTCATTAAAACACCATATGTATTTACACTCAATATCTTTGATCGCAAATTTGACCACATCATTTCAGAAGCACTAACAGACACACAAGCCTACGAAAGTTTTAAAGAACGCTTTCAATTATTTTCACTAACCTTTCATTTCCTTGCACCACATGAACGAGATTTGCACTGCTCACACGATATTATGTTACGCACTAAACAAACTCACACATATACATATTATCGTTTTATACAAAATCACTTCGACCTACACACTCCCTCCAGACAACCACACCACCGTTTTCAATTCATCAATTCCAAATACACCTCACCATTCTTTCCTAACTTCACATATTGCATTAAAGATACTAACTTTCCTGGTATTCTTCGAAATTACGACCCCATAACCCAAATGTATATTTTTTGTCCCATCACGAAGACCTTCAACGCAGAAGAATCCCGACCCTTCCTTATCCCACACGAATTTGTTCAACCTATAAAAATCACCATATTAGAATTCATCCACAACACTAAATTCAATCACAAATTATATAATCTCATCCAAAACACACCTTATGAGTTTGCAGTTGGCACAGAAAAACTAACAACCATTAAAGCCCTTCAATTGCTTTGGCCACTGCTTCAAACTAAAAATATCATACGCATCTTAGCAAAATTACTAACAACTTCCGACCTCATACACGACATCTTTCCCCACGGTTTCTTACCCGACGACTAACAGGTAAATATAAATTATACATATTATTAACTAATTAAATTAAAATTAGAAACTAACCATTCTTTATCCATGTCTTCTTTAGAATATTAGCCTTCATCCAACGATCATCTGAAAAATTCACAAAAGAAAAATAGAAAATAGAAAACTTCTTCAAACTGTTTAAAACTCTATTAATTTTTTGCACCAAACAATTAAATAAAAATAATACCAATGCAGTAATTTAATTTATAAATTTTTTCCCCACAAGCAGTAAATCTAATAATGATGAAAATTTGTAACTTAATTTTCCCCAACAACTAGCAGTAAATTTGAATTTCTATGTAATAAATTGATAAAAACGAAAATGCAGTACTAACCTTTTGATATTTCCATTCATTCGCACAAAAATTCTATCCACACTCGCACAGCTCGCCCACGAAGAATTGTTTAAAATAATGAATTTCAGTTTCAAGCTTTCACACTCAACAACTCTAACACAAGATAACACGTTTCAAACTTTCCTTTAACCCGGTTGGAAAGGAATTATATACTAAACAACACTAACCAACGCAGCTTACTAAACACCACAAATCATAGAATAACAGCATGACTAAGAAAAGGAAACCAACGGTACCCAAACCGGATTAACCCAGTTTAAAACTGGATAATTTATTCTTTTGAAGACTATTATAAAGTCTAAGAAAGAAATAATAAAACACAAAAAAGTCGAAAGACAAACCCATACCACAAACAATTTGATTTTTGAAAAAAAGGACACAACCAACAAAACATAAGAAAAACCACAACAAACCCAACATAAAACGTTATCACATAACAGGACCTCTCACAAACACCGCATGCAATCATACTCCCACTCCTGGCCTAACCCACCAGAACAGGACGTCCTGAGCATGCTCTATAGCCGGCCTAACCCACCGTGCTACATCCACGCTTTGTGACCACACTCCTATTTTTAATAATAGCTACTCAAGGGTGAGTAACTCTTCAAAATAACTGAACTAAAACAAAAAGCTTTTGTGAAAACAACTAACCAAAATCATAATTAAAAAACATTAAACTAATAAAAGTTTTATAAAATGTAAATTATATTATGCAATATATAGATCAGCATACAACACCAAGGACGAACATCCAAAGACAAAACGACCCCACTACACTCGAAAAAGAATGGCCAACCACAATCGATATGCCGCTTACAATCACAACTCAAAGGATTTAGAGTACGACTTGACTTCGCAGAAAAGGACTTCATTGAACTAGACCAATGACCACCTCGATGTTCAAGTATACGTACAGATCCGAGTAACCAGGCATCCCCTCCATGCACAATCTCCACGCCATTCCCGGACAAGGTCAAACACAAGAAGTTCTCTACATGAAACTGAAAAACCTGACATAGCCAACCATTCTGAAATCAGATTTGAGTTTGTTGCGGAAACACAGTCGTAGTCACAAGAAGACACAACGTTTGGTATCCCTAATTCCAGCGTCCTGGAACTTCTCTAACAAGGGAAACCGGAAAAGAAATATGATGTTCGCCAAATACCAACGTCCATCATCCATCCTTCAAATTGCAGAAAAACTATTCTAAAAAACTCTGTAAAACCCGGATGGGTGGAACCTGATCTAAACTATATTTTATGATTGGATAAATTAGATATTTTACCAATGTAAAGTATTTAATATTAACCAATCATGATCCATCTGACTAACAATCCACTTATTTGTAAGTGCTGAAATTACTTGTAATTTCAGCACCAGAGAGATTTGAATTTAACTTAGAAATTAGTTGGACTCTCCCGAGAACTTCAGCAGCCGCAATAAACCAGTATACCCTAGATCTATTGAGCCTAGCAGAGACTAGTTAAACAACCTGAGACTAGATAAGTATAAGAGTAAGATTAGGATCGGTATTAGACAAAGAAGTTGCACGAATCTATCCGGCCGAAAATAAGATAGCGTGACGAGCAGACGGTGTACCCTATCCGAAATTACTCCATGAGTTAACCACATCGGTCATAGCTCATATGGAAACAAACGTTTTCGCTAATTGATTTTAGCGCAAAGAATTAAAAACTTGGTTAAATTCAATTTTCATTTTGCAGCAAAGCCCGGGCGGGAAAACTCTGTCACTTCACTGTCTTCAAAAATCGAAACAGTTATTTTGGTTCCAGTTTTTTATTAAACCCGGGATACAGAGATGATTTTTGCATATAAAACCCGGGATTCAGAGTTAGGGGAGAATTTTAAACTTCCTACCAGAAACTTAAAGAGTCCAGGGCAATTCTGGACTTCCTAGCAGAGGTCATCTAAAAACCCTGCCTTGAAGTTGCGAAAAGATAATTGAATACCAGGCCTAGACACCTGCTATGTACCCTTCCAGGAAATCAGCAATTTAAAAAAATGTTAACTTTTTAGTTGCCGCAAAACCTTCTATAGATAAAAAATTGCAAGCAAAAACATAATTTGTAGGTGTGTAAGACAAACCAGACCAATATAATCAAACAGCCTGTATTTTAAACTGTATTAAGTTCACATAAAGAATAAAACATTTGATCATTTTGTTGCCAATCAAAGTTGCCAATCATTTTGTTGTGAAAAAAGTAGTGCATATAAAACCCGGGACGCTGAGTTTCGGGAAATTTTTAAACTTCCTGCCAGGAACTTTAAGATTCCAGGGCAATGCAAGACTTTCCTAAAAATCCTGCCATGAAGTTTTAATGAATCTATTGAACCTGCTGTGTACCTATACAGGAAATCAACAATTGAAAAAAATACAAAGTCGCAGCAAAATCAATTTAATGCTAAAACAAACCGTTTTTGAAAAACAATTTGCTAGCAAAAACTCAAAGTGTTGTTTGAATTACTTAAAGCGTTGATAAAGCTGTTTACTTTCTCATAGAAGCTTTCTGATGGACTAAATTCAAGGTGACCCTGAACAACTGGCTGAATTGATTGATGCATTTTTAATTCTCATACAATTCATTTTATTGCGTTTGTCTCAATACTGAAAATGAGCAAAGTTTTTATCCTGACAACTGTTTCAATTTCTTACATGTCGAAATTGTCAGTTAAATATTTTTCCTCTCAAATTTTCAGATTCGCCAAAAAGTTAGGCACATTTGATTTCACGGACAACTTGGGCTATTCTTTTAAAACAAAATAGTCTTATTTGTAGTTTCAACAGCAAATATTTTGCAGCAAATATTCATGAGAATTGGTCGAGTGATAATTGTTCCGACTTTCGATACGAAAGTAACGGAAAATTTGTGCTCCGGATGGGTTTTTTTTCTTCAGACAAAGTTCGACTTTTTAACTAGCCATTTTTGACGGAATTTTTTTATGTCATTCGAAAGCCATTGTTGTCCTGAACTTAAATTTGAAAAAATATTTCACCTGTGATCATTTTTGTAAAGTTATGAGGGTTTAAAGATTGCCATTTTGGCCATTTTGACCAATTTGGGACAAAATGGCTGAACGAAGCTTAATTGCCATAATTGATTTGTTACAAGGAACGAAATCTATCTTTTTGTACTTTATATGGCGTGTGGGGGGATGATTTTCACAAAAAACTTCAAATTTTGGAGAAAAAAAATTTTCATTTTATTTTATTTCATTTAATTTTTTTCATGTGATTACTGCTGCTCCATAAACACTAAAAGGCAGTCGGAACATTCAGGGCTTCGCTTGTTGTTCCGACTTGTTGTTCCGACTTTCGATACGAAAGTAACGGAATATTTGTGCTCGGGGTGGGTTTTTTTTCTTCAGACAAATTTCGTCTTTTTAACTAGCCGTTTTTGATCCGACTTTTGTTCCGACTTTCGATACGAAAGTAACGGAATATTTGTGCTCGGGGTGGGTTTTTTTTCTTCAGACAAATTTCGACTTTTTAACTAGCCGTTTTTGACGGAATTTTTTTATATCATTCATAAGGTATTGTTGTCTTGAGCTTGAATTTCACCTGTAATCATTTTTCGTAAAGTTATGGGGGTTTAAAGATTGCCATTTTGGCCAATTTGGGACAATTAACGCGCGATAAATTTCGCGCTATTAACGCGTAAGCGAGATTTAATCCGTCTTAGAAATCGTTCCAAATTGGTTCAAGGAAGCTTATATGCCATAATTGATTTGTTAATAGGCGCAAAATCTATCACTTTGTACTTAATATGACGTGTGGGGGGATGTTTTTACATAAAATCTCAAATTTTTTCAAATTTTTTTTTTCATTTTTTTAATTTAATTGAAAATTTTCATTTTATTAATGCTCCATAGACCTTGAAAGGCAGTCGGAGCTTTCAGGGCTTTGCCCTGATACGAGCAGTCTTGTTTACTTTAAAACCATTTTAATCCTGTTTTCAACAGCATTAAAAAAAATTTGCTAAAAAATGCCTCAAAATCAAGAAAAACTGGTTCATGTTTTTTTAAGTTTTAGTCTAATTTCGAGAAATTAAAGCAAGCAAGCAGACCTACTATTTAATTTCAAAACAGTTAACGCAAAAAAAATTAGCAAAAAAAAATTATCGACGACACTAATTTGGAAAAATTTTATAGTTAAAAAAAGTTGTTGAGTTGTTCTTATAAGAAAAAGGTCGAAATGTTATTGGAACCTGATCTAAAATATATTTTATGATTGGATAAATTAGATATTTTACCACTGTAAAGTATTTAATATTAACCAATCATGATCCATCTTACTAACAACCCACTTATTTGTAAGTGCTGAAATTACTTGTAATTTAAGCACCAGAGAGATTTGAATTTAACTTAGAAATTAGTTGTCTCTCCAAGAGAACTTCAGCAGTCGCAACAAACCAGTATACCCTAGATTTATTGAGCCTAGCAGAGACTAGTTAAATGCCCTGAGACTAGAAAGTATAAGAGTAAGATTAGGATCGGTATTAGACTAAGAAGTTGCACGAATCTATCCGGCCGAAAATAAGATAGCGTGACGAGCAGACGGTGTATTCTATCCGAAATTACTCTATGAGTTAACCACATCGGACATAACTCATCTGGTGCGACCATAAGTCTCGAATGAGACCTTAATAGATTAGAATTAACCAAAAATAGATTAGAATTTAGACAAAACATTTTTAAAATGTTATACGATAATAATTTAATCGAAATGTCTCTACGACTCAATAGATCAGAGCCGATATTCCGAACGATAACAGAACTACCCGGAATTGTAGGAAGACCTCGAACAAGAGACGACATACGACAAAGTAGAAATTTACCATATAGTTTCATGATTGTACGGCAAAAGCCAACACAAACTTTTATATTTAGAATCTTTTTAGCAATGAATTTAGATTTTCATTTGCAAACATAAAATTTTGAAATCAATCTTCATGATCATTTCAGGCGCTAAACAAATCTATTAATATACAATAACGATTGATAAAAAGATCTCAGATCGCTTTATTAATTTCTGCAGTCTTATATAAAACATGTTTGAAAAATATTTATTGAAAATAAAAATAAAAATTAGTAGCATGACAATAAATTGTTTGTAATCATAAAATCATCTGTTGTCCCAGCTTCATCACCTAAACATAACAGCAATCAAAAACTCACTAATATCCTTAAAATACTAAATCTTTTTCTTATATAAATTTAAACCATTTTAAACTTAAAATCATTCAATTTTAAAATCAGATCGATCTTAATTAATTTTCTATCTCACTAAATTTAAAACCTGATCATCAAGGCCTATCCTTAGATCAAAAAGAACAATTTTGTTTTCCCCCACCCACTTAGCAAGTGTCTAACGACCTCAAACGTGGATTCACTATCCAACCCTTCCAAAAGACCCAAGACTAATAGAAATTTTTAAAACAAAACTAACCATTCAATTTAGGATAAACAGTGAAGAACTTCGGTTATTCATCCTTCACTTGAACCCTCCTCTTACCAGACCCAGGATAAACCTTAGACTTAGTAAGTTTAAAATAGTATCTAACGAGCTACTTGCGGTCTAATTATACCTGAACCTTGTGGATCGATTTACTATTCTCCAACCCTTGAACACAATCACTACCCCTAAATAAGATAAAGTAATTTAACATCTTAGCTTAGACTAGCCTCGAGAAAGTAAAAAATCATTCTTCGGAATCGATATACTTTTCTCCCCAACCCTGAACAAAAAGACCCAGGTTAAGCTAACCAAAAAATCGTAAGGACTAACAGTCTAAGAAAATAAAAATCACCTAACAACTTTTTGCATCCCTCATCCTAAACCTTATGTCATTCAAAAATCTAGGAAATAAACAAACAATCGTTTTACACAACCCTGAAATAGATAACCAAAAATACGATCTTGTAATCACACCTCATACACAAACAGTTGGATACATTAGAACAAAACGACTAACAATAAAAAGAAAAATAATAAACAAACAAAGACAAATCACACGAAAAAGATTTTCAAAAAATAGAAACGCATTTTCAGAATCAGAAGCCAGCAAATTAGATGAACTCTACAAATTAAAATAATCGATTGATAAAAATTGTCCCATTCACGATCAATTATATTTTTCCGATTCAGAAACAACTTCAAATTCATCAAAAAGAGGAAAAAGAAGAATAAAAAAGCAATACAAACACAAACCAGTACACTTGTATAATTGGAATCATATCGATAGTTATATATTAACAGTCATTAAACGAAAAAATGAGCCACACTCAAAGTGACGATAGTCCAGATGACGAAAAGGTTTACCCCTTCCTCATAGATGCACCCGATAATAGAGGGCCACATGATTTTTGCAAAAATTTACTCTTAAATTTGTCTGAACCCGGAATCAGCCCATGCAAAGCAGAATTCCATGATATAAAAATCAAAAGACAAATTATTGAACATTATCTGAAAAATATATGTAATTTAACACAACAATATGGAATCTACACCATAGAAATCAGCACACCAAACCCGAATCATCGAAAAAATGTAATTCAAACGGACGATCTTGAATTAGATTTTTCAAAAGTATTCTTAGAATATATTAAAAGCATACAATATCATAATTCACAAAGAGCAAACTTCATATTCACTAACGAAGTTTTTGCAATAATATATAGCTATATTTCTATATTAGAAAAAACAGAATTTCACAGTACCTCACCAACTGAAACATCCAAACATACAAAAGTACGCAATGAAATTTTTTTATTTTCAACTTTCCTACATATAATCAAAGAAAATTTCACTTAAGACGATGTCTCACAACACACAAAACATGACTTACAAAAAATTTTGGCATGGTTTATAATAGATTATTTCACACATAATATAGACTTAATTTCACAAGCAAGAAAAATTTTCAGACCTCAAAATCCAAATGATGATACTGCCATTACAGAACAGTCAGACTACGTTTGGGACCCTGAATGGTCTCATCATGCTTTTATAAATACTCCACAATCAATCTCAAGTCAAGCAATAAGTACATTATCTTACCAAAGAGATTATGTAAAAGTAGTACCACTAACCATTGATGCAACACCATTAAATTACAATACATTTTTACCTGATACGCGAAATAATAGTTTAAATTCGACCGTCATACACAATGAAAACCTTAATGGAACTAGGAATCTTACACAACAAGATATCCAAACACCATCACACTTCATAAATGAAGAAATTGTCCAAACAACAACAACTACACAAAAAAGTATTTCAACAATACATCCAAATTTAACAAAACCAAAAAATACAAACACTTCACTGGCACAAGTAACCTTACAATCAACCGTTAAACCTTCGGTTGCTCCATAATATTCACATATGGATTATCAAACATACAGACCTATGGCAGTACCGTCAAAAACACGAAGAACGTTCACAAGAAGCACTTTTGCAGAACACAATTATAATTATGCACATTCGTCAAAAACAAACTATCCCCCACAAAAAACTAATAATAATCACGTATATTCTCAATATTGGGATAACCCAATGACAACAAGCAACTCAGTAAATTTTCGGACTAATTCACATCCTCCACAGGATCATAGTGAAAATTACCCATTCTTTCAACAAAATAAAAATAAAAAGCAAGCACCTCATCATACGGAATACTTATCATCTGATGATGATTATTTACAACCAGACATTTTTGCACCATATACCCAAGAATATCGCAAACAAGGATCGCGACGACCTCATACATATAATAGAATTTTTTCTCCAAATCCAACGGATACACGAAATCAACAACCAATCCATATGCCAAATCCAACTAATACACAATCTTTTCAACCAATTCAACCACAAAACCCAATGACTATGCACTCGTATCAACCAACTCAAATACAAAATAAAATACCACTTCCATATTACCTTCAACAACACGAAATATCAAAAAATCAACTTTCAAATTTTTCGCAAATGCCAAATGCCGCAGAATCACTACAGATGACAATGAATCCATACCTTATGTGTGGATCATCAATAACATCAAATAAACCACTAATGGTATTCACAGGAACAGACCCTGAATATTCTGTAGAAGATTATTGAAATGCAGTAACAGCAAATTTAATTTCAAATATAGGACCTGAACAAATAAATACGCCACTACATCAAAATTGGATACATCGACGCACAGCGTTGATACAAACAACCTTAGATGGCACAGCTCAACAATGGTTTTCAGTATTACCTAGAGAAATAAAATCAGACTGGAAAAGATTTACACAAGAATTTTCAAAAATGTTTGAATCCGAAAGAAACAAACAACAACAAAGAGTTTTTTGTAATGAAATTCGCAGATTACCAAATGAAACCATCAAGCAATTAGCAGTACGCATCGAAACACTAGTTCGAAAAGCATATTCATTAAATACACACGACTATAAAAACACAAAAATGACAGAAATCTTAATGATGACCTTAACACCGCAATTAAGGAAAATAGCAATAAAAAAGAGAGCATCCCATCCCTCCTCAATTCGAGAACCCGATTTAGATTTTCGAAAACTAGTAGACAAACTAGAACAAGCGGAAATCACAATGAAACTCGAAGAAACAGAAAATCTGAAATTACAATATGTTAACCGAATTGAAACAAATTCCACAAATATCAACAATATACAGGAATCAGATACAGACCTCGTTGAAAAAATCACTGAAATACTCAATATTTATGAAAAACACCCAAACTTTAAGGGAAAATCATCTTTCAAAAAATGGTGTAATTATTGCCGACGATACGGACATAGTATTTCCGAATGTAGACAAAAGCAACAAGATAACCAAAACAAACCTCAAAAGTATAAAGAACCAAATAAATCATTCTATCAATATATGAAGAAAGATCAAAATCTACCAAACAAAAATGTATACAGCAACAACAGTTCAGGAAAACCACTTCCGAACAACACCAGTTACACGAGGAAACAATCACCATATAACTCAAGTTATAGAGGAAGATCACCAGAACGAAGAAATACACAGAATTCTTCACAAAATCATTATAATCATTCAAATAGTCAAAATAACTATTCGAGATCAAATTCAAATGCAACACAATTTGTTTCTAGATCCAATTCCCAATCAAACACAAGAAATAAACACTATTCAAATAATCAATCACGAAACTCATCATATAACAGAAATAGAAACTATTCACACAATCGAATTAGAAGTTATTCGAACAAAGGAAATCAGAATTACCCGAACAATCGATCAAGAAATAACTCATATAACAGATAAAACTATCACAGACCAAACGACAATTATCAAAACAGATCACGGAATAATTCACAAAATCGAAATTCAAGTTATAATAATCAATATAGAAATTATTCCCAATCACCACATAGGACTAATAACCATTATAATAATTCTAAACATCGACACAGAAGTAGTACACCAAAACATCAAAGACAAATTAACCAAGTACAGTCAAATGAAGAAACAACATCAGACCCCCCAGGTATTGATGACACAGGAAATAACGAACTACAACTAAATCAAATAAACTGTGGATCATCAGACACAGAAAGTGATACAGAAAATATCATCTCCATAAATATGATAGCAGTCGAAAACGACTACGAACCTATTATATATGAACAACCTTTTACATCACATATATATGAAAATCAATTGGAACTCCTTCACAATTATTACATTGAACCCATCATTGCCACACAAACTGCACAAGAAATACACGAAATTACCATGGTAAATAAACCCAATGAAAATGACAAAACAAAATGTTTTAACACAAATCATATTTATCAAAATATACAAAAAAAACAACCCAGAGAAAAAATTTGGACAATACCATTTCTCTTAGAAAGTCCAAGAAACAAAGAATTTCAACCACCAGATCTTGAAGTTGATTTTTTAATTGATTCAGGAGCAGAATCAAACATAATTAACATTCCCACATGGAATGAAATCAAAACATTACATCCAAAATTACGCCTCTTGCAACCTCTAGTAAACTAGCAACAGCACAAGGATCAACATTAGTAATTTATGGAAAAGTTCAATTATTCCTACTCCCCACAAGAACAATGGAGCAAAATAAAATTCTAAACAAACCATTTAAACAAATATTTCTTATCACTGATATTAAACACAATATCATCGATATACCATTTATATCTAAATATATACCAACAATCAACATCTTGAATAGTAAAATACTAATCAAAGATAAATACACAAAAACAAAAAATACAGCTCTAACATTTTTTCAAAGATTAAATAAACAACCACCATTCTTTTCAAAATTTTATCCAATTTATAACCAACAACGGAAACACCTGAAACCACTATCAGGAAATATATATAACTTTTCAAAAAAACAGTTCACCAATATGATAAAAACCAAAATAAACAACAACTCTTTATGTCAGACTTTGAGTTTAAACCTATTCATAAGTTTTTCAAAATCACGATTTCGTCCATAAAATATTTGAAAAAAACGAATTCAGACATCATTTTGCTACACGTGTATAACAATACACCGTATCAAGTAACATTACCCTTAGGACGTTTAGGATATTGCGAAACAAAGGCTACAATATCACCCGTACATGAAAAAGCATAACGCGTAAATAATATACTCCAATTATTAGATATTTGTCAATCCACAATTTTTAACGAGGAATTATCCATAAATAACATAATAAGCAATGAAAAGAGAAACACAGACTATTTCACCATATTTTAAACCAACATTCAATATAACAAATTACACAAAAGAACAACAACAATTTGTAACGATGTTTAAATTTGAACACTCGCAAATTACACAAATCGAATTTGACAAACTAGCAAAACAACTGTTAAAATATTCAACAGTCTACGCAACATCAAAAATTGACTTTGGGAAAATCAGTTCATCACGCCATCTCCCGTTGAAACCTGACGCAGTTTTCAAAAAACAAAGAGCTAGTAAAGTACCAATTCATTTACACGACAAAGTAAATAGATTACTCGATATTTTAGAACAATACAAAATTATCTCACCAGTAAACAAAGAAGAACAACCAAAAGGTAACACATTTATTAACCCTGTTATCATCCTAGCAAAAGGAGAATCATTAAAAGTAGTTTTAGACGCTAGATATCTCAATTCACTAATAGACGAATCAAAATGCAATTGGCCTATTGAACCAATACCAGTAATTTTAACAAAAATGAACGGAAAATACTTTACAACCGCAGATATGAATAGTGCATACAATCAAATGCCACTAGATGAACAATCACGACGTTTAACACAATTTGTTATTGGAAATCAACAATAGGAAATCAACCGCCTATTCTATGGAATATCCATAGGACCAGCAGCATTTTCAGCTTTTATGAGCAAAATTTTTAGACCACTAATAATTAAGAAAAACGCAATCACCTATTTAGACGATGTTTTTATGCAATCACAGACGAAAGAAGAAATGTTCACAGTTTTAGAACACTATCATAAAATACTTCAAAACGAAAATCTGAAGGCCGCCCCCGATAAATCACACTTGTTTTTAACACGAGTTAAATTTTCAGGACATAATATAGAAAGAAACACAATCACTCCATTAAAATCACGCATTGAAGCTATCCAAAAACTTCAACCACCAACAAACAAAAAGAAAATCCAAGAAATCCTTGGAATGTTAAATTTCTTAAGCA
Source organism: Symsagittifera roscoffensis (assembly GCF_963678635.1). Taxonomy (NCBI): domain Eukaryota; kingdom Metazoa; phylum Xenacoelomorpha; order Acoela; family Convolutidae; genus Symsagittifera; species Symsagittifera roscoffensis. The sequence continues at coordinate 7,288,004 of NC_087069.1, forward strand.
AGTACGTTTATAAAATGCAATTATATTTAAGACCACTCTATAATATCCTCAGACAACAAAATAATTTTGAAATGGACCACTGAACATCAAACACGATTTGAAGAAATTAAAAAACTTTTAACTGAACAAATTTCAAACACAATCCCAGATCTAAATCAACCATTCTATGCGATGTGCGATGCTTCAAATTTTGGCATCGGCGCAGCATTACTACAATCACACAGTGGTACAAATAAAATGAACATTATATCAGCAAATTCCCTTTTATTCACTCAAGCAGAGTTACGACTCTCAACTCTAATGAGAGAATGTACAGCTATAATTTATACACTTACAGAATATGAATTTCTGATACTTGGATCAAAACATCCAACAGTTCTATTCACAGACCATAAACCAATCATTTTTCTCTTTACACAAAAGTCAAATCCAAATCACCGAGTTTATAGATTTCAATTAATACTAATGAAATTTCCAAACTTACATATAGTTTGGACAGCAGAAAAGAATCTTGCATTACCAGATACATTAAGTCGAAATACACCACCTGAATTACTTACACGAAAAACTACAGTTGAAATACCAAAAAATATAAAATTTTACCTTGCAAAAGACGAAACATCACCCCGACTAGAATGCAAATATGCAGTAAAAACTGACATTGAACAATCACAAATAAATAACCTACAACATTTCCCACTTTACTTAGATTGCCAAAACAATCACTACGAAGTTGATCTACTTGGATTATCAACTTTCAAACCAATTCCATACTCACAATGGATAAAATATAACACCCAGCAAAAACGAATAAAACACCACTCGCATAAAAAAGACTTTTTTCCGTTAATTGAAAAAAAAAATTTAACTGATAAAGTAAATTTATCAGCACCACAAACAAATGATTCAAAATACACAATAAATCAAGTTTTTGACCTCCATGACCCACTTGACACAATTCCTTTATCTAAATTAGAAATTGAAAACATTTTCTCCCTCCAACAGATAAAATCACAATTAATACCTTGAAACAATATCAAAATCTTGACCCAGTAATTAGACAACTAAAATCATGGCACAAATACAAAACTAAGCCCGTAAAGGCAGATACCACAATTTTAGGAAATAAAACACTCCTTCGATATTTTCGAAAATTTAATAATACAACAATTAATGAAAACACAGACCTTCTAGAATATCACCTAAATGATACTACAGTTCCCTGTCTCCCTTTAAGTATGATTCTAATAGCTTTTAACATTTCACATACACAAAACATTAAAGGACACTCTGGATCAGAGAAAACATATTCAAATTTTACACAAAATTTTTATTTCCCAAATGCACCAATTTGGATAAAAGTACTATGCAATGATTGTATAGTATGTCAGCTAAATAAACCTTATGCAAATCAAAAACAAATAGCACAAAAACAAGATTTTAAAGGACAAAGTTTATATTTTAACCACCGTATTTCATTGATACAAAAGGACCAATTTCACCATATGAAACTCCTACATTATGGTAATTGTTGACGCATTTACACATTATGCAGCACTCAACCCAGTACCACATTGTAACGCTTATTATGCTTACACAACACTTTATGAACACTGGATAGCCAAATTCGGATTACCCGAAATTTTAGTTACAGACAACGGCACAGAGTTCATAAATAATGAAATCATCACATTATGTCGTTTATACAACATTAAGCACAAACCGCGTACATCTCATGCACCTTGGACAAATGGTTTAGTCGAAGGTATGAACCGTTCACTACAAGAATATCTTAGATGTATCAGAAATGGAATTGATACAAGATACACAGAATGGTCAGCAGATGTAAAATTATTTCCCTTCGCATATAATTCACAAATTACGACAACTCTAGGAATGTCACCATACGAAATGGTTTTTAATCAAAAGCCACGTAAACGAATTATGTTTACAGCAAACTCTCATAAAAATACACAAGGTCATTGCCAACCAAATAAAGACTCAATTGGTTATAACCTACCTTTTCACACACATGATGAAGATCATTTTCATCACCCACAAATCCTTAAATTAGCCTCCGGTACACACACCGAATGGATTTTAAATAGAGATAAAAAACACAATGAAATTTACCAAAGAGTAACAAAAAAATTGTTACAAAGGCAAAATATTAACGAACAAATAAATTCACGCTTTACACCAGCCTCAGATTTAAAAATTGGAACATTTGTCTTAATACCTAATTTTAATACACAAAAGGAATTTCTAAAAAATTACAACCCCTTCGTAAAGGACCATACCAAATAATCGCCAAACCCACTGACGTAACATATAAAATCACCGATTCAGACCAAAAAGAAATTGTTCAACATAGAAACAATCTATTGCCTTACTACCCAAAAGAATACGCACTACGCGAACTAAGTCGATAATATTCTTTCACAGGTTTAAAAGTTATTCAAAACCACCCACATACGGAAAATGAAATAAATGAACAAAATGACATTCACCTTGAAAAACAAAATAAGAAATCAATTACAACCCAAAACAATACAAAAAAGCTAGATCAAAAAATACCTCAAAAAGAAAGGAAAAATAGAAAAAATGATAGAAAAAATTATACCCCAAGAACAAGTCGAGAAATCAGAACATAGAGAGTCATCACGACTTAGAAATCAACCACGTAAAAACTACAATACATTCATCCCACAATCTAAAATATTAAAGAAAGTTGAATTTCAAAAACAGCTTTAATTTTAAAATTAATAATATTTACACCTCTGAAACATTTCGAACTTTCATTTTTCAAAATAACATGCTGCAAACACGCAGCAGTTCTAGTTCAAAATTAGCCAATAGGATTCATTCAATCCGTCACCTTCTATAACTCTAGCACAAACCAATTAGACGAAAAATATTAAACTCCAGGCATATCTATAACTATAACTTTACAACCTCCAGGTCAAAAATAAGCAAACCACTCAAACTTGACAACTAAAATAAATACCACCATAATATCATAACCCTCCCTTATCTAATAACGCAAAGATCAACAATATTTTCCCAACTCAGACCTCAAAAACCCCCCAAACAAAAATGTTAAATTAGCCTAAAGTAAAAGTACGACCATATTAATTTAGCCTAAAGTACAAAAATCCCGAGAATACCCCAGATCACCTGACAAATAAAAATAAACTAAAAGAAGACCCCCCGAACACTATAAAATTCGCCCCCAACAATTTTTCACAAAACTCAACCCACTTGTCAAAAAACCAATAATTAATTCGACCACACTTGAAAATTGCCCCAAACAACAAAAAATATTCGACCAAGAAGCCATTTTTTAAATGCTCTTCTCTCGATCAGTCAACACAATTTTCAACATTTTCATAAACTTTTTAACAATATTTAAACTTTTATTCATATTTCTCTTTGATACTTTTGAAGCTTTTATAATAATTTTAATCATTTTTTGCAATTTTTAAAAAATTTTCTACTCCCTATTTGAAATATATCTCCAACTTTCCCAAGTCATTGACCATTTTCACAGGTACGAAAACCCAAAATTTATTTAAATGATACGAACCATTTTTAGTAGAACAGATATTTTTTTACTATTTGTAAGTTTTATAACATTTTTATCATCCCTAATTTTGACAATATGCAAATGTATAAAGAAGGCAATCATAACTTTTGCCTTAGCAACAATACTTTTAATTCTTTTTCTTGAAGAAGACTACAATAAACATAAATTTTTTCACTAAAAGAAATCAATCAAAAAACCCTCAAAAATTGCTAACCAACAATCACACAGTCAGTCTTCACCGACAACATCCCAAGAAAACCCGACAATACCTACAACTACCCAAAACCCCCAAACATCTACACGAATTTCTTTCCAAGATAACCCATATAATTTTGAAGAACGACACGCTCGCTTATCTGAACCATTAGAACCAGTTCAGCGACAGGCACCTCTAAGTGAACCAACATATAACTTGTACCCAACACTACCACAAGAATTAAGTAGAATAAGAAATCCTAGTCAAAACCAAAATACAGTTGAAATAAACAGACAAATTATAAATCCACGACGAAATAGAAATTTTCAAACCCTCCGAGTTCATTTTGATATACCCCAATCCCCATCACCAAGTACTCCGGAAAACCCAATTAGCATATTACCAGAAACCCCTACACTTCTTTCACAACGTAGCACCTCAAGTCTACCCTCAGATTACGTAGGTTCAACACCAACATCTGAAAAAATAGGTGAAAATCCCTTTAACCCTCCAAACCAAACATCACGACTACCATATTGGACAACACAATCATTCACACAAGGTGAACCAAATTTACTAAATGACTCAATAGATAATTCCACGGATTCAACAACATCATCATCACTACCAGAAACATTATCACTACCATAAACACCATCAATAAGCCAGATTTCACCAACTCCTTTCCCCCTAAATTTTCCAAATAACCTCGACGCTAGATATCGAGAGCAATCATCAACAAATATCCCTTTAAGATTAGACTGGAACACATTCACAGCACCCCCCACCATTATTTGGACAACACCCGGAAAGTAACCGACTCCACAACTGGGCACTTCTTAGATTACAATATAGACAAGACATCCACAAAGAAATTCGTGACCATAACATCCAAATACTCCAACAAAATAGTCTACAATTAAAATTTGAAATCACGGTTAAACTAAACAACATTGCTCAACATCCTTACCCATTAAACCCACCAAATATAACAGCTCAATCGCTACCACCACCATTTATAACAACTGAAGTAATATATAAATACGATAGATATACCAAAAAGACAATTGGTTACATAACATCATTTGGTTACATAACAACTCAGGATTATCATACACATTTATATTCTGAAAATATTGATATTTCTCCAACTCCTTTTTCTAATAATCTCCGATCAGAACATAAATCTTTCTCCCCGCACAGGACCCCAAGACTTATTAGTAACACATTACAATTGTGAAGAAAATGAACAAAAAACATTACACAAATATGCAATAAATCAAGTATCACAATGCGAAACGCAACCACAAGCTATAGAAACTACAAATGTAATAGCGACACTATACTCAAAAGCCCGAGCAACAACAGTCATAGGATATAAATTTACAGCAACATTTTCCGAAAAGAAAGTACATTGTTCACAAGTTTCAAACGGAAATAAAAACCGACTTGACCATGCATCATTCTACCAAAGTAATATAGAACGACTTCTACATCTAAATCCCGATGATTGTAAAAACGAGCTACTCAGACTAAACATCACAAGAAATAAAAATACCGACAGAAAAATAGTATATTTTCAAGTCTTTGCCGATTCTGTACATCAAGCAGAACTTGAAAGATATCAAGGACACATTAAACTAGATGAAAAATACCCATACAACAGCGCACATGGAAGATTAACTTATGACATACACGATAAGCACTGGATACCACACATTGGTATAAATAATCCATCAAACTACAAAGCAGACACAAAAAATAAAGGATATCAAGAAATAATGTTTTTCGATTGGAAAATACAACTCGAAAAAATACAACTCACACGAGATTTATCTGACAACACAATGATCTATCAAGGATTTAGACTACCTTGTAAAAACGATCAAGGTTATTGTGATCCTACAACACGGACACAAGCAACAATTGTTTGGTTTCCCGAAGATACCTGTACAACATTTCAAGTAGCAAAAATACACGCTCGAATGATAAAATTTCACGAAAATTTTTTTATACAATCAATTCCATATCAACAAGTCAATCCATCACGAAAACAAAGCACTGATTTTCGAAATATCCATAATATAGAAAATAAATTAACACGTTTTCAAATATATCATGAAACAGAACTCGCATGCAAATACAGGAACCCACTTCCCAAAACACAATATTCTGAAATATTAGTTGAATACGAAAAAGGTTTCGACATGACCACCGGAAAAATAAAAATTGACCCTTATGCTACAGGTCATCCTCTACACAAAGGAACATCATATATACCAGTTAACTTTCAAAAAAGTAATGGTCAACCTGGTGGACATCTAAAGCCACATGACACTAGAAGCACACGTTTACAAGAACTATCACTGATGAATAATTCTTATTTTGGTAATATCCACTATGATATCCACTTAGATATGAAGTTAGACTACGCGATTAGTCGAATTTTTAAAGAAATGTCACTCTCCGAGTTAGAAACACTTCACCAACTATGCGAATTAGAAAGGACACAAATCCTACAATCACTTGCACTAGCAGTGTTAAAAATACCCTACGCAAGATATTTACTATCAGGAAATAGATCAAATTTTCTAGACTACGAAGGAAGCATTTTATGGTTTTATACTTGTACCAATGTTTTTGAAGATAAAAGATGCTATAAAAGAATCCCTATCTTTTATAAAATTAAAGTACGTTTTGTTGACACACTTTCAAGACGAACAAATTTTTGGGATACCGCAGTCCCATGTGGATCAAAAATAGCCACAATGTAGTACAATTGAACCCTGATGAAGATAAATCTTATCTTCTTACCCCATACCCCACATTAATGCAATCACTCAAAAAATTTTCACCCGAAAGCATCAGAGCTATTGCTCGTAACCCAAATATTGATTTACAATCAATTGGAATATATTCAAAATCCGATATCCAACACCACATTAGAACACAACAATTCCAAGAATTATTGACACAAATGGACACTATACAAAGACAATCAATTGACCAAAACTTACGCAAACTTGCCGAAACCGCAGGATTTGCAGATATCTATACACAAGATTATAGCGGATATTTTAAAGACATTAAAGACTATATATATCTAAACGGTGAAAAATACAGACCACAAGATGTTTCACCTATCAATATTTTTAATTTTGTTACACTAAAAAATGAAATTCTCGATTTTCTAGGATGGCCCTATTACATCTTAGAAAAATTAACTATCTTATACGCAATGTTTAACTTTATAGGATTTCTTTTTTCACTTTTAAAAGGAATCTATAACACATGCGCTATACACACACAAGTAAATAGACAAGCAAGTGTAGCACGCATACTATTTGCAGGATTTTTTGGAATTTTTTCATCATCAATTAACAAATTTTTTCTAGACGCACAAATCAAAGAATATAATACAAAAATAGCGACAACACAGAACACATACAACGAAGAACATAATAACATAGAAGTAACGTCTACAGCACCACAGTTGCCACCCCTACCACATAACCATCCATTATCCTTAGTCCCACGTAATTTCCGAAACCTAGCAATAACACATAACCCAAATTTTAGACCAAATATATCGCAAAGTCCCATACAACATATAATGACACATCATTCACAAGATGACAATACATGAAATTATCGAACAACCCCATACCACCGCTTTTCAGTCTCAAAATAATAATTTTTTTAGCCCACGATGAGCCGACAACTTGGATCCCTACAACGCTCAAATTCCCACCCAACCAACCTCACCACTCCAATTACAATAATTCCACTTTTTGCTTTCCGGCCACCCGATTTTCCAACTATTAAAATAACATCAAGCATGAATTCGGATACTAATTCAAATATTTCAGTTTTATACTCCATTTCACAACTTAACAACCCCAATATAGAAACCCCTGACGAATTTGCAGACTCCGAACTATCTCCATCCAATAATTTTCAAACCAACTCCTCAGTTTTTTCAAAGCCCCTTTTTCAATCGATCCCACTCAATAATCCACTCCCGTCCGTTTCTACTCCCTCTTATGCTTCACAAGTAACCCCAACCTTTTCTCCATTTCATTCCGTCCGATCATCTAATTCTCCCGATACTCCCTCACTATACACACTCACTATAAATCAAATTTCATCCACAATAGAATCTTCAAACCCACCTACTCCTACACCCTCCTCAGCCTATACTGCATCGTTAGCACAATCATCCACATCCACCGAATCATCAACTTGCACTAACCGAGCTTATCGCACTTTTAAAAGAAAATTCCCAAACCATCCATTCCCGACCAAACCAGGAACAGCCTGCGAATATATTAATCATCCACGCCACACCAACACAAAAAATTTTCTAGCAATCACCTTACCCTCTTCCCACAATATAGTTTAAACACACCTAACGACACTAACGACACACGTAGTTTTGTAGATGAACATGTTTTAATGCCTACCTATATCGCAAAGGGGATTAGTAATATTATCATTTTACTAATCCCCTTTGCCTGCCACTATCTAATACTCATAGCGATATAGGAAAGAATAAAGATATGCTATATAGACGCACCGCAACACTAACACCTAGACAATTTACTTATATAGGATATAAAAAATCACTAAAAACATTCACTGCACCCCGAGCTAACGAATTTACATTAGAATATTACGAGCATAATATCATCCGAACTAATCAAGACCAATTTTTAGATGACGACCGCTTCGCTAACCCACAGCTAACAGAAAAATTCTTCATCCAAACATCATATGTATTCACACTCAATATTTTTGATAGAAAATATGATCACTTCATTTCTGAAGCACTAACTGATATGCAAGCTTACGAAAGTTTTAAAGAAAAATTTCAATTATTTTCACTAACCTTTCACTTCCTTGCACCACATGAACTCGATTTGCACTGTTCACACGACATTATGTTACGCACTAAACAAACTCACACATATACATATTATCGCTTCATACAAAATCATTTTGATCTACATACTCCATCAAGACAACCACACCATCGTTTTCAGTTTCTTAACTCGAAATACACTTCACCATTTTTTCTAAACTTCACCTATTGCATCAAAGATACTAACCTCCACGGCATACTCCGCAATTATTACCCAATAACACAAATGTATATATTTTGTCCCATCACGAAGACCTTTAATGCTGAAGAATCCAGACCCTTCCTTATCCCACATGAATTTATCCAACCTATAGAAATCCCCATATTAGAATTTATTCACAATACTAAATACAATCACAAAATATAAAATCTCATTCAAAACACAACTTATGAGTTTGCAGTAGGCACCGAAGAACTAAAAACTATTAAAGCACTTCAATTGCTTTGGCCACTGCTTCAAACTAAAAACATCTTTCGCATACTAGCAAAGTTACTAACAAATTCAGACATGATACACGACATCTTCCCCCACGGTTTTTTCCCAGACAATTAACAGGTAAGTATAATTTCAAATATTCTTTACTAATAAATTTAAATTAATACTAACCATTCTTTACTCATGTTTCTTTTAGATTTTTAGTCTTCATACCACGATCATCTGCAAAAAACAAAAAAGCAAAATAAAAAAATAAACTTGTTAAAATTCTTCTAAACTTCATTATTATTTTTCACAAGATAAACTGATAAAATTTAAAACAAATGTAGTAAATTAATTTATAAAATATTCCCCCATAAAGCAGTAAATTTAATTATGATGAAAATTTATAACTTCAAATTTCCCCCAAAACTAGCAGTAAAACTGAAATTCTATGTAATAAATTAATAAATGAAAATGCAGTACTAACCTTTTGATATTTTCATTCACTCGCACAGGAATTCTATCCAAACTCCTCGCACAGCTCGCCCACGAAGAATTATTTAAATAATGAATTTCAGTTTCAAGTTTTCACACTCAACAACGCTAACACACAATAACAAGTTCCAAACTTTCCTTTAACCCGGTTGGAAAGGAATTATATACTAAACCAAACTAACCAACGCAGCTTACTAAACACCACATGAAATAAAATAACAGCATGACCAAGAAAAGAAAACCAAAGGTACCCAAACCGGATTAACCCAGTTTAAAACTGGATAATTTATTCTTTTGAAGACTATTATAAAGTCTAAGAAAGAAATAATAAAACACAAAAAAGTCGAAAGACAAACCCATAACAAAAACAATTTGATTTTTGAAAAAAGGACACAACCAAAGGAACATAAGAAAGACCAACATAAAACCAACATAAAACGTTATCACATAACAGGACCTCTCAAAGAAACCGCACGAAATCATACTCCCACTCCTGGCCTAACCCACCAGAGAGGACGTCCTGAGCATGCTCTATAGCCGGCCTAACCCACCGCGCTACATCAACGCTTTGTGACCACACTTCTATTTTTAATAAGAGGTACTCAAGGGTGAGTAACTCTTCAAAATAGCCGAACTAAAACAAAATGCTTCTGTGAAAACAACTAACTAAATTCATAATTAAAAAAACTGAACTAATAAAAAATTTATACAATGTAAATTATAACTTGCAGTATATAGATCAGCACACAACAACGAAGACGAACATCCAAAGACAAAATGACCCCACTACACTCGAACAAGAATGGCTAACCACAACCGATATGCCGTCCACAATCACAACTCAAAGGATTTAGAGTACGACTTGACTTCGCAGAAAAGGACTTCATTGAACTAGACCAATGACCACCTCGATGCTCAAGTATAAGTACAGATCCGAGTTACAAGGCATCCCCTCCACGCACAATCTCCACGCCATTCCCAGACGAGGTTGAACACAAAACAAGTTCTCTACATAATACAGAAAAACCCGTCATAGCAAACCATTTTGAAATCAGATTGATTTCGTTGGAACACAGTCGTTGTCACAAGAAGACACAACGATTGATGCCCCAAGTCCAGCGTCCTGGAACTTCTCTAACAAGAGGAACCGGACAAGAATACGATGTTCGCCCAATACCAATGTTCATCATCCATCCTTTGAATTGCAGAAAGATAATTCTAAAAAACTCTGTAAAACCCGGATGGGTGGAACCTGATCTAAACTATATTTTATGATTGGATAAATTAGATATTTTACCACTGTAAAGTATTTAATATTAACCAATCATGATCCATCTAACTAACAACCCACTTATTTGTAAGTGCTGAAATTACTTGTAATTTCAGCACCAGAGAGATTTGAATTTAACTTGGAAATTATTTGTCTCTCCAAGAGAACTTCAGCAGCCGCAACAAACCCAGCAGTATACCCTAGATCTATTGAGCCTAGCAGAGACTAGTTAAACGCCCTGAGACTAGAAAGTATAAGAGTAAGATTAGGATCGGTATTAGACTAAGAAGTTGCACGAATCTATCCGGCCGAAAATAAGATAGCGTGACGAGCAGACGGTGTACCCTATCCGAAATTACTCTATGAGTTAACCACATCGGACCTAACTCATTATGTGCTATTTGCACAGCTCCCGGCTAGACTTGTATAATTTGCATATGCTTTTTTTTCTTATTAAAACTCACGGATAAAAATTTATTATAATGTAAATTTGTTCACTAAGACATTATCTACAGAATTGAATATCTTTGCAAAATTAGACAACATAATGGATCCTTAATCCAATATGATTCATTGTTTTAAATTATAAAAATTTATTAAAATCTATTAAAATCTTTTATACTTGTTTAATATCCGTTTTTGTTCTCGGTATGATCGATTGTTTTTTTTTGTAACTAGAATCAATGAAACTTTTTTGTTTTAATATAAACTTCTGCTAATTTTTGCAGCCCATCAAATACGCTCACACCCATGTTTATTACTCACTATCCCACACCCCTGTCCCACAGCTACCAAACGACTATGCACCCCTCTAGCTATCCCCCCTAGAGTTTCTAAAACGATTCTTTCCACCAGAACTCCCACGTCCCATCCCTCATGTAACTCTCCTCTCCTGCGTTTACCCCTCCTCTAACGCTTTTAAGCACACCACTACCCGCATTTAAAACTTCTCCCCATTCTTTTCTTTCCCACACCGCAATAAGTAACTTTGGGTTACGAATAAATATGTGTAGGTTGTAGGGTATGGGGTTGATTGCTGGGTTGGCGAAAAAAAATTGAAATTTTGTGAAAGAACAAAACAATTAAGACGTATTAAAAATTACTACGAAAAACGAAAAAAGCACACATAAATTAGAAATAAAATTATTATAATCGATTAAAAATTTATTATAATCGATTAAAAATGAATTATAACACTTTCGATAAAAATTTCTAAAAGACAAATTTGAAAATTTTTTTCAATTCGATTGAGAATGGAATTGTTTGTTTCGATATAATCATTTTCTAATCCATTATAAACGATTGTTTTGGAATACAAGACAGGCAGACTATTACAATCCAATATAATTGATTTTATCCATGAAATTTCAGTGAGTTGCACACTTCCAGACCGGGGCGGATCTAGGATTTTCTCGAGGGGGGGGGGGGGGGGGCGGATTTTCAAAAAAAATTTCGAAACTTTTGACGACTTTTTTTTAGGCCGGCCAAATTGATTTTCCGAGTTCTACAAAAGCAGTAAAAAGCTGCTGTTTTGACCAAAATCTCTGCGCCGCAGGCAATTTTTTGAAAAAAAACAGGTCAAAAAAGGCGTTTTTAGGCACTTTTTGGAAAATTTTGACCGAAAAATTGCGTTTTTTTGGCGCGTGTTCCCCCCTCAAAATTAGTATATATTGGCGCCAAAGGCGCCTTTAGAAAAATTTTAGGGTCGGTCGGCCGAAAATGGAATCTTAAAAAGTACCAAAGGGGGGACCCTTTGGGTCGGCAGGGGGTCAAATCCCTGAGGAAAGGGGTCCGCCCCCACCCCTTCCCCCTAAATCCGCCCCTTTTTCCAGGTATTCAGATCCAGTCTTTGATCCCCTGCCATCGCAATGGTAGTGTGTGACGACAAGCTCCCATTTTACATCTAGCTTCGGGACTATCACAATTTGACTAAAATTGGCTGCAATTTTGATACCACGTGAAAATTTTAGATGCAAAAAACGACCTTGATTCGCAAAACAGAGCTTCGCTTAACAAACTAACTCAGTTTGCAAATGGGAATTGGACTATTCTTCGACAGGCTTGTTGAGGCCTATTGATAACTCTTCAACGATTCACAGTAATCACAATTTTTAAACTAAAACTTTTTAAAATTATTTTCTAAGCACTTGAAAGCTGGTGATTTTTCAGGGAAACCGGCCACAGAAAAAAAAAGATTAATTTTTGCTCATACGTTTTTAAAAAGTCTCAAAAACAGCAATTTTTTCCTTCAAAAAAACAAGTCTGTGACGCATTATTCACAATTTTCCCGGAAAAATTTGGGGTTCTAGGAAAGCTCGGACAGTTAACTTGATCGACCTCGGCCAATAAAAAATTTTCCCCTGATAAAAGTTACTGAACCATGGTACTCAACCTCTTTGAAAAGTTCCTTTAAAAAACAAAAGCTTTATAAGCATTACGAATGTAAGCAGTCTTCAAAAAATTCTCAGACTTTTGGTCGCGTCACTTTTTCAAACTAAACTTTATAAGAAAGATTTTTAGCAGCACGTATTTGAGATTATCTGATCTCCCGCTGAGGTCCAATACAAGATCAAAAGCTGATAGTGAAAACATCAAAGATACGAACTCCAACCTTTTTAAGAGAAGTTCAAAGACACCGTCACATGAAGCTAAGCGGGAGAGCAAATTTTTATTTTTATTGTCTTCTGTTAACCAGTCTGAAGAAACTGAGAAACTCTCAAGCGAAGCCCCTCCCGATTAGGCTAAAAACTTTAAGCACCAATTATCAAAGCAAAAAACAAGCAGTTTTTGTCTAAAACTTTAGAGAGACTTTTCTTATTCCACCCCCTCTATCGTTTCAAAATAGAATCTTGCTTGCGATTATAGTCCCCACCTCAATTATATAAAATATCTTGAAAATTGATTTTTTTGTTTTCTTTTTTGGAATCTTAATTTAAAAAGAGGGAGTGGCTATTATGTGAAGAACTCTAAAACTAATTGTTCAAAATTAACCCAGCCGATAACAATGCAGATGTCTTTGATTCTGTTTACAGCCCTAATTTCTGTTTTGCCAGCAGTTTACCAGACCATTGAATGTCCAGATAATATGGAACAAATTCCACACGCAAATTCCGGATCATGTTATGGACTCGTTCCTGTGGAATTAGGGCCTTTCACATTCTGGCACGCTAGCCGCGTTTGTTACTTTGGCAGGTAGGTAATAAAATTGTTTCCAATTATGAGAGATTCGATAAAACAGGTATACTACTTTTTTACCCTAAATATTTTAACCACAATAATTTTTACCCTATTTATTTTTATAACAATATGTTTTATACGTGATAAAATATCCACAAGTTCGTGACGAGTATTCGATCATTCAGAAAAATGGAAGAAATCTAACTTACTTTGTTAAGATCTATTTCACAAGCCTTGACTCAAAGCGTCACGTTGTTTCCCTGAGCTTCTTGGAGACGCCGAAATTCTGCAACCAGAGTTGATTTTAATTGCACTTGATTTTTTTTCTATTTTTGACAGTTTTCTTCTGCAAACGGTTTTACTAGTTCAGTTTAAAGTTCAATAATAACTTATTAGGTATTATGGAGTTTTTGCGCTTCCCATGATGCCGAGAACGAAAGAAGAGCTGAGGGCTGTTCTATCGTGGGCTCTGAACAAAGGACTGCCTACTAGCAGCGACAACGAAAATGAGGCTGGAATTTGGGCAAACTACATACGGTATCAGCCGGCTCCTCTCAATTCGGATGGCGAGTTGGGGGAAATGGAAGCTGCAATCAGGAGAGATCGAACGTTGTTTCAGGAAAGTTTTTCGCAACTATTTAATTTAAAAATTGAGCAGTTACTTCCGATACTTATTAATTCAAACAAAATAATTTTCTTTTTTTTTCGCCGAAATTAATATGAAAACTTTGTTTGCCCGACTGTACATACTCGTTGATGCCTTAAAACTTGGAAACTATAAATGAAATGAGGAAAATCAGTTGTTTTCATTCTACGAGAAGTCGTAAGCTTCTTGCTAAACTATGTTCCATAACCATGCATCACTTATAAATTTTTGAAATTGACAAAGTTTTCAAAAAATTTACAAAAAAAATCAAAATTATTTTTATAAGCGTTTTTTTTTTGAAAATTTACCACCACAAGCTATGTAAAAGAGAAAATGAAATTTTTTGCATATAGAAAAGTATTAAATACACCAAAGAGCATGCCTCAATCCATTTTTCAACAATTTCTAATAGGGATTAAATCTCCGCTTGCGCTGAGCAGGAAATAAATTGCGCGTTAATTGTCACCAATTGTCCAAATTGGGAAATTGGCAATCTTTAAACCTTTATAACTTTGAATAATTTTTTTTAAAACTCCGTCATAAATTGCCAGTTAAATAGACAAAATTTGTCTGGAGAAAACAAACCCCCGAGCAAAAAATTCAGTCACTTTCTTCGACAGTCAGAATGAAAAAAAATAATAAAAAAGGAAGGCCAAATGTTTTTTTTTGCGAAAGCTTGCAAAATTTTGAGAAAGGTTCAATATTATATTCAACATTTGGGCAGATGAACATTAAAAAAACTTAATGACGAACATTGACTGCATAGATACTGCAAGCTAGCTGAGACTACAGATAAGGTTTTAACTTTTTTGAGTGTTTTTGGAGTTGGCTATGGACTTCTAAAATGTTATGAATGAACCAATTGAATGAAGTGAAAACTATACATCCTTATTGTCCCGACTTTCCAAAGAGACGGAAAATTTGATGCCCTCGACTGGCAGAGGCAACTCAAATCAAGAAAGCGTGAGACAGGGCAGCGCAGGGTAACGATCGGAAGGACAACGGAATCCAAGGAGGGGCAGGGCACCGCGAGCCAAGGAGGGGCGGGTTAGCGCAAGTGATGAAGAGGCAGGGCAGGGCAGGGCAGGGCAGGGCAGGGCAGGGCAGGGCAGGACAAGGCAAGGCAAGGCAAGGCAAGGCAATGCAAGCCAAGGAGAGACAAAGAAGAGCAGGGCAACGAGAAGCAGGTTATCGCAAGCCAAGGATGGGCAGGGCACCGAAAACCAAGGAGGGGCAGGTTAGCGCAGTCCAAGGAGGGGCACAGCAGCGCAAGCTAGGGAAAGACAAGGCAGCGCTGTCAGCGCAAGCCACGGAGGGACAGGGCAGTGCACGTCAAGAAGGGAGAAGAGGCAGGGCACTGCAAGCCAGGGGTTAAGGTAGTGCACGTCAAGGGGGAGGTCACAGCAAGGCAATGAGGGATAGTTAAGGGCAAAAAAAGGAGGGACACGGTGTTGCAAGCCAATGAGGGGCAGGGGTGCGCAAGTCAAGGAGCGGCAAGTCACAGCAAGTCAAGAAGAGTCAGATAAACGCAAGTTAGGCCGAAAAAAGCGCAAGCCGAGCGCAAGCCAAGCTTAAGTCAATGGGGGAAAGGGCAGCGCAAGCCAAGAAAGGGGCAGTGGAGCGCAAGCCACTGAGAGGAATAGAAGCGCAAGTCCAAAAGGGGCGGGGCAGAACATGCCAAGTAGGGGCAGTACAGCGAGAGTCAAGAGTTGCAGGTAACAGCAAGACAAAGAGGGGCAGGTAAGAGCAAGCCAAAGAGGGGCATGGCGATGCAAGTCAATGGGGGACAGAGCAGTGCGGGTCAAGGAGCGGCAGGTCAAAGCAAGGTAAAGAGTGCAGATACGTGCAAGCCAAGAAGGGGCATGGCGATGCAAGCCAATGAGGGACAAGACAGCGCAAACGAAAGAGGAGCAGGGCAGCGCATGCCAAGAAAGGGCAGGTCAGCGCATACCAAGGAGGCGCAGGGAAGAGCAGGGAAAGGCATGGCAGGGCAATGCAATGCAAGCGAAAAAGAGACCGGGCAGCGCAAGCTAACGAGGGGCAAGCATCGCACGCCAAGGAGGGGTGGGGCATCGCAAGCCAAGGAGGGACAGGGCAGCGGAAGCTAAGGAGAGACAGTGCAGCGAACGGCAAGGAGGGACAGGCCAGCGCACGACAAGGTTGGGCAGGGCAGCGAAAGCAAAGGAGGGGTAGGCAGGGCAGAGGAGGGGGCAAGGCAGGACAAGGCAAGACAAGGCAAGGCATTGCAACTCAATTCAAAGCAAGGCAAGACACAGCACGGTAAGTCAAGGGAAGGAGGGGACAGAGCAGCGTAAGGCGACTGAAGGCAGCTCAAATCAGACCACCGCAAGGCAAGACAGGGCAGCGCAAAGCAAGACAGGGCAGCGCAAGGCAAGACAGGGCAGCGCAAGGCTAAGATGGATACGATAAAACGGGGCAGCAAAAGGTAAGGTACGGCAGCGTAGGGCAAGGAAGGAAATGACAGGCAGAGCAAAAAGAGGCCGTGTAAAGCAGGAATGCACATCGCAGAGCAACGAGGTGCAAGTCGGAGCAGCCTAAGGGAATGAGGGGCAAGGTCAGCGTGAGGCACGTAAGTCAGCGCAAGGCAAAGAGCTTCAGAGCAGCGCAAAACAGGAAAGGAAGAGCAGCCTAAGCCATGGAAGTTCAGCTCAATCCAAAAAGGGTACGGGCAGCCGAAGGCAAGGAATTCAGCGCAACGCAAAGTAAGGCAGGGCAGCACATAGAAACAAAGGGCAGGGCAGAGCAGAGCAAAGATGGTTAGTGCATGGAAGGATAGCGAGTGGTAGCGCATGAGTAAGGAGGGGCAGAGTAGGGAGGGACAGTGCATGGTAGTGAAGTGCAGGAAGGATAGCGCAGCGCAAGGTGGGCCAGCGAAAGGCAAGGCTGTGCAGCCCAAAGCAAGCACAGCTGCAGAGCACAAGGAGAGGCAGCGCAAAGCAGAGCTGCGCAAGACAAGGCATGACTTGGCAGCTCATGGCAATAATGGGCATGACAAAATAAATGTTCTGAAATAAATCGGAACTCTGGAGTTCTTAAAGAATAAGATGTTCAAATAAATCAAGGCCAGAGATCTAAATTGATTGCATTGAAGTTTCAAAGCTTCATATTGGTTATATTGTGAAATTTATTTTTCAGTTTCAAAAAATAAACCATGGTTGGATGCTAATGGAGGGATGTATTTTGGTCTAATGATTTTAATGCTGAAAATCAACCTTTCGAAGCGTGGTAGTTTAGCAGATATGGACAGTTTTACACATTTTCAAAAGTTCAAATTATTTGATAGAAAAATCAAAAACAACTCAAGAAAACTAAAAGAAAACAGAACATTTAAAGATTTGTATTTGTAGCTTCATGCTTCCGGTTTTGTAGATAATGTTTAGGAGTCATAAAAACTCGCCGCTCAGAACCTTGTTGTTCAGAAAAAAACGGACAGCTCTAAAATATTAAAAAGTTGTAAGAGCCTGAAAACAAAATTTTATACACAAAATTTTGTACCCTTGTTTGTATGCCCTTATGATGTGAAAGCCACAAAATGACCCAATAAAAACTCCTAGTTTACAAAACACTGTATCTGTAGTTGTATCCTAACGGTATTGTAGTTTAATTTCAAATTTAATGCCAAAACTTTACTCTTCCTTAGTTTTTAGCTTAGAAGATAAGGACGGTTTCACGAATCTTGCCTTAAAAACTAAAAACTTTTAGATTCCGAGAAAAAACAAAAACTTTTTCAAGGCGAATCGGTTTAAGCAAAATAAGCACCCGAAAAACTTGAAAGGGTTTTGCGCGTTGTCATAGGTTTGCTTAGACAAAACACTTCAACTTCTCGCCAATAGATATAAGCAATACATCTAAATAAACTCAAAATTTGAAGGTTTTATCGCATACAGCATGGCCTTTCAAAAACTCGTAGTTTAGAAGATATGCACAATTTTACGAAAAAACGAAACTTCTTTTAGAAAATTAAGAAACAAATTTAAAAAAAAATTATAAAAAAAAACAATATACGTGTATTTACATGCTAACAATATTGTAGCTTAACATCGAAACTTCAACCTTTCTAAGCTCGCGGCTGAGAATATATGGACGAGTTTTACAAATCTTTCTATACATTTAAGTTTTTGTACTCGTACTTGCATGCTATCGGCCGTTTAGTTTGGCGTTTAAATTACACTGCCAAAACTACAATTTTACAGAGTTTATCCTTTTGAACATACCTAGTGTCCCTAGCTGCATGCTAACGGGGATATAGTTTGAGGCTGCGACATCCATGCCAACAATTCACCTTCCAGAGTTCGTAGTTTGGAAAGTATGCACATTTTTTAAGATCTTCATAAGGGGCGTAAAAAACGTAAATTTTTTGACGCAAAACGATTCAAACATGAGAAACAAATTGAAAGTTTTTGAAATTTTTTACTCGTTGTCAAAAACTTGCTTGGATAAAAAACTTCAATTTCTCGCCAATTGATTCAAGCGGTGGCGTCTCTCATGCTTGAAGGACCGAATGCTTGAAATTTATTTCAGCTTAGTTTCAGCCATTCAGAATTGAGTATTCAAAATCTCAAAGTAAATCGTGAAAATCTCGAAGTAAGAAAATAAAACCAGGCCAATAGTGACCGATTAGATAATAAGCAGATGAGTTTTCAAGAATAAAAAATTACTATGAATTTGAACTCATGAATATTGATGTTTATCTGAATAGTTTTGCGGTTGTAACCCGCAATTGGTATTGTTTTTGATTATTTTCCACTGATTTAAATTATTTTCTGTTAACTTGACTTCGATTTTGTGAGAAAGGCATTAGCCAATAGAATTGCTTAGCGAATTGGATTGGCTGAAACTTTTCAAGCATTTGGTCCTTCAAGCATGGGAATCCTCCCAATTCAAGCTATACATCCAATTAATTCAAATTTTTGACTGCTTGTTTCTAAGTCATCAGCTGCATAGAAAATATTTTAATTTGTTAAGAACCGATTCTCCATAAAATAGTTTGGAACATTTCAAAGGCTCATTGCTTGACTAGCTTACTTAGCTAACTAAGATTTTTGTCTAACAATTCCATTAAAGAAATATTGTGAAAACTTCCAAAGCGTCATCTCTCGAGTTGCTCGAGAAAAAAAAACATGGAAACTTTTGTTAACTAATTTTTGCAATGAGAAGAATGAAAAAATATCATTTCATTATTTGAACACCTTGCTAAGAAAAGATCGAACGTTTGGTGAACCGATAAATTTTTTTAGAAATTTCGAGGATCGACGGTTTTATATATATTTTTTAATTTATCAATTGCTGCAATCAAAGTTTTTAAAATTATTTTTTGAGCGCCAAACTTTTAAAAGTATTTTTTTCTAACTAGTGTTAAATTAAAAAAAAACTATGAAACTTTTACGTGTTACTTTTGATTTTTCAATCCGAATCACAGTATGAAAAAACTTTAAGAAATCAAACACTTTTTCACTCAAATTGCTTCCCTGGAAAAATTTTGCCATCTTATTTAGGCTGATATTTGTACGAAATGTTAAGAAGATTCTTTGATTGAAATACTGCTTCGAAATACTTAAACTTATGCAAAACGATGCACGATATGGAATAAATTGAAGTTATTCAAAGTTTCAGTTCTTGAACAGTGTGCTCAAAAAAAGTAACCTAATGCGAGCCGATTAATTTATAGAAACGGGTTGTAAGTTAAATTGCCAAGAGAAAAAATGGTCTGATTATGTTTGTTTTTGCGTTAAATAATACAAATTTTGATTAGAGAATGGCACCTCACAGCTTAAGACTGTCTCAATTCTAACGTTATTTTTATTACCCACCTATTGCCCAATGCTATCCATCAATGTTTTAACAAAGACAACCAAACCTTATTTATTACAAAAAATAAGAGAACTGAAACCAGTACTTTTCTAACAGAAAAATTTTGCGTTTAAAAGAGGCCATGACTGATATTTTAACAATTGAAATGATTCGAAAATTTGCGTTGCGTTTGATTTTACGCGGAGGAAACATTTGCGTATAAAGTCAATAGCTCTAATTACTTGATGATTAATCAAAAATTCGAAAAAAAAATTCAATTTTTTTTTTCACACATTTCAAAAAGTCTGTGAAAAAAACGGATCCTGGAACTGAAATACTTCAGCTTTTACAACTATTACTGAGGCATGGCGATGTTTCGCTCAACTTGCGTTATAAACAATAGACTTCTGACAAACTGATCGACAGAAATAGAAATGAAAGCTGCAATACAATTTTCCTACATTGGTATTGACTGTGTCTTCAGTTTTTTTCCGAGAGAGTATGCCAAAAAATAAAAAATTGAATGTTGAATAATCAACGAAACTCAACGTAAAAAGCGGTAATGAAGCCGACAGTTCTTGAGCAGACAAACGTTGAGCCCAAAAAAATTTTTTTTAGAAAAACTTAAAAGCTCAAAAAGTTTGAAGTCCCTCCTTCGAAAAAAATTTGAGAAAAACTATTTTTACACCCTAAACTGATCTTAGCGAAAATAAGGTCAGCCAAAACTTTTTTTTAGCTGAATAAAAGAGGAGCAGATACAAACAAAAAACACTGTCATTTTGAAATCCGAGTTGAAAATTTTCAACCAACCTAGAAAAACAAACTTTGAATAGAACGGTCGTTCAAAGTGCAGACATCCTGAATAATATATGGACGAGTTTTACAAATCTTTCTATACATTCAAATTTTTGAACTCATACTTGCATGCTATTGGCAGTTTAGTTTGGAGTTAAAATTACACAGCCAAAACTACAATTTTACAGTGTTTGTCCTTTTGAACATACCTAGTGTTCCTAGTTGCATGCTAACGGGGATATAGTTTGAGGCTGCGACTGCTATGCCAACAATTCACCTTCCAGAGTTGGTAGTTTGGAAAGTATGCACGTTTTCAAGATCTTCATAAGGGGCGTAAAAAACGTAATTTTTTTGACGCAAAACGATTCAAACATGAGAAACAAATTGAAACTTTTTGAAATTTTTTACTCGTTGTCAAAAACTTGCTTGGATAAAAAACTTCAATTTCTCGCCAATTGATTCAAGCGGTGGCGTCTCTCATGCTTGAAGGACCGAATGCTTGAAATTTATTTCAGCTTAGTTTCAGATAGTCAGAATTGAGTATTCAAAATCTCAAAGTAAATCGTGAAAATCTCGAAGTAAGAAAATAAAACCAGGCCAATAGTGACCGATTAGATAATAAGCAGATGAGTTTTCAAGAATAAAAAATTACTATGAATTTGAACTCATAAATATTGATGTTTATCTGAATAGTTTTACGGTTGTAACCCGCAATTGGTATTATTTTTGATTATTTTCTGTTAATTTGACTTCGATTTTGTGAGAAAGGCATTAGCCAATAGAATTGCTTAGCGAATTGGATTTGCTGAAACTTTTCAAGCATTTGGTCCTTCAAGCATGGGAATCCTCCCAATTCAAGCTATACATCCAATTAATTCAAATTTTTGACTGCTTGTTTCTAAGTCATCAGCTGCATAGAAAATATTTTAATTTGTTAAGAACCGATTCTCCATAAAATAGTTTGGAACATTTCAACGGCTCATTGCTTGACTAGCTTACTTAGGTAACTAGGATTTTTGTCTAACAATTCCAGCAGTGAACTATTGTGAAAATTTCCAAAGTGTCATCTCACGAGTTATTTGAGAAAAAAAACATGGAAACTTTTGTTAACTAATTTATGCAATGAGAAGAATGAAAAAATATCATTTCATTATTTGAACACCTTGCTAAGAAAAGATCGAACGATTGGTGAACCGATTCACTCTATCTATTTTTTTAGAAGTTTCGAGGATCGACGGTTTTATATATATTTTTTTATTTATCAATTGTTGCAATCAAAGTTTTTAAAGATATTTTTGAGCGCCAAAAGTTTTAAAAGTAATTTTTTTCCAATTGGTGTTAAATTTAAAAAAACGATGAAACTTTTACGTGATACTTTTGATTTTTCAATCCGAATCACAGTATGAAAAAAAACTTTAAGAAATCAAACACTTTTTCACTCGAATTGCTTCCCTAAAAAATTTTGCCATCTTATTTAGGCTGATATATGTACGAAATGTTAAGAAGATTCTTTGATTGAAAGACTGCTTCGAAATACTTAAACTTATGCAAAACGATGCACGATATGGAATAAATTGAAGTTATTCAAAGTTTCAGTGCTTGAACAGTGTGCTCAAAAAAAGTAACCTAATGCGAGCCGATTAATTTATAGAAACGGGTTGTAAGTTAAATTGCCAAGAGAAAAAATGGTCTGATTATGTTTGTTTTTGCGTTAAATAATACAAATTTTGATTAGAGAATGGCACCTCACAGCTTAAGACTGTCTCAGTTCTAACGTTATTTTTATTACCCACCTATTGCCCAATGCTATCCATCAATGTTTTAACAAAGACAACCAAACCTTATTTATTACAAAAAATAAGAGAACTGAAACCAGTACTTTTCTAACAGAAAAAATTTGCGTTTAAAAGAGGCCATGAATGATTTTTTAACAATTGAAATGATTCGAAAATTTGCGTTGCGTTTGATTTTACGCGGAGGAAACATTTGCGTATAAAGTCAATAGCTCTAATTACTTGATGATTAATCAAAAATTCGAAAAAAAAATTCAATTTTTTTTTCACACATTTCAAAAAGTCTGTGAAAAAAACGGATCTTGGAACTGAAATACTTCAGCTTTTACAACTCTTACTGAGGCATGGCGATGTTTCGCTCAACTTGCGTTATAAACAATAGACTTCTGACAAACTGATCGACAGAAATAGAGATGAAAGCTACAATACAATTTTCCTACATTGGTAATGACTGTGTCTTCAGTTTTTTCCGAGAGAGTATGCCAAGAAATCAACCAATTAAGTGTTGAATAATCAACGAAACTCAACGTACAAAGCGGTAATGAAGCCGACAATTCTTGAGCAGACAAACGTTGAGCCCAAAAAATTTTATTAGAAAAACTTCCTTCGAAAAGTCCCTCTTTCGAAAAAAATTTGAGAAAAACTATTTTTACTCCCTAAACTGGTCTTAGCGAAAATAAGGTCAGCCAAAACCTTTTTTCAGCTGAATATAAGAGGAGCAGATACAAACAAAAAACACTGTCATTTTGAAATCCGAGTTGAACATTTTCAACCAACCTAAAAAAACAAACTTTGAATAGAACGGGCGTTCAAAATGCAGACATCCTGAATAATTTCTCCGACTTTCGTAACGAAAGTAACGGAAAATTTGTGCTAGGGTTGTTTTTTTTCAGACAAGTTTCGACTTTTTAAGTAGCCGTTTTTGAACTTTTATATCATTCAAAAAATGTTGTTGTCCTGAACTTAAGTTTGAGAAGATATTTCACCTGTAATCGTTCCCTGTAAAGTTATGGGGTTTGTGGATTTTCGTTTTGGCCAATTTTTCTCAAATAACACGCGATATATTTTGCGCTACTAACGCGTAATCGGAGATTTGATCAGTCGTTTTGGCCAATTAGAAATCATTCCAAATTGGTTGAAAGAAGCTTATTTGCGATAATTGATTTGTTACTAGGAGCGAGATTTACCACTTCGTGCTTTATATGGCAATGGGGGGATGACTTTCACAAAAAAAACTCAAAATTTGGAAAAAAAATTGCATTTTATTTTATTAAACTTAATTTTTTCTAAGTATCACTGCTCCATAGACTTTAAAAGGCAGTCGGAACAGTCGGGGCTTCGCCCTGATACCAGCAGTCTTGTTTTTGTATTGGCGAAAGTACAGATGGTTATTCACATTTTCAGTCAAGCTGTGAACAAAGTTGTCTAGGTGAAAAAAGTCTAGCAATCGGATGCAATACTCTTGCTCATCGCAAATTCAGAACAAACTTAAATTGTAATTTAATAGGGTAATGGTAAAATGGAAAAGAGCCGGAAAATTTGATATTGGTCCACATAAGTGGGCTGGATGATATGATTGCAATGTATTAAATGTGTTCCAAAAACATTTTCTTAATGCTTGCTCGATTTTTGATAATTGCCAAAATAGGAAGCTGATCCGATGGGCCAAGGCGGTCCCATGCCGGAGGATTTGTGGCGAGACGAAACACAACCCGGCAACACCGTCGACGACCGCGACGAACAGTGTGTCGCTCAAAAATGGAAAGAAGAGGATGATTTTGAGTTGAATTTGGGATTGGATGATTATTGCTGTGACGGGAAAGATCAAAAGCATTTCATTGTATGTGAATATTGGGAGGGGATAATTGGGTTTTAATCATAAAATATTAATGGTAAATTTTTAGAGCTCTTTTTCTTGTCTTGCCTTTCACCTCATTTTACGAATCAAATGTATAGTGTTTTTTTATCAATTTTTTTCTCAGAGTAATATATTCGAGAGTTTTTTTTCAGGGTAATTTTTTCGAGGTTTTTTTTCACGGTAATGATTGAACAGCAAAAATGTTTAATAGCCTGATCAATCTGCATAAAAATTTCAATAAAAATCGTAAAGTGTGCAATTTTCATGGAAATTGACTCTTTGCAGATTAATCAGGCTATTTAACATTTTTGCTCTTGATAAGTACAAAATTTTCAAAAATCTAGACAAAACTTCAAAAAAAAGCAAATGAGGGAAAAGTTAAAAATGTTTTTGAGCAGAAATTTTGTTGCACCGAAAAAGTGTAGATGATTAGCTGTACTATATAACGCACTAAAAACTTTGAGTCGCAACAAAAGAGCTTCGTTCCACAAAAAAATTCAAACTGGAATATGGTGACATTATAGAAATGGACTGACTATGCTTAAACAGGATGGATAAATAGCTTTTCATAGATCCTCTGCAAATCCTAAAAACCCTGAAAAAGTTGAGAGAATTTTTTTGTATAATTAATCTCCAAATGCGCTTTATCTCTGAAGATATTACCACCCAAGTTGTGGGTTTTTTGTTTGTTTATCTGGGAATGAGAATAGCCGGTTACTGTTTAAGCAGGACAGAATGTTCCGACAATCGTCTTATAAAAACTTTAAAAGTTTTTTCTAGATTTTAGGCATGTTTGACAGTAAAGTAAGCAAATTAAAAATCAATTTTTGAAGAAAAATTGAAAAAAAAAATCGGTAGAAAAGCCAAAAAAATTTCAATCTTGTCTTTCAAATTTTCCCAGAATGTCAAAAGAAACTCCCAAAAGAAATTTTGTTGCACCGAAAAAGTGTAGATGATTAGCTGTACTATATAACGTTTCTCCGTAATTACTGCATATATGAGTAGCAAAACTAAAAGGCAAAAATGAACAAATTAAGCAACTTCTATAGAAAAATTTTTGTGGTTTTTTCCAGTGGATATTACTACTGGAAGTAATTTGTAGTCAGTGTTATTTCGACAAGCAGAAATAGCCAAAGACTTAAATACCAAGAAGTATCATCATGGAGCTAAAATTAAAAATAATGCTATCTCATTTTCAGAATTTTTTTTATGAAAACTAGTCGAAAAAAGTCTAAATTTATTTGTAAATTAAGCTTTTTTTTAATTTACAGAATTTTTTTGTTTTTTTTTGTCAAAAAACGAACTTCATGCTCTCCGAAACTAGAGTTTCCGAAAAAAAAATTGTTTTCATTTTTTTGTACACAGTTTGCTCACACCTAAAATTCTCAAAAGAAATTTTTTGCGCGCTAGAGTAATTGTTTTCTACTATAGTTGGATGAACAAAATTGTTCGAAAATCAGCCCAGGAATTTTAATTCACTGAAGTTTTTTGAATGTCATTTGTGTAGCCATTAACATTCCCTTATCTTTTTCTTATCATAACTGATAAAAAATAATATCATTGGCGCTTGGCATAGTGATTAAGCGCTCTAATTGAGATAGTCAGATCCTTTATTTGATCCCCATTGTGCGAGGACGAGCTCTCATTTAAGTTCTAGCTCCAGTTCTATTAAACATTTATTGCTTTTGGCTGCAATAGTGAAATCATGAACCTTCTAGACGCACTAAAAACTTTGAGTCGCAACAAAAGAGCTTCGTTCCACAAAAAAATTCAAACTGGAATATGGTGACATTATAGAAATGGACTGACTATGCTTAAACAGGATGGATAAATAGCTTTTCATAGATCCTCTGCAAATCCTAAAAACCCTGAAAAAGTTGAGAGAATTTTTTTGTATAATTAATCTCCAAATGCGCTTTATCTCTGAAGATATTACCACCCAAGCTGTGGGTTTTTTGTTTGTTTATCTGGGAATGAGAATAGCCGGTTACTGTTTAAGCAGGACAGAATGTTCCGACAATCGTCTTATAAAAACTTTAAAAGTTTTTTCTAGATTTTAGGCATGTTCGACAGTAAAGTAAGCAAATTAAAAATCAATTTTTGAAGAAAAATTGAAAAAAAAATCGGTAGAAAAGCCAAAAAAATTTCAATCTTGTCTTTCAAATTTTCCCAGAATGTCAGAAGAAACTCCCATAACTAACTTCGCTTGAGTAAAATCAAGTTTTCAAAGCACAAATAGGCATAAAATAAGCTATTCCAAGCCCGCTCGCTCAAACTATTCGCTCGTAATTAGACAAAAACCATAAATTTCAATTAGGTTTTTCGGAACGCTGACAAAATTTTTTCAAATTTTGTAAAGGTCGTTCAAACAACGACTGAATGAGCTTGAATATGATATATCACTCAAACTTTTCACTGAATAAATGTGGCCCCTGATTTAGTGTGGAACACCAAAAAAGAACATTACGGGGCCAAACTGTACACTGGATGGGCGCACAATTTCGAGTCTGTATGTTCCCTGATTTCGAAAACAACTGTTTAAACATTTCAAAATGTAAAGGGATTCTATTTTCAAAATTTTGGTGAAATCCGCGCACAAATACCCGTAATGTAGATTTTGTCGGCACATTTATTTGTCGCGGAATCCGCAAAAAGGGAATATCAATAGTTGTTCTGGATTCCGCAACTGTATGTGGATTCCGCAAAATGTGAGTGGAATCCTCAAATCTTCGAAACCGCAAAATTTTAAGGCGGAATCCGCAAATGCAAATGGATTCCGCAATTTTGTTTATAACTGTTTTTGCATTTGAACAATTAAAAGCTACAGCTGGAATTTTTATCTATAGTAACGCGGAATTTGAAAGCAAGGACCTAACCGTTATCAGCGGAATCCACGGATAAATCTCAAAACATTGGTTAGCTAACTCGCTGTATGTCAAATAGCAACGAAGATCAAAAAATAGTAGCAATGTTGCGGATTCCGAGACAAATCTGACTTTCGTTGAAACCACTTACACTGCACAGAATGCACACTTTAGCCTCGTTATGAAAAACGATGAGATCAAAAATCACGAGCGCTTTTAATTATCTCAAACTTTTGAATAAATTTTGCCTCTTTTTCGTTGTAGAACCTCCAATAAGAGCAACGAGCTTTAACTTTGTTGTTAATGGACTGCAAATTTTTTCATGGAAAAGAGCCTAAACTCAATTTCGTGGACCATTTATAATCTGTGAGTTTTTTTTCAAAAAAAAAATACAATCTGAGTTTTCTATCCTTACTTTATTCCAGTTCTTTCAGGAACACTTCAACGATTAAAACGTATCGTAAGGAGATTTTTTGCGAAGTTTTCATCAAGTTAGCAAGCAAGCAATTTAGCTGAGAGCTAACAAACGCTTTCACAAACAATCTTAAAATCAAAAATATAGTCAACAGACAATTAGAAACGTAATCATGAACTCAATGCAACGGAAAAAAATCGTTACCTTAAACTCATAACTTTTCGAAGTTTGAGGTCCACAATCCAATTTTTCCAATTTTTTTTTCAATTATCCCGATAAGAAAACCCAATTTTCCCATTTTTTATTCCTCATAACTTGTAGAAATGATCGAGTGAAAAAGATACTTTTTTAAGTTCTTGGCCTCGAAATCACTATAATCTCCTTCAGAAACTGTTTTGTTTTATATGGAGAAAAAAAAACACTCTGATCAAAAACAATTCGAAGGTAATCATCCAAAGCTATGACCCAACTTTCAAAACTGATTTGACGAAAAAAATGAGGCGCTTTAAAAGAGCTGATGGTGCGCTGCAACTTACAGCCGATAAAATTGAGATCTTATTTGGTGATGACTAAATTGTGCGCGCTGGTTTATAAAGAAAGAAGTTTAGGTTCCACTTAATTATCCCCCCCCCCCCTATGGTAGCTACCAAAAAAACTCTATCCTGTATTATTTTACTATCTTTATAAATGAATACAATAAGTTAGCACTAAAGCTTGTATTGAGAATTCGAATTTTGCTGCATTCTGATTGGTCAAAAAATTGACCATTTTGATCTGCTTTACAAGCCCCCTTTCATGAAAGGGGGATTTTTAAGAAGATCCGAAGTTTGTACTAGACAAATTTTACCTGTAAAAAACGTATAGTGAAACTTCTATAAAATATCCGGAAAAAAAATCCATTTCTTGCGGTAAAGTTGCCTACAGTTGATCGTCAAATTGTCTCTACAACGACTGTTAAATTACAAAACGAATATGGGCAAACATATTCCACAATTAACGCCCCAAATGTCTCAGAGCAACGGTTATCTTTTCATAAGCATAAAGCTTGTGGACAAAAATTAGAGCAAATAAGAAACCTAAGAACTCAATGACCCTTTCCCATAGCCCCCTCCGATTAAATTACATAACAGTTTGGCGGTCCTTTTATTGAGTTACTGCACTACAAAGGTTATAATAGGAAAGAGGCTGAAATTATTCAATACAAAAATTGAGAGTTTTATCGGCCCGTGTGAACAATTTCCCCTGAGTAAATCTAGTGAAAAAATCACTTTCAACCAAGTGAATGATCTCCTCCCTAATTTTGATTAGGCGGGATATTGTTCAATTATGGTCCGCTTTGTTCATCAACTTTGCCCAACCAGAATCATCTTTGCAAACCCGTACCCAAAGGAGGCTATTTTTCTAGATAGAAATTTTATATTGATTATCTAGCCTTGTTTTTTGGTGTTTTTTTTCTGCAGAATTGATCTATTTCTTTTCTAGTTTGAAAATAAACAATTTCTAGAAAAAAATACTCAAAAATCAGTTCACTGCTCAAACGCAACAAGATAAACATGCTTCGAGTACACAAATCAAAATTAGCTATACAATGCAATTTAACGCTTGTTATAACAAAGGTTACTTTGCATTAGGTTGCTGAACCTATTAAGCTTCTTCAAGGCATGAGACCTACTGGTTAACAGCCTAGCAAGTTGAAGGGCGGGTTTCGAGGGCCACAATGAGACTTTTTTTAAGCTATAAATAGCCTAGATTTAGCTAATTTTTGTATCAGAACGAAGATGAGAAATAAATAATTTCAAAAAAAATCCCTGCTTTCTCTAAACATTTCATAGGTATTTTCGGACCAGAAATTAGAGTAGATAAAAAGTATTTGAAGTCAGAAAAAAAAGAATTTTCTCGTTACGAGAATGCATTTATTTTCCTATCAGTTACTCTCAGAAACGAAACAACGATTACTTTTAAAAGAATTTTTTATATTGATTCAATTGAGAGATTCATTTGAGACTAAAAAAAACGGTTAAAAAAACTCAAGAAACCATTAGTATAGTCAACGGACAGAGGAACTGTGTTATTGATAAAACCAAAAAAAGTTACTTTTTTTTCAAAACTCTTTGAATTAAGAACAGTCTATAATTGACGGAACTAAACCAATTTTAGAACACTCATAGTTTGGTCAAAATTTATTAACATGGCAAAAAAAGTTCATATAGTTCAGTTTATAAACAATTATTCAAACACGTGCCTGCACTTAAACAAAAGTTGAATCGAGCCTGAAACCTCTATCATAAGAACCTCAGTACTAATGGAGGTTCTACACAAAAGATGGAAGAGAAAAAAGAAACATCAATTCGAGGATATATGTTCGAATAAAAATGTGGAAGCAACAAGAAGTTGACTTGACAAAAGTTGACTCAAAAAATAAATAGATGAAACTGTTTGCTTCAAAGTCAATTAGCATACTGCACATTGTCCGTTTACAGGAGCATTAGACGTCATTACTGAAGCTATCCAATTTATGAAATGAGTCAACCGTGCAAAATAACTCCCCCCGTCACATTTATCTGAAGAAGGTGCTCTACTTTTCGACTCGTAATACGTAGCGATACCGTATAAACAGAAAGTCGTCCGCTGATTCAGAAAAGAAGGGTTGATTACGTAGAGAGGGTTGCCTTCGTCGCCAAAGCAAGTGTTCGTTTTTTCCCGAACACGTGTCGTGCAAACAACATCCTAAAACAAAGTAATAATGTGAGGTGAGCCGCAGTTGCAGTTTTTCTTGCAGATAAAAGTACAGTAGAAAAAGGCAATTTTACATTCATCGAAAACTTTTATCACCAATAAGTGTAAATAAGTGTTCGCACATTTTCTAGAATTAATTTTTAAAAACTTTTAGAGATTACAAATTAAAAAAAAACAAGTTTCCTCGTATCAGCTTCACATCCACATCCAATGATACCCATACCAACACATTCAACTTCTATAAAGCTTTGGATCAGTAAAAGTGCCTCGATTCAGATTTCAAAAATTTCTGAGCTGGATTTTTTCTCGGAACTTTGATGCGCTGACATTGCTTTTAAAAAGTTGTAACTGCTACGCGCTTTAGTTATCGCGAGCTGAATGAATTACAATTTTCCAACCCCTTCTCATTAGGATATTGAACACGACCGATGCAAAATCGCTTTGAAATCTTGAGTTGAAAGCATAGCTAAACTTCAGAGGGTATAACAAAGTTGGGTCAGAAATGCTTATTTTTTAAGTTGAAAATTGTCTGAATAAAACACAGCACAAGCCGAAATATTTCGTCATATTTTCCGGAAGATGAAAAAGAAATTGTAACAAGTAAATTCGTATTAATCCATACCTTCCGACATTTCTTTATATTTTCAGTGAGAAAAGGCGAGAATGGTTTGTACAGCTTGTTTTCACGAAGATACACTTCCTCGAGAACGTCGGGGAAAGTTCGATTCGTTCCTGATGTTTTTTCCAGTTTTTTGTTCATTTTTCAAAAATAAAGATCATTAGAGAAACAGTCTGCTCGAATCAGGGCAAAAACCGGATGGATGTGAAATCCTTTTTTCTTGTCTCATTTTTTAAAATAATTAAAAAAAAATTGCTCTCTGTCATCTTAGCCATTGTCCTTTTCGAAGGTTTTAGTTTGAATCTTGCAAGAAACCGAAGAGCCAATTGGTTTGTCTTAATCAAAAAAAAATAAAACATTTGAGGGCCAAATTATTTGCCATTCTTAAATAATCTGTGCTCACGCGTTAAGCATCAGAGATTTTTTTTGTTATTTCCTGCAAATGCACAAAAAATTTTGCATGAAAAGATATGACCGAAAGCTAGAAAGTATGCATACTGATCAGTCACAGAAAGTAAGCAAACCGGGCAACATTTTTTGTAGAAAATAGACCAAAAAAAGTTCAAAAAATTTCAAAAACAAATTATTTAACATCCTTCGAATCATGACTAAATGGACTTTAGTAATATAAACCACTCCACCAGTCTCGATGATTAATTGTAATACCCATTTTTGCGCACAAAAAAAAACATAAAAACTCAACCAATTACAAATTTCCGCCCCATTAATAATGGTCGGAACAGAAAGTGCCAAAAAAAACTACTTGGAAAACGAGCAATACAACTCATAGGCACAGGATGTTTCGAATGTCTTTTTGACTTTATCTGAAGTATATTTCTGAATAATTTTCCCACAACCCAATTGAAGTTGAATCGATTGGTTTCAAATAAACTAACGCACTAATTAGATGAGTCGCGTAAGATAAAAAGTATCCAAATTAAGTCAGATAAACTAAGGATAGTAAAAGTATATATATTCTTTCATAGTTTCAGAAAAAGTTGTAGTCGAAAAGCAAAAGTTTATACGTTTAGAATCATTGTCGCGCTATTTTTGACAAATTCATTCAGAAAACTCGTTTACAAGTTTGGTCCTGCTAATTTTTTTGAAATCTATTTTACTCACTTTAAGTGGCAAAAAATGCTTACAAAAAGTTTTTTAGCATTGCCGCGTCAGATTTACTTATAAAAAAATATCAAAGTTAACAATTCACGGGAAAAACTTAGAACTAGCAAAAACCTTAAACTATGAGTAACACAGCTGCATAAAAAGTTTCTTGACTATCTAATTGATCTACTTGTTATTTTGCAATGACAGAATATCAGATTGTTCTAAGAAAAGATAGCCAAATGATCATAAGACAAAACAGCTTCTGCGCATGAACTGTTTAGATATCAAATCATAAACTGACTTCAAAAACTTGTCTGTTTGTTTTTACATGCGACAATAGCGAATGGTTCGGGACCATACTTCTAAACCAGTACCGATAAAAAAATGATCATAATTCTACTTCAAACGTTCGGTTTGAGAAAAAAATCTGATTAGGACTTTGAATAGCAATTACTTCAAAATCTACAAAAATTACAGAGCAAATAATTTTGCAAAGTGACGCCGATAAAATTACAGCAGATATCCAACTATTTTAAATAAAATAACAATTTTTTCAAAAAAATTACAAGTACTTATAGAAAATTACGAAATTCCGGGACACATTTCGAAGTTAGAACCAAAAAAAGAAAAGAAGTCTCCGCTATCTGGCAAGGAGTTTGGGTGACTAAAGTTGTCCCGGAAGCTCAAAGCCTGACTCTCCCAAGCCAACGACTTCCACGATTTTTGCCGAAAAATAGGACATTCAAATTTAACTAGATTGCCCCAGAGCCAAGAACTCAGCCCATTTTTTGGATGAAGAGAGTTCAAATTATAGATTTTTTATAGCGCATGTTTCGACTTTTTCGTGGTTTTTTAGGCAGAATATTCAAATTTTGAGGCGGAAAATAATCATCTGAGAGGCCTTACATATGGAAAAAATTAGCCCAGACTTTAATTTCAACAGTTTAATTTCAACAAGCGCATCAATAGTGATGATGTCATGCAATCGTTTGCCTGCGGGATCAATTGCCCTGCCCTACAGTTTGCACGTTAAGTAGATAAAAACAATCTTGAGTTATGCCTCTGACTTATTACGAAAAAAAAACTGGAAAAAATTGTTATTTTCCTGAATTGGACCCCATGCCACATGTAGTTATAAGAGTCCCATGTGGTTGTTCAGCAGCACAGGGGTAGATGATGCGTCTCGGCTCAAAGATAGCTTGAGATAACTGGATCAGAGCAATGTTGTTGCCGCTTTTAACACTGAACTGGCGCCTAAGGCAAATACAAAATAGCTGCAAATTTAAGAAGTGCAAGAACACTCTGACTAATGTTTCCACTTTTTTCGGAAAAAATAAACAATTGCTTATTGCAGTTATTTTATTACAGTTATTTTAATTGCGATCAACTGACCACAATTAAAAATGGCTTTAGATTTGCGTGTTGGGTTAGCAAAAGCGCGTTTTTGAATGGTAGCAAAATAGGCCTACCAAATTTACTTAATTGCCTTTACCAATTCAAATTTTCACCACGAACATGCAACTGGAACCTGATCTAAACTACATTTTATGATTGGATAAATTAAATGTTTTACCAATGTAAAGTATTTAATATTAACCAATCATGATCCATCTAACTAACAACCCACTTATTTGTAAGTGCTGAAGTTACTTGTAATTTCAGCACCAGAGAGATTTGAATTTAACTTAGAAATTAGTTGGACTCTCCCGAGCACTTCAGCAGCCGCAATAAACCAGTATACCCTAGATCTATTGAGCCTAGCAGAGACTAGTTAAACAACCTGAGACTAGATAGTATAAGAGTAAGATTAGGATCGGTATTAGACTAAGAAGTTGCACGAATCTATCCGGCCGAAAATAAGATAGCGTGACGAGCAGACGGTGTACCCTATCCGAAATTACTCTATGAGTTACACTTCGGTCCAAACTCATCTGGTGCGACCATAAGTCTCGAACAAGACCTTAATAGATTAGAATTAACCAAAATAGATTAGAAATTAGACAAAAACATTTACAAAAATGTTATACGACAATAATTTAATCGAAATGTCTCTACGACTCAATAGATCAGAGCCAATATTCCGAACCATAACAGAACTACCCGGAATTGGAAGAAGACCTCGAACCAAAGACGACATACGACAAAGTAGAAACTTGCCGTATAGTTATATGATAGTTCGGCAAAAGCCAGAACAAACTTTTATATTTCGAATACTACTTGCAATGAATTTAGATTTCCATTTGCAAACATAAAACCTTGAAGTTACTCTTCAAAATCATTTCAGGCGCTAAACAAATTTATTAATATACAATAACGATTGATAAAAAGATCTAAGATCGTTTTCCTAAAACTCTGCAGTATTATACAAAACATGTTTGAAAAATATTTATTGGAAAATAAAAATAAAAATTAGTAGCATGACAATAAATGGTTAGTAATCATAAATCATCCTGTTGTTCCAGCTTCATCATCTAAAACATAACAGCAATCATAAACCCACTAATATCATCAAAACACTAAATCTTTCCTTTACACACATTTAAAATTTTATTAAAACTTAAATTCACTTAATTTTAAAACCAGATCATCAAGGCTTATCCTTGGATCTTAAATCATTTTCTACTTAATTAAATTTCAAATTTGATCATCAAGGCTTATCCTTGGATCAAACAGAACAACTTTGTTCTCCCCCACCCACTTAATTAGTGTCTAACGACCTCAAATGTCGATTCACTACCCAACCCTTTCTAAAGACCTAAGACTAATAGAAATTTTTAAACAAAACTAATCATTCAAATTAAGATAAACAGTGAAGAACTTCGGTTATTCATCCTTCACTTGACCCCCCCTCTTACCAGACCCAGGATAAATCTTAGACTTAGTAAGTTTAAAATAGTATCTAACGAACTACTCGCGTTCTAATTATACCTGAACCTTGTGGATCGATTTACTATTCTCCAACCCTTGAACACAATCACTACCCCTAAGTAAGATTAAGTAAGTTAACACCTTAACTTATACTAGCCACGAGAAAGTAAAAAATCATTCTTCGGAATCGATATACTTTTCTCTCCAACCCTGAACAAACAGACCCAGGTTAAGCTAACCAAAAAATCGTAAGAACTAACAGTTTAGGAAAATAGAAATCATTTAACAACCCTTTGCATCCGTCATTCTAAACCTTATGTCATTTAAAAACCTAGGAAATAAACAAACAATCGTTTTACACAATTGTGAAATAGATAACAAAAAATACGACCTTGTAATCACACCTCATACACAAACAGTTGGATACATTCGAACAAAACGACAAACACTAAAAAGAAAAATAACAACGAAACAAAGACAAATAACACGAAAAAGATTTTCAAAAAATCGAAACGCATTTTCAGAATCAGAAACCAACAGTTTAGACGAACTTTACAAACTAAAAGAATCAATAGATAAAAATTGCCCAATTCACGATCAATTATATTTCTCTGACTCAGAAACAACTTCAAATTCATCACAAAGAGGAAAAAGAAGAATAAAAAAGCAGTACAAACACAAACCAGTACATTTATACAATTGGAATCAACCAATTCGACACATTAATAATTACATAATAACAGTAATCGAACGAAAAAATGAGTTCAACGCACACCCCAGGTGAAGAAACTCCAGATGATGATGAAATCTTTCCTTTTATAGTAGACGCAGATACTGATAGAGGACAACACATATTTTGTCAAAATTTACTCGTAAATTTATTTGAACCCGGAATCAGTCCATGTAAAACAGAGTTCCCCGATGTAAAAATCAAAAGACAAATCATAGATCACTATCTAAAAGATATATGCAACATAACACAACAGTATGGAATCTACTCCATAGAATTCACCTCACCAAACCATAATAATAGAAAATATACAATTCAAACAGACGATCTTGATTTAGAATTTTCAAAAGTTTTTTCAGAATATATAAAAAGCATCCAATACCATAACTCACAAAGAGCAAACTCCATATTCACCAATGAAGTTTTCGCAATAATATATAGTTATATTTCGATATTAGAAAACGAAATCCCAATAACAAATGTCTCACCAAAAGAAACATCTAAACATTTGAAAGTACGACATGAAATCACACTACTCTCTAGTTATTTAAACATCATTAAAGAAAATTTCACGAAAGACGACGTTTCACAACATACAAAACACGATCTACAAAAAATTTTGGCATGGTTCATAATAGATTATTTCACACACAATATTGATTTAATTGCACAAGCAAGAAAAAATTTTAGACCCCAAAATTCGAACGATGATACCGCTATCACAGAACAATCAGATTATGTTTGGGACCCCGAATGGTCTCATCCCGCATTTATAAGCTTTCCACAATCAATCTCAAGTCAAGCAATAGGTACAATATCTTACATAAGAGATTATGTAAGAGTAATACCATTAACAATTGATGCAACACCATTAAACTATAATACATTTTTACCCGATACACAAAATAATAGTTTAAACTCTACAGTTATACACAATGAAAACCTCAATGGAACTAGGAATCTTACTCAACAAGATATCCAGACACCATCACACTTCATAAATGAAGAAATTGTACACACAACAACTACACAACAAAGTATTTCACCAATACGCCCAAATTTAACAACACCAAGAAATACAAATCCTTCACAAACACAGGTAACCTTACAATCAACCGTTAAACCTTCGGTTGCCCCTAAATATTCACATATGGATTACCAAACATACAGACCCATGACAATACCACCAAAAACACGCAAAACATTCACTAGAAACAACTTTGCAGACCATAATTATAATTATACACATCCATCAAAAACATATAATCAACCACAAAGAAATTTTAACCAATATACAAGATCTCGAAATTGGGATAACCCAATGGCCCAACCTAATTCAACAAATTTCCAAACAAATCCTCCACGGGATCACAGTGAAAATTACCCATTTTTTCAACAAAATAAAAATAAAAAACAGACATCTTATCAAATGGATTATTTATCCTCAGATGATGATTTCTTACAACCAGATATATTTCCACAAAATACTCAAGAATATCGTAGACAAGGAATACAGAGAACACGTACAAATCATAGAAATTTTTCTCCACAACCAATAGATGCACAAAATCAACAACCAATTCAACAACAAAATCCAATTAATACACAATCTTTTCAACCAATTCAACAACAAAATCCAATGACTGCACACTCGTATCAACCATCACAAATGCAAAATGAAATACCACTCCCATATTATCTCCAACAACATGAGATAACAAGAAACCAACTTTCAAATTTTTCTCAAATGCCAAATGCAGCAGAATCATTACAAATGACAATGAATCCATACCTTATGGGTGGATCATCAATAACATCAAACAAACCTTTAATGGTTTTCACAGGAACAGACCCTGAATACTCTGTAGAAGATTATTTAAATGCAGTAACAGCAAACCTGATTTTAAATATTGGACCTGAACCAATTAATACGCCACTACATCAAAATTGGATACATCGACGCACAGCGTTAATACAAACAACCTTAGATGGCGCAGCCCAAAAATGGTTTTCAGTACTACCTCTAGAAATAAAATCAAACTGGAAAAGATTTACACAAGAATTTTCAAAAATGTTTGACTCCGAAAAAAACAAACAACAACAAAGAGTTTTATGTAATGAAATTCGCAGATTACCAAACGAAACCATCAAGCAAATAGCAGTACGAATCGAAACACTAGTTCGAAAAGCATATTCATTAAATACACATGACTATAAAAACACAAAGATGACAGAAATCTTAATGATGACCTTAACACCACAATTAAGGAAAATAGCAATAAAAAAGAGAGCATCACATCCTTCTTCAATTCGAGAACCCGATTTAGATTTTCGAAAACTAGTAGACAAATTAGAACAAGCAGAAATCACGATGAAACTAGAAGAAACGGAAAATCTGAAATTACAATACGTTAACAGAATTGAAACGACTCCCACTAATATTAATAATATACAGGAATCAGAGACAGACCTCGTTGAAAAAATCACTGAAATACTCAATATCTACGAAAAGAACCCAAACTTTAAAGGCAAACCATCTTTCAAAAAATGGTGTAATTATTGCCGACGATACGGACATAGTATTTCCGAATGTAGACAAAAACAGCAAGATAATCAAAATAAACCTCAAAAATATAAAGAACCAAATAAATCATTCTATCAATACATGAAAAAAGATCAAAATCTACCGAACAAAACAGTCCACAGCAACAACAGTTCAGGAAAACCACTCCCGAACAATACAAATTATACAAGAAATCAATCACCATATAACTCAAGTTATAGAGGAAGATCACCAGAACGAAGAAACACGTATAATTCATCACAAAATCACTACAATAGACCAAATAGTCGAAATAACTACTCCAGATCAAATTCAAACACACAACGATTTGTTTCTAGATCTAATTCCCAATCAAGAAATAACTACTATCCAAACAACCAATCACGAAATTCATCATACAATAGGAATAGAAACTACTCCTATAATCGAAATAGAAGTTATTCAAACAACCGAAACCAGAATTACCCGAACAATCGATCAAGGAATAACTCATATAATAGATCGAACTATAACAGACCAAACAATAATTACCAAAACAGATCGCGAAATAATTCACAAAATCGACACCCAAGTTATAATAATCGTTATAGAAATTATTCCCAATCACCACACCGGAATAATAATAACTATAATAATTCTAATAATCGCCACAGAAGTAGTACACCTAAACATCAAAGACAAATCAATCAAGTACAATCTAACCCAGAAACAACATCAGACCCTCCAGGTATTGATGACACAGTAACTGATACGTTACAACTC
Organism: Symsagittifera roscoffensis; assembly: GCF_963678635.1. Taxonomy (NCBI): domain Eukaryota; kingdom Metazoa; phylum Xenacoelomorpha; order Acoela; family Convolutidae; genus Symsagittifera; species Symsagittifera roscoffensis. Next base: position 7,327,634 of record NC_087069.1, read on the forward strand.
AATCAAATAAACTGTACATCATCAGATTCAGAAAGTGATACTGAAAACACTCTTTCTATCAATATGATAAAAGTCGAAAATGACTATGAATCTGTCATATATGAACAACCCTTTTCATCACACATATATGAAAATCAATCAGAATTTCTTCAAAATTATTACACTACACCCATAAATTCCACACCAACGACGCAAGAAACAAACGAGATTAACACTACAGATCAAACCAATAAAAATACCAAAACAAAATGCTTGAATACAAACCACATTTATCAAAATATACAAAAAGAACAACCCAAAGAAAAAATTTGGACAATACCATTTCTCTTAGAAAGCCCAAGAAATAAAGAATTTCAACCACCAGACCTTGAAATAGATTTTTTAATTGATTCAGGAGCAGAATCAAACATAATAAACATCCCCACATGGAATGAAATAAAAACTTTACACCCAAAGTTAATACCTCTTGAAACCTCCAGTAAGTTAGCAACAGCACAAGGATCAACATTGATAAACTACGGAAAAATCCAATTATTTCTCCTCCCCACCAGAACAATGGAACAAAGCAAAATTTTAAATAAGCCATTTAAACAAATATTCCATATCACTGACATTAAATATAATATCATTGGAATACCATTTATTTCGAAGTATATACCAACAATTAACATACTAAATAGTAAAATATTAATCAAAGATAAATATACAAAAACAAAAGAAACATCCTTAACATTTTTTCAAAGATTAAATAAACAACCACCATTCTTTTCAAAATTCTACCCGATATTTAACAAACAAAGAAAACACCTAAAACCACTATCAGGAAATATCTATAATTTTTCAATCAAACAAGTTCACCAATATGATAAAGAACAAAACAAACAAAAATTTTATATGTCAGAATTTGAATTCAAACCTATTCATAAATTTTTCAAAATCACAATCTCATCCATAAAATATTTGAAAAATTCGAATTCCGATATCATTTCCTTACATGTCTATAACAACACACCTTACCAAGTAACATTACCTTTAGGACTTTTAGGATACTGCGAAACCAACGCTACAATATCACCAATACACGAAAAAGCCTATCGCGTAAATAATATACTCCAATTACTAGATATTTGCCAATCTACAATTCTTAATGAAGAATTATCTATAAATAATATAATAAATAACGAAAACAGAAATACGGATTATTTCACAAAAACTCCATATTTCAAACCTACATTCAACATAAGTAACTACACAGAGGACCAACAGAAATTTTTAACAATGTTTAATTTCCAACATTCACAAATAACACAAGACGAATTCGAAAAATTAGCCAAACAGCTCATTAAATATTCATCAGTCTATGCAACATCAAAATTCGATGTTGGCAAAATCAGTTCATCACTACATCTCCCGTTAAAACCAGACGCAGTTTTCAAAAAACAGAGAGCAAGTAAAGTACCAATTCACTTACATGATAAAGTGAACAGATTACTCGATATTTTAGAACAATACAACATTATATCACCAGTAAACAAAGAAGAACAACCAAAAGGCAACACATTCATCAACCCTGTTATCATTCTAGCTAAAGGAGAATCATTAAAAATCGTTCTCGACGCTAGATACCTCAATTCACTCATAGATGAATCAAAATGTAATTGGCCCATTGAACCAATACAAGTTATTTTAACAAAAATAAACGGCAAATACTTTACAACCGCCGATATGAATAGTGCATACAATCAAATGCCACTAGATGAACAATCACGACGTTTAACACAATTTGTTATAGGAAACCAACAATATGAATTCAACCGCTTATTCTATGGAATATCCATAGGACCAGCAGCATTTTCAGCTTTTATGAGCAAAATTTTTAGACCACTAATACTCAAGAAAAACGCAATCACCTATTTAGACGATGTTTTTATGCAATCACAAACAAAAGACGAGATGTTCAATGTTTTAGAAAAATATCACCAAATACTTCAGAACGAAAATCTGAAGGCCGCCCCCGATAAATCACACTTCTTTTTGACAAGAGTTAAATTCTTAGGACATAATATAGAAAGAAAAACAATCACTCCATTGAAATCACGCATTGACGCTATTCAAAACTTCAACCACCAACAAATAAAAAGAAAATCCAAGAATTTCTTGGAATGTTAAACTTTTTAAGTAAATATGTTTATAAAATGCAATTATATCTACGACCATTTTATAACATCCTTAGACAACAAAATAATTTTGAATGGAACACAGAACATCAAACACGATTTGAAGAAATAAAGAAACTTTTAACTGAACAAATTTCAAACACAATTCCAGACTCAAATCAACCATTTTATGCAATGTGCGATGCTTCGAACTTTGGCATCGGTGCAGCACTATTACAATCACATAATGGTACAAATAAAATGAACCTCATATCAGCAAATTCTCGACTATTCACTCAAGCAGAGCTACGACTCTCAACTCTAATGAGAGAATGCACAGCCATAATATATACACTGACAGAATATGAATTTCTGATACTTGGATCAAAACATCCAACAGTTCTATTCACAGACCATAAACCAATCATTTTTCTTTTTACACAAAAGTCTAATCCAAACCACCGAGTTTACAGATTTCAACTAATTCTAATGAAATTTCCAAACTTACATATAGTTTGGACTGCAGGAAAAAATCTTGCATTACCAGACACCTTAAGTCGAAATACACCACCTGAATTACTTACACGAAAAACAACAGTTGAAATACCCAAAAACATAAAATTCTACCTTGCAGAAAACGAAACATCACCCCGATTGGAATGCAAATATGCAGTAAAAACTGATATTGAACAATCACAAATAAATAATTTACAACATTTCCCACTTTATTTAGATTGTCAAAATAATCATTATGAAGTTGATCTACTTGGAACATCAACTTTCAAACCAATCCCATATTCTCAATGGATCAAAAATAACACCCAACAAAAACGAACAAAACAACACCCGCCTAAAAAAGACCATTTTCCACTAATTGAAAAAGAAGATTTAACTGATAAAATAAATTTATCAGGACCACAAACAAATGATTCAAAATACACAATAAATCAAGTTTTTGACCTTCACGACCCACTTGATACAATACCCTTATCTAAATTCGAAATTGAAAACATTTTTCTCCCTCCAACAGAAACGATTACAATTTCAACACTGAAACAATACCAAAATCTTGACCCGGTAATTCGACAACTAAAATCATGGCACAAATATAAAACTAAACCCGTCAAGGCAGATACAACTATTTTAGGAAATAAAACACTCCTCCGATATTTTCGAAAATTCAATAATACAAGAATTAACGAAAATACAGACCTTTTAGAGTATAACCTGAATGAATCTACAGTTCCATGTCTCCCTATAAGTATGATTCTTATAGCTTTTAATATTTCACATACACGAAATATTAAAGGACACTCTGGATCAGAAAAAACATATTCAAATTTTATACAAAATTTTTACTTCCCAAATGCACCAATTTGGATAAAAGTACTATGCAATGATTGTATAGTATGTCAACTAAATAAACCTTACCCAAATCAAAAACAAATAGCACAAAAACAAGATTTTAAAGGACAAAGTTTGTACTTTAACCATCGTATCTCATTTGATACTAAGGGACCAATTTCACCCTCATCAGAAGGAAACTCCTACATTATGGTAATTGTTGACGCATTTACACATTATGTAGCACTTAACCCAGTACCACATTGTAACGCTTATTACGCTTACACAACACTCTATGAACACTGGATAGCAAAATTCGGACTACCAGAAATTTTAGTTACAGACAACGGTACAGAATTCATAAATAATGAAATTATCACACTATGTCATTTATATAACATTAAACACAAACCACGTACATCTCATGCACCTTGGACAAACGGCTTAGTCGAAGGTATGAACCGTTCATTACAAGAATATCTTAGATGTATCATCAACGGAAATGATACAAAATATACCGAATGGTCAGCAGATGTAAAATTATTTCCCTTAGCATATAATTCACAAATAACGACAACTTTAGGAATGTCACCATACGAAATGGTTTTTAACCAAAAGCCACGCAAACCAATAATGTTTACAGCAAATTCTCATAAAAACGCACAAGGTTATTGTCAACCAAATAAAGACTCAATTTGTTATAACCTACCTTTACATACACATGATGAAGATCATTTTCATCACCCACAAATTCTTAAACTAGCCTCCGGTACACACACCGAATGGATTCTAAATAGAGATAAAAAACACAATGAAATTTATCAAAAAATAACAAAAAAGTTATTACAAAGACAAAACATCAATGAACAAATCAATTCACGTTTTACACCAGCCTCCGAATTAAAAATTGGAACATTTGTTTTAATACCTAATTTTAATACTCAAAAGGGAATTTCTAAAAAATTACAACCCCTTCGAAAAGGACCATACCAAATAATTGCAAGACCCACTGAGGTCACATATAAAATTACCGACTCAAACAAAAAAGAAATCGTTCAACATCGAAACAACCTATTACCTTATTACCCAAAAGAATACGCACTCCGCGAATTAACTCAATTATATTCTTTCACAGGATTAAAAATCATTCAAAATGAACCACATCTGAAAAACACAGAACAAAATGATAACCCCACCGAAAATCAAAACACAAAACCAACCGCCACCAAAAACAATACACAAAACCATAAAGAATCTCCAAAACAAAGAAAAAATAGAAAAATGACAGAACAAATAATACCCCAAGAAGAAATAGACAAATCTGAACATAGAAAAACAACAAGACTCCGAAATCAACCACGTAAAAACTACAAAATGTTCATCCCCCAATCTAAAATATTAAAGAAAGTAGAATTTAAAAAGTAATTTTAAGATTTCATACTTCACAATCTTGAAACCTCCGTAACATTTTTCATTTCAATTTTTCAAAATAACATGCTCACAAGTACGCAATAATTCTAGTTCAAAATAGACCAATAGGATTCATCCAATCCGCCACTTTCTCTAACTCAAACTAAGATCAATTAGACGAATAATCTAGAACTCCAGGCACATCTCTAACTATAACTTTACAACCTCCAGGTCAAAAATAAGCAAATCACTCCAACTTGACAGCTAAAATAAATATCACCATAATACCGTACCCCTCCCTTATCTAATAACCCAAAGATCAACAATATTTCCCCAACTCAGACCACGAATACCCCCAAAACAAATTTGATAACTTAGCCTAAAGTAACAAAATGAAGATTTTAATTAGCCTAAAGTATAAAAATCTCACCATACCCCGGATCATTTGACAAACAAAAATAAAGAAAAAGACGACCTCCCAGTCACCATGAAAATTGCCCCCAACAATTTTTTACAAAACTCAACCCACTTGTCAAAAAAACTAATAAATAATTCGACCACACTAGAAAATCGCCTCAAACAGCAAAAAATATTCGACCAAGAGATCATTTCTTAAATGCTCTTCTCTCAAACAGTTGCTCAAATACTTATAAATTTTAAACATTTTTTTTCAATACTTGAAGCCTTTATAATATTTCTTTTTGATATACTTGAATCTTTTCTAATAATCCTAATCATTTTTTGTAACATTTTTTTAATTTTCTACACTATTCTCGAACTATTCCTCCAACTTTCCAAAACCCTTGAATATATCCACAGGTACGATTTTAACAACTTGTCTAAATGATACGAACAATTTTCAGTAGAACCGATATTTTTTTATTGTTTGTAATTTTCATAACATTTTTATCATCCCTCATTTTGACCATCTGTAAATGTATAAAGAAAGCAATCCTCACATTTGCCCTAGCAACAGTCCTTCTAATTCTTTTTTTGGAAGAATATTATAATAAACACAAAATTTCTCACTAAAGTAATAATTCAAAAAACCATCAAAAATTGCTACCCAACAGTCACAGAATCAGTCTTCACCGACATCATCCCAAGATAACCAAACACCACCTTCAACTACTCAAAATCCTCAAACATCTACACGAATTTCTTTTCAAGACAATCCATACACTTTTGAAGAACGACATACTCGTTTATCAGAACCACTAGAACCAGTCCAACGACAAGCACCTTTAAGCGAACCAACATATAACCTATACCCAACACTACCACAAGAACTAAGTAGAATAAGAAATTCTAGTCAAAGCCAAAATACAGTCGAAATAAATAGACAAATTATACATCCTCGACGAAACAGAAATCTTCAAACTCCCCGAGTTCATTTTCATATACCTCAATCCCCATCACAAAACACTCCAGAAAACCCCATTGGTATATTACCAGAAACCCCTACGCTTCTTTCACAACGTAGCACCTCAAGCCTACCATCAGATTACTTAGGTTCAACACCAACATCTGAGCAAATACGTGAAAATCCCTTTAACCCCCCAAACCAGGCATCGCGACTACCATATTGGACTACACATTCATTTACACAAGGTGAACCAAATTTAGTCAATGACCCCATAGATATTTCTACGGATACAACAACATCCTCATCACTACCAGAAACATTATCACTACCATCAACACCATCAATAAGCCAGTTTTCACCACCACCCTTTAACTTAAACTTTCCAAATAATCTCGACGCCAGATATCGAGAACAATCATCAATAAATATTCCTTTAAGACTAGATTGGAATACATTCACAGCACCTCCACCACTATTTGGACAACATCAAGAAAGTAACCGCCTTCATAACTGGGCACTTAATAGATTACAATATCGACAAGATATTCACAACGATATCCGTGATCACAATATTCAAATACTCCAACAAAACAGTTTACAATTAAAGTTTGAAATCACAGTTAAGTTAAATAATATTACCCAACATCCCTACCCATTAAATCCACCTAACATAACAGCTCAATCACTACCACCACCGTTTATAACTACTGAAGTAATATACAAATACGACAGATATACCAAAAACACAATTGGCTACATTACATTTTATAATCCATACTCAGGATTATCATACACATGTATATTCTAAAATTATTAATTTTTCTCCAACTCCCTTTTCTAGTAATCTCAAATCAAAACATAAACCCTTCTCCTCGTACAGGACCACAAGATTTACTAGTAACACATTACGATTGTGAAGAAAATGAACAAAAAACACTACATAAATATGCAATAAATCAAGTATCACAATGTGAAACAGAACCACAAGCTATAGAAACCACAGATGTAATAGCAACACTCTATTCAAAAGCCCGAGCAACAACAGTTACAGGTTATAAATTCACAGCAACATTTTCCGAAAAGAAAGTACATTGTTCACAAGTCTCGAATGGAAACAAAAACCGACTTGACCATGAATCATTCTATCAAAGTAATATAGAACGTCTTTTACATCTCAATCCCGACGATTGTAAAAATGAATTACTAAGACTAAACATCACACAAAATAAAAACTCCCAAAGAAAATTAGTTAATTTTCAAGTTTTTTCAGACTCTGTACATCAATCACAACTTGAAAGACACCAAGGACATATAAAACTAGACGAAAAATACCCGTATAACGGCGCACACGGACGATTAACCTATGACCTACACGATAAACATTGGATACCACACATTGGTATAAATGACCCATCAAACTGCAAAGCAGACACAAAAAATAAAGGATACCAAGAAATAATGTTTTTCGATTGGAAAATACAACTCGAAAAAATACAACTAACACGAGATTTATCAGATAATACAATGATCTATCAAGGAATCCGATTACCTTGTAAAAATGATCAAGGTTATTGCGACCCTACAACGAGAACACAAGCAACAATTGTTTGGTTCCCCGAAGATACATGTACAACATTTCAAGTAGCAAAAATACACGCTCGTATGATAAAATTTCACGAAAAATATTTTATACAATCAATTCCATATGAACAAGTCCATCCATCACGAAAACTAAGTTCTAATTTTAGAAACATAGACAATATAGAAAACAAATTGACACGTTTTCAAATATATCAAGAAACAGAACTTGCATGTAAATACAGGAATCCACTTCACAGAACACAATACTCTGAAATATTAGTTGAATACGAAAAAGGATTCGACATGACCACTGGAAAAATAAAAATCGACCCATATGCCACAGGTCATCCTTTAAACGAAGGAACATCCTATATACCAGTTAATTTTCAAAAAAGCAACGGACAACCTGGTGGACATCTAAAACCTCAGGACACCAGAAGCACACGCTTACAAGAATTATCACTAATGAACACTACATATTTCGGTAATATCCACTATGATATTCATTTAGATATGAAACTAGATTATACAATTAGCCGAATTTTTCAAGAAATGTCACTCTCCGAATTAGAAACACTACACCAATTATGCGAATTAGAACGAACACAAATATTACAATCACTTGCACTAGCAGTATTAAAAATACCCTATGCAGGATACTTATTATCTGGAAATAGATCAAATTTTTTAGACTATGAAGGAAACATCTTATGGTTTTATACTTGTACTAAAAAAGTATCACCACTATACGTTTTTGAAGATAAACGATGTTATAAAAGAATCCCTATCTTTTATAAGAATAAAGTACATTTCGTGGATACACTTTCACGAAGAACCTATTTCTGGGATACCGCAGTCCCATGTGGATCAGAAAACAGCCACAATGTAGTACAACTAAACCCTGATGAAAATAAATATTATCTTCTCACACCATATCCCACATTAATGCAATCACTCAAAAAATTTTCACCAGAAAGCATTCGCGCTATTGCTCGAAACCCAAATATAGACTTACAATCAATAGGAATCTATTCAAAATCAGATATTCAACATCACATTAGAACACAACAATTCCAAGAATTATTAACACAAATGGACACTATACAAAGACAATCAATAGACCAAAATTTACGCAAACTTGCAGAAACCGCAGGATTTGCCGATATCTACACGCAAGACTATAGCGGATATTTTAAGGACAATAAAGATTACATATATCTAAACGGTGAAAAATACCGTCCCCAAGATATATCACCAATTAACATTTTTAGCTTTGTTACACTCAAAAATGAGATCCTCGATTTTCTAGGATGGCCCTACTACATCTTAGAAAAATTGACTATTTTATACGCAATGTTTAACTTTATTGGATTTCTTTTCTCACTTTTAAAAGGAATCTACAACACATGTGCTATACACACACAAGTAAACAGACAAGCAAGTGTAGCACGCATACTATTTGCAGGATTTTTTGGAATCTTTTCTACATCTATAAACAAAATTCTTTTAGACGCACAAATAAAAGAATATAACACAAAAATAACAACACGACAAAATACATACGACGAAGAACATAACAATGTAGACATAACGCCAACGGCACCACAATTACCAGCCCTACCAAATAACCATCCACTATCCCTAGTCCCACGAAATTTTCGAAACTTAGCCATCACACATAATCCAAATTTTCGACTCACCACATCACAAAGTCCCATTCAACATATAATGACACACCAGTCACAAGATGATAATACTTATGAACAAATTATTGAACAACCCCATACCACCGCTTTTCAGTCTCAAAATAATCATTTTTTTAGCCCACGATGAGCCGCCAACTTGGATCACTACACCGATCAAATTCCCACCCAACCAATCTTACCTCTCCAATCCCAATAATACCACTTTTTGCTTTTCCGCCACCCGATTTTCCATCTAGTAATGTAACATCAGGCATGAATTCCGACACTAATTCACACATCTCAGTTTTATACTCCATCTCACAGCTAAATAACCCGAATATTGAAACCCCCGATGAATTCGCCGACTCAGAACCATCCCCATCCAATAATTTTCATAACTCTTCTAATTTTTCTCAACCCCCTTTTCAACCCATATTATCCAATAACCCTGACCCAATCACTCCCACACCCTCTTATGCTTCCCAAGTTACCCCAACCTACTCCTCATACCATTCTGACCAATCATCTCATTCTCCAGACACCCCCCGAATCTCCCCAGAGCTAGATAATTTTATTACCCTTCAACAACAACCCTACCACCTTAATACCCCAACCATAAATCAAATCTCCTCCACAATAAATTCATCCAACCCCCCTACCCCTACACCCTCTTCAACTTATACTGAATCACTAGCACCATCATCCACATCAACTGAATCTTCACTCAACACTAATAGAGCTTACCGCACTTTTAAAAGAAAGTTCCCCAACCATCCTTTCCCAGCAAAACCAGGAACAGCCCGTGAATACATCAACCACCCCAAGCATACTAACACAAAAGAATTTTTAGCCATCACCTTACCCTCATTCCCACAATACACCTTAAACACCCCCCACGACACTAACGAAACACGCAACTTCGTAGATGAATACGTTTTAATGCCTACTCTCTCTTGGACCTCATATTATCATTTCACTAACCCTCTTTGCTTACCTTTATCTAACACTCACATCGATGTAGAGCGAAATACGGACATACTATATCGACTCACTACACCACTAACACCTAGACAATTTACTTACGTTGGATATAAAAAATCACTAAAAACACACACTGCACCTAGAGCTAACGAATATACACTCGAATACTATGATCACAACATCATCAGAGCTAACCAAGATCAATTCTTAGACGACGATCGCTTCGCTAATCCACAAATTACCGAGAAATTTTTCATCAAGACACCATATACATTCACACTAAACATCTTCGACCGAAAGTTTGATCACATTATTTCAGAAGCACTAACAGACACACAAGCATACGAAAGTTTTAAAGAACGCTTCCAAATATTTTCACTAACCTTTCATTTCCTTGCACCACACGAAAGAGATTTACACTGCTCACACGATATTATGTTGCGCACTAAACAAACCCACACATATAGTTATTATCGTTTCATCCAAAATCACTTTGACCTACACACACCCTCTAGACAACCACACCATCGTTTTCAATTCATTAATTCCAAATACACTTCACCATTTTTCCTAAATTTCACATATTGTATTAAAGACACTAACCTCCATGGTATTCTTCGTAATTATGACCCCATAACCCAAATGTACATCTTCTGTCCCATTACCAAGACCTTCAACGCCGAAGAATCCCGACCCTTCCTTATCCCGCACGAGTTTGTACAACCCATAGAAATCCCAATTTTAGAATTCATCCACAACACTAAATTCAATCACAAATTATATAACTTAATCCAAAACACACCTTATGAGTTTGCAGTTGGCACTGAAGAACTAACCACTATCAAGGCACTTCAATTGCTTTGGCCACTGCTTCAAACTAAAAATCTCATCCGCATCTTAGCTAAACTACTAACAACTTCAGAACTAATTCACGACATCTTCCCCCACGGTTTTTTCCCCGACGACTAACAGGTAAGTATGAATTAAATGAATATTACTAACTAATTAAAATATTAAAAAACTCACCATACTTTATTCATGTTTTCTTTAGATTTTTAGCCTTCATCCGACGATCACCTACAAAAACCACAAAAGACAAATAAAAATCGCAAATTTCATCAAACAGATTTCAAAAATTCTATTAATCTCTTACACTTATAAATTTATAAATTTAATACCAATGCAGTAAATTCATTTCTAAAATTTTCCCCCACAAGCAGTAAATCTAATTATGATGAAAATTTGTATCTTAATATTCCCCCATGACTAGCAGTAAATTTCTAAATTCTATGTAGTAAATTAAATAAATGCAAATGCAGTACTAACCTTTTGATATTTTCATTCATTCGCACAGAAATTCTATCCACACTCGCACAGCTCGCCCACGAAGAATTGTTTAAAATAATGAATTTCAGTTTCAAGTTTTCACACTCAACAACTCTAACATATAATAACATGTTTCAAACTTTCCTTTAACCCGGTTGGAAAGGAATCATATACTAAACAAAACTAACCAACGCAGCTTACTAAATACCACAAATCATAGAATAACAGCATGACTTAGAAAAAGAAACCAACGGTACCCAAACCGGATTAACCCAGTTTAAAACTGGATAATTTATTCTTTTGAAGACTATTATAAAGTCTAAGAAAGAAATAATAAAACACAAAAAAGTCGAAAGACAAACCCATACCACAAACAATTTGATTTTTGAAAAAAGGACACAACCAACAAAACATAAGTAAGACCACAACAAACTCAACATAAAACGTTGTCACATAACAGGACCCCTCACAAAAACCGCATGAAATCATACTCCCACTCCTGGCCTAACCCACCAGGAAGGACGTCCTGAGCATGCTCTATAGCCGGCCTAACCCACCGCGCTACATCCACGCTTTGTGACCACACCACTATTTTTAATAAGAGCTACTCAAGTGTGAGTAACTCTTCAAAATAACCGAACTAAAACAAAAAGCTTTTGTGAAAACAACTAACTAAAATCATTATTAAAAAATATTAAACTAATAAAAGTTTTATAAAATGTAAAATCACATGATGCAATATATAGATCAGAATACAACACCAAGGACGAACATCAAAAGACAAGACGACCCCACTACACTCGAGAGAGAATGACCAACTACAATCGATATGCCGCTCACAATCACAACTCAAAGGATTTAGAGTACGACTTGACCTCGCAGAAAAGGACTTCATTGAACTAGACCAATGACCACCTCGATGTTCAAGTATACGTACAGATCCGAGTAACCAGGCATCCCCTCCACGCACAATCTCCACGCCATTCCCAAACTAGATCATACACAAAAGAAGTTCTCCACGCAGAACAGAAAAACCTGACATAGCAAACCATTCTGAAATCAGATTTGAGTTTGTTGCAAAGACGTAGTCGTTGTCACTAGAAGACACAACGTCTTATGTCTCTAACTCCAGCTTCCTGGAACTTCCCTAACAAAAGAGGAAACGGAAGAAAATTATGATGTTCGCCAAAAACAAACGTCCATCATCCATCCTTCGAATTGCAGAAGAACTATTCTAAAAAACTCTGTAAAACCCGGATGGGTGGAACCTGATCTAAACTACATTTTATGATTGGATAAATTAAATGTTTTACCAATGTAAAGTATTTAATATTAACCAATCATGATCCATCTAACTAACAACCCACTTATTTGTAAGTGCTGAAGTTACTTGTAATTTCAGCACCAGAGAGATTTGAATTTAACTTAGAAATTAGTTGGACTCTCCCGAGCACTTCAGCAGCCGCAATAAACCAGTATACCCTAGATCTATTGAGCCTAGCAGAGACTAGTTAAACAACCTGAGACTAGATAGTATAAGAGTAAGATTAGGATCGGTATTAGACTAAGAAGTTGCACGAATCTATCCGGCCGAAAATAAGATAGCGTGACGAGCAGACGGTGTACCCTATCCGAAATTACTCTATGAGTTACACTTCGGTCCAAACTCACAACCCACTTTTTGACGTTATAGGAACCAAAGATATTTGAAAACTAGGAGACGGTAACCATTTATGTCAAACTCAAAAAAATATATATTTCCACAAAGAAGTTTTTGAAACGTTATCCTCTAAGTCCAAACAGAAATTATTTTAAAGAAATTAGTTTTTGTCATCCCGGGTCGAAGTTTACGATTTACCTTTCGATTGAATCGACTAAAAAGTGGTATGTTTCGACCGACTTGACTCAAGCTGTCTACGCTTCTACTATGTTCGACCGAAGAAGAACAGCTCGGCCGAGTTTGACCGAGAAAAAAAAACATTTTGACCAAGTTTGACCGAGGAGTTTTTCGACCGAGAAGAATTTCGACCGAAAAATAAAAGCATTTCGAAATAGCGATAAAATCCGACCAAAGAATCAGTTTCGTGGTGAGTTTTTGCTTGTGCTCGAGTTTGTTTCGACAGGTTTGAATTAATGTTTCGACTTTAAGTTCGACTGAACTGCAAGTTTGTGCGTTCAACTTCATAGTTTGAGTTTGTGTTCGACTTAGTGTTTCATTCTTGCGTTCGACTCTAGGACCTTCTCGACAATGGATTTTCGCTCGAACTCTGACGTAGGTCCGCCGACTCGCTTCGGCGGAACATATCGCAAACCTCGACCCGGGATCACCCGAGTAACCGTAAGCAACAAATTCGTCGGGCAGTTAAGCCAAGAATAATAAATATTATATTTTTATCAAAGTATTCAGTGGATTCCTACAGTGGTTTGAACGGGTCTGACACAGGTCTGAACCCGTTATAATCGCTCTAAGGCAATTCACCGAGTGACATTAGCAAAAAAGTTATTGTTCTATTAATTACTGGTACTGTACACGGAATTATAAACTTCTTTTTCGTCGAATCAAAAAAAAACCATTTCAATCGTTTATAATAGATTATAATAGATTATGAAAAATAATATGTTTACAGTTTCCAAACATTTGGCGGTGTCTTCGCAATTTGACAGTTGCTTTTGGCTTAACACACATTTTATTAGGAAATTGCAAAACAGATAGTTACTAAAACTAAGAAAACTTAGTAAGCTACTTTTGTTTTCAATCTTTTTGTTACACCCTCCCTGTCCCCCATTTTATGTTTACCTTCATTTTAAAACAACCCCCTCTCCCTAAGGGGCCGGGTTAGTTACTGAACGTAACGATTAAGCATTTTGATTACACCCCACCCCCGACACACACACACACACAGTTCGACTTTATGTTTGGATCCAGTTCGACTTCAGCTTTCGACTCAGTTCGACCAAAGGTCCTACACGACTATACATTTTTAGTTGCACAATGATAACTGTTTCAAACACTACAGTCGATAAGTAAATTCCAAACCTGACGTTTATTTATTTTTGCTCCCGAAAATATCAAAAGCTTTTTTGGTCTCTTGGTGAAAATTCCGAGGTGAAGTTTTTTTAAGATTTTTTGAGAATAAGGACTTTATAAAAATCAATATTAATAAAATTGCTCTCAGTTTGATAACTGAGACCGTGTTCAGCGTGTCTATGCAACACTTTTTATTTTCTGTTTCTCTTTCAGTTTTTTTAAATTCATTCAGAAACGTTGGCGTCGGCGATAGATTTCCCCGAATACGAAGATTTTGGTGACCATATTTGTTGGTCACCTATTGATTTTTCTCGAGCTCTCCAAAAACATTTTAAGACGAAACTGAAAAACTGTTCTGCGCCGCAAGCAAGTTTATCATATAATTTTTGGCTGTTTTTGAAAAAAATTTGCCCAAAAGGACGGGTACTTGGGATGAACGAATGGATGTATGTATGTTTTTAAGCATAAATTTTGTCGGTTTGCCCTTCTCTTCAACGTTTGCCCCTATAAGATGAGGCAGTTTTTCTGCAGTACTCATGCGGAAATTTTGCAATATTTTGCGAAACAAAAAATTTAAAAAATCTATTTAAATTGATTTTAAGTGGAGTAAACTTACCATAAACTTGATAACAATAAAGGAAAATAATAGACTTATAATCCACCTTGCTCTCTGAGGGCGACTTGCAACCAATAATTTCGACCACATTTTAGACCACTAAAATTCCTTATAATTGATTTTTTTATCTTACTTAAATGCAGATACTTACTCAGGGGGTACGAAAACTTTGGCAATATTGAAATGATATCGACTGTTTTCTATAGCAGTAAAAGTGCCAACTTCCACCACAGTGTCTGTTGCAGAAACTGAAAAAAAACACAACAAAATTTGTTGAAAATAAAATAGGCTTAGCAATCAAAAATAGCAGCAAAAAATCCTTCAATTGCAGAAAAACAAAGTAAGGAAAACAAGATTACAATAATTTACGGCAGTATAATTCAACCATTCAAAAAGCTTTGATGTATTGCAATCAGGCACTGTTATAATTGCTACATATGAGATATCAGCTCACTAGTTTAAAATAAGGCAAAAAATTGACGAAAGCTTTCTTTTGTAATTTTGTTTGTTTTTTTTTGGCTTTGAAACACTGCATAGATTCAGTTACAAATCACTAGCTTTTATTTTTGTAGCTTGCTTAGAAAAGTTTGATTTTTAGCAAACCAATGTGGTCTGCGTTAACTTCAATTATTTGAAAGTTTTGAGAAAAACTTGATGTTCTGCAAACAATTTCCCTCTATGAAATAACTTGAAAAAATTTTATTGCTTGAATAGATTGCTAAGAAAACTTGAATTTTTTTGCGGACTGATTCGCTCTTTGAAACATATCGAAAATTTTCATTGCTTGAAAAGCTTGCTTACAAAAATTTCAATTTTTCGCAAAACGGTTTGGTCCATAATTATCTGAAATGCTTAAAAATTTCATCGGTCGAATGGCTCCAATAGATAAACTTTTAGGCTAGACGTTAACAGTAATTTTTTTTCAGATGTTTTGCGTGCATAAATACTTTGCTCAATACAAAAACAATTTACTATTTTCTAAAGATTTCTTGCTCACTAGCCCGCTCAAAAAAATTTAATTGTTTTGCGAAATGGTTCGTCTTCTGAAAACAACCTGAAAAAAATTTTCCTCGACAGCTTACTTCAAAAACAAAAAATTTCGCAATACGATTCAAGTTAAGAAAAGTTTTTTTTCATAAGTATTTCAAGTTTTTTGCTACATGGCAAGACTTTCGTTGTCTGATCCGCACTAGAAACTCACTTAAATTTTGGTAATTTTTAATCGCACAAATGCTTGCAAGAAAAAAATTGAACTCTTCCCAAACTGGTTTACGCGATGAAAACATTTAAACTTATTTCACAATTTTTTATTTCACGCTTATGAGCCCAAATGGAAAAAAAATAACTTTTTGGAAACCATTCAAGCTATGCAAACCAGTTTAAGTATTTTTAAGCTTTAGTCTTCATCAAAATAACTTCGATTTAATTCAAATATTTTTGCTCATTATCTGGCTTCAAAAACCTGAAATGCGTTAGCAAACAAGCAATGAAACGATTCCGTTTTCATCAAAGTGTAAATGCTCAAATTTTTCTCTGAAAGTTTAATTTTTTTTTCGCTAAACTTTTCCAGCTATGAAAAAAGTTGAAAATATTTCCAATTTCAGTGCTTAATTGCTTCCTTAGGAAAAATATTCCGGAAGGATACAAGCATGTTTTGTGAACAACTTAAAATTCTAAATAATTTTGCTAATGCTCGCAAGTTTGCATAAGAAAATTTCAATGTATCGCTAATGAAATCACACAGGCAAAAGTCAGCCAAGTTAAAGAATAATTCAATTAATCATAACCAAAATACTTATAGAAAATTCACTGAAATTATTGCAAGCTTTTAATTGTTTTTTTTTCTGCATAACATGTATAATAAATTTGAAGAGGTAAAACAAAACTATGTCCCTGTTTTTAAGAGAAACAGCGGAGTAAGCAGAATACTCAGTGAAATCTGGTCTTAACTTTTTATGCTGCAGACTCACAGCAAGTTGAGGCATCCTACAAACCCACGAGCATCCACAAAAACCAAAATAAAATTTGATATAAAAGATAAAATCTTAATCTATGGAATATGTCTCCGACAAAACCGTTTTTACGAAGACCTCACAGCAAGAAGCACAAAAATTGAAAAATTTAACTTCATTTGATTTTGGGTAACAAAAACATATAAGAGTTTAAAGCTAAAGAACCTGCGATAAAAGTATTTTCATAGCAAAATAAAAGCGAGAATAATTGGTTCATTTAAACAGTTCATAAAACAGTTTTAATACATCTATATGAAAATCGACGAAGAAAAACTGCTTCAGTTTAACCGCCTCAAGCGAGAGCTAATTTTTTTCAGGCCAAGCATAGAAAAAGAAACACTTCAAGTTTCCGCTTAGTTTGGTGAATTTATTTATTGGTTTTCATAAATTGATTTAAATTGCCTATGGCCAATAACCAAACAAAAAAAAATTGCTTCAGGACATAAAAATCTCTCGTGCATTTCTTTGTAAAAAAACTCATAAACCTTCTACACGTTAAATAAACTTTATCTTTATGCTAGTTGAAAAAGTAATTTGTGCGCATCATTAACCCGAATCAAAAACGTAACCCAATTGTGCACAGACAATATAGCATCAACTAGCTTATGCAACCCCTTATTGTTGCTCAAGCATATTACCGGAGAAATACGATGCTTTATTTTTTTCTGGCTTTTCGCGTTCCAAAAAATTTCGGATATAAATCGGGCGTTTTTGAACGGAGTGTTCTTACCGTCTTAAAGTTATTGACGTCTTGAGCTCAAACTCTTAATCTCTAAAAAATAATAATTCATTTGTCGTCAACTTTGGAAAAATTAGCAAAATAGCAAAATGGTGCCTTGATTTACTGGGATACTCAACGAGTGGTATCTCTTTCAAGCTGTTGCGCGTAAGCGGAGATTGAAGCCCGCTCAGTAGTTGTAGGTAAAAAAAAAGAAACAAAATAAGCATGCTTCAAATATAAAAAATTGGCAGCACTTTTTCCAAGAAAATTTTCTCGATGCAAAAAAAAACATTCGGAATTTTCAGGACAACTTGTTTTCACTATCAGTGTAATTCAAGTTCTATCAGTGTAATTCAAGTGTAAAGACAATCCATACTAGTGTTATAAACATCTACACCAGAATAAGTTTAAAAAATGATCAGTCGAAGCTTAGCAATCATTTGACGTACAACGTAAGCTTAGCATTGCAACCAAGTGAATTGAAAATGAAACGGAAAAAACGATGAAAAACCGAAATGAAAATGAAACGCCGACTTAAGCAAATTTAAACTTTTTTTATGAAAAAAGGTCAATTTAATTTCAAGAAAACTGTAGCCAAACACAACCAGCAGCTTTAGATGGAGTTTTATTTTTCATCCAGCCATCCCTTAGTGAGTTGAAAACATAAAATGCCATACAATGAGGTCATATAAACATTTTGAGCGGTTAGATTTGCAAAGTTTGAATTTCTGCAGCAGAATCTAACTGAATTTTTTTAAACTAAGAAAAAACGGTTTGCCCACTAAACGGCACAAGTTGAATTAACCAAATAAATTAAAGGTGAGCCCAAAAAAATAGGCCGAATAACTTTTTTACGCAAAAAAGCTAGAAAATTTTCACGCAAGAAATAGAATTTCTACAAAACTTTCATCCTAGAAAGTGTATTAGGTCAGGGATAGTAATTTACAAAAAACAGGAAAAAAATCAACAACACTAGCAACTATAATAAAAACGAAAAATGCTCAAATCTCACAAAATTCCGTGATATGCTAACTAGCCGACAAAAGGTAAGCCGACAAAAGAAGATCCGAAACTTCATTTTTCCGGGATTCAAATTTGAATTCGATAGATGCAAAAAAGGTCAGGTCGGACTCATATCAGACCTTAGTTCAAAAAGTCAACCGTTTCACTTCTACACCAAGCGGGATAGAGCCTGAAAACCATTAGGGTTCATTAGAAAAAAAACGACGAGTTCTATTCTGTACCCAGCTATCACTTAGCGTACAAATCATGGGTAGACGACCAGTGAGCTGAAAACATAAAATGCCATACAATGAGGTCAAATAAACATTTTGAGCGGTTAGGTTTGCAAAAATTTAACTTCTGTAGCAGAATATACCTAATTTATTTTAATTTAAGAAAAAACTATTTGCTCATTAAAGGACGCATATTGAATTAACCAGATAATTTCCAGGTAAGCCGAAAAAATAGGCCGAAAAAAATTTTTACGCAAAAAAGCCAGAAAATTTTCACGCAAGAAAAAAACTTTTACAAATCTTTTATCCTAGAAAGTATATTAGGCCAGGGTTAGTAATTTTACAAAAAGAAACAGGAAAAAATCAACAACACAAGCAACTATAATGAAAACGAAAAATGCTCAAATCTCACAAA
The DNA here is from genome assembly GCF_963678635.1 of Symsagittifera roscoffensis. Taxonomy (NCBI): domain Eukaryota; kingdom Metazoa; phylum Xenacoelomorpha; order Acoela; family Convolutidae; genus Symsagittifera; species Symsagittifera roscoffensis. The sequence goes on from NC_087069.1 coordinate 7,347,510, forward strand.
AATCCGTGTTGTGCTAGCTAGCCGACAAAAGGTAAGCCGACAAAAGAAGATCCGAAACTTCATTCAAATTCGAACTTCATTCAAACTTCATTTCCGGGATTCAAATTCGAATTTGATAGCTGCAAAAAAAGGTCCGGCCGGACTCATATCAGACCTTAGTGCTCAATGTCAACCGTTTTTTTTCTACGCCAAGCGAGATAGAGCCTGAAAACTGTTAGGGTTCATTAAAAAAAAACGAGTTCAATTTCTAACAGATTTCACGTAAAAAAGCCTACTTCCAGATTTCAATAATCTTTTATACACATTCTAAAAAAATTGCTTTTCGCTCTTCAAACGACACAAAAAATGGCTTATCCAATAAAACTAAAGCCAAGCGACATTGGCCAAAAAAAAACAAAAAATGTATAAATTATAGCAAGAAACTTATAAAAAAATCGCGATATGACATATAAACGATTTTTAAAAAAGTAAACAGACAAATTAAAGTCCGAAAATTCAATTTTTCTATAAAAAAAAGGTTAAAAAACAGGTCCGGTGGGGACTCGGTCACCAGACCTAAAGGCAACTACTTCAGCTTTACGCCAAAATTGAAGGAGCCTGAAAAATGTTTTAAAAAAGCAAATTCAATGTCTCACAGATTTGTAAGGAGGCCGTTTACGGCAAAAAATCCCTAGATCTTGATTAGAATTAATTTGTCTTGGAAAGTATTTTCACTAAAAAAAATATTTTAATCAAATCTGAAAAATTTAGTGTCATTTAGAAGTTTTTAAGCAAGCCTGAATTTTTAAACACCCTTTCAGTAAATTCAAAACACTGCATTCGTTAAATAGAGTATTATCGGGGATTTTTCAGACTTCTGTTTGTTTTTTTTTCTTTCATAGTTATTTTTTTATTTTATAACCAAAAATTCAATTTTCTCAATTTTCACGGATTCTTTCCATTTACCCTATCAACTTTCTTTCGATCCACCAGATTGCAAAAACACCCCTCTACTAAATTTTAGATGGCAATCGATTAGAATGATTTTTATTGAATTAGTTGTTACGCTAATCATATAATTATAATGGCGAATTAACCATTGCATGGACAAATTTGCAAAGTTAATGGCTTTTAATTACAAGATTTTACACGACAAAAAATTTTTCATATCTTTCGATTGTTATCTATAAAGAACTGGTGCGGGATCAAAGAAACAATTTCATTTGAAATTAAAAGAAAAATGTACTTTAAAGCCAAAGGGTACCTGCAACCAACTCAAATAGCAAAAAAAAAGAGCGCAAGGAGATATTAAAAATTCTCGATAGAATAAAGCTCGGACATCCTGTTGAGTCAATTGTTTGAAAATGACCTGAATTAAAATGATTACAAATTTTCCTAAAAACGGCTTACCTCTATATTTCGACACAACTGGCTTTGATCAAGAACATATTAAAAACAAAGTTAGTTAACTAATGGAACCATTTTCTTCACTCACTGTTTTCGAAACACTTAGCAGCAGTCAAGACATAGCACTTCTGAATAATAGCTGCACCACATATAAACTGACCGTCCCGTAACAGCCGCGCGTAAAAAGGTCTATCGACTGAAGCACGTCCGGAAACTCACTTTTATGTGCATTCTTCGAATTTTACCATTTTTATAGGCTCTCTGGATAGATATCCTACTTCGTTTTTTTTGCAAAATTTGTAAATTTTTGATCCCGTTTACCTGTGATTTTTCCAATGAAATTGGTTTCGATTGAGTATTTGTGACTGGATAACAATTCGTAACAAGTGACAATCGTAGCAGGACAATGGCAGGTGGCAAATTCTTGCTCCGCTGTGCTTACACTCGACATGAGAACAGTTTGGGTGAATTAGTGAATCGCTTAATTGACTGTTACAAGCCGTTGCATGTTACGAGTTGTCTACATTTACAATTTGACGATGGTTATGAACTGTTGCCTTCCAATTTTTTATGTAAATATCTTAAAAGATTGTTTTGGGATAAAACACTTCATTAAAAATCAAACTTAATTTTAAAAAAAAATTGAGCAAAAAACAATTTTTTGTAACAAAATATTTGGTCCAAATTACAAAATCATCTCAAAACGAAACTTCCGCATAAAAGTGAGATCCCTGATGTATAGCCATTAACAATGGCCTTGTATGTTGAGGCTGCAAAATCGGATTTATTTTGATTTCTAGGAATGATAGCATGAGAATAAATTAGTGCTATTTTCAAAGCTAGAAAACATATCTTCGCAAACATTGTAAGGTTGGCTTCGAGGTCACCTTATTGATATATATGGTATCATTTCACATCCTTGGCATTATGGCAACTCATAACAAAACAATCAACAATCTCAATAAACTTCAAGGTAAAAACCTCAAACGCAGAGGCGATACAAAAAAAACATTTCATTACAAGAGGTTGATAGACAAAAAGAAAAAGTAAGGCATGTTTTTGAAAAACTAAGCTCAAAAAAATTGTCGAAAAAATATATATTTACAGAAATTCATTTCTTCGGCTCGAATGATGTTCATAAACAGCTTTTTAAACTTTGAGATCCAATGAGCGAGCGTTATTTGAGGCGAAAAATTTCGGTCGACCCTCATTAAGTAGAAAAAGAAACTAGTCATAAAAAATAGCAAGCTTTAAAATGTTTACAACCAAAACTTTTAAGACCTATCTCTCCTGAAAGACAAAAACATTCACGAATTCACCCTTGAAACTGCACAACTTAAGTTGACTAAGCCGATAAAACATAAACCGAACCCGTTTAACAAAAAAGCAATTTTATTACCAATCAGAGTTGGTAAATTACAAACTACAAAACAACTGGAGATACATGTTTAATATATACGTTTTAATGAGGTTGGATAAATTGCGTTGTTTTCAAATTACTTAAAAAATTAAAACTTTAGTTTCGTTACAAAATTAATTGATTAACCGCTAGTGTTGTCTCCCAATAACCAGTTTTTTTAAATGAAATCATATGAGATTGGGCAGAGCAACGGACTTCCCGCCATCTGTTCTTTCGATCGAACCTGTGACTGCAAAGTCTTTTATACCGGGAAAGTTTCCATAACATCGTTTACCAATTAAACTCTGAATCCAAGAATTGTCAGCGTAAATTTCAAGAGGGGGGTCATCATTTTTGCAAAGAAGTGGATGACGGCGAAAACTTCGAAATGTGTACGTTTCCAAGAACATAAAAAACTAAGGAACGGAAACTTCACCAGAAATTGTTTTCACGACAAGTTCATTCGAATTAATCCTTAATCTCAGATTTGGCAGCGAACTTTTAAGTCAAACAGATTCCAAAAAATGGTCACCTTAATAATCAAAGCGGTCTTTTTCGAAAATTAACATCATGTAATGAACGAACAATATGTTTTTTTTAGATCCATTGGCAGGATGTTTTCGAGAATTGGCAGAGCAAAATGGTCAAAAACTCAAAAACAGAGTTGGTAAACTGTTTTCAAGAAAAAAAAACGTTATTTGTAAAGAAAAAATTTGTCGATAAATGCTTAAACTGGGAACCTTCTCTTATTTAATTTTATTTAATTGAACCCAAAATTTGAGGGTTGGGAGAGTAGTTTCTAAGTAACAAAAAAAATCGAAAACTAACAAAAAATGCCGAGAGCCATAAACTTGGGTAATTTTGGCTCAACTGTAAATATGCAGAGGAACTTCCAATAACTTTTTCTTTCGAGTCAATTCACGAACCCAAATTTAGGTAGGCAGTTTTTGAGAAAAGGAAAGAACTCAATAGTTAAGGTCAAAACTGTTTTTCAAATCTGTTTTTTTAATACCTATTTTTATCAATTTAAATTTGTGTTCGAATCGAAGTTCTATAATCTAAACGTTGGAAAGAAACTGCTTTAAAAAATAAACGGAAAACCAGCCGACACAAAATAGAACAAAAACAGCAAATCCAAAAAGTTAAGATTTTTTGAATAGGTATATATGAAAAATCCAACTACTACCTCAAATGAACTAAGAAGTTTTTTTTGTTATTTCAACAAACTGAGCATGTCAGCAAAGTTGAAGCAGAATTAAGTAAAAAAAATTGTTTAGTGGAAAGAAGTCTAGTTCCCTCTAGTTCCGCAAGTGAAATTAATATTTAACAGAATTGATATAACGACGAAATTTCGGCAAACACTAGCGTGAGAAGGACAAAAACAGCTCTTAAAAGTTAAATAAGAAAAAGTAGAAATAAGAGGGGCTACTCTCATGTGCGAAGGACCAAATGAGCGAAAAAACTCGTGAGCGAGTGACCGAAAACAAAATTACACGAAAGTCAAATTTAAAAAGGAAGCAATTGCCATTCAATTAAATGGAGCAATATTTCGCTTCTTTCATAACGAAACTTTTGAATTATAAAATTCGTTCCAATTCGGCGGCATCAGTGACAATTTTGAAATTTTGCATATTTCTGCCGTTTTTATTTTCGGACAATATCAATATTCTAGTCCCTGGAAATGTTTACTTTCTTTGCAAATTTTAGATTACTGAAATCTGATTGGCTGATTTTTATTTTCGCGCATTTGGTCCTACGCGTATGAGGGATTCCACCAAAAATAGGCCTTGAATACGTAAGTGTCGTTATGCGTCCGATTCGATCGTTCGACTTCGCGGCTTGAAGTCTCACGCCGTTCTCTCTATGCAACGCACGCTCAACAATCGACAAACACTAGCCACACAAAGCAGAGAATAGATACAATGAAACTTTTAATGCTAGAGATCACTATTATAGCAAAACTACCCCCAAATGAGCATTTCTGTTTTCGAGCTAATTTGGAAAAAATAGAAATAAGCTAATACACTACGCTGACTAGCTCTCTGGGGTAATAACAAGCTATACGGTCACGGGACAGAAATTTTAATTTATAGTTTTAAACCGATAAAATACACTACTTTTCTTCACTTTTTGTCGTTTTCTCAAGCGATTCATGGCTGAAACTTTGAGAAATGATGGCGGAAATGTTTCAAAGGATCCACCCTGATCAAAAATTGTTTGTATTTCAATCGAAGCTGAACGGGTGGGCGCTAAGAACCTTCAGAAAAAACCATGAACTTTCTAATTCTGTGGTTTTCAAATTTTTCATTGAAGAGCAAAGGATCTAAGCAACATCTCTTAAAAGCCTTTTTCGACTGGAGAAATTTCCAGAAACTTGCTTGAGGGAATAACCATGCTCTTTGCCTTTCCAATGAAAGGTTTCAAGTCCCCAAAACATAATTTTATTTTATACTTTTAAGGATTGCTCGACACAATATCTTTTTTTAATCCAGCTGAAGCCATTGAAACAGTTTCATCTATCATCAGTCAAAATTTCAACGATGAGTATTAAGTAGTACTAGAAGTTACTCAAAAAAAATCACGTGAAAAAATTTCGTTCCTTTCAGCGGGTGAAAACTATAAGTTACATCTTTTGTGTCACGTTCCTGTACCAATTGACCCAAAATCTTGTAGTTAAGACATCTGGTAGACATTTTAGTGAAGGCCTTTTGAGACATAATTTCAGCGCGTCTTTTTGCATCGAGTCTTTTCAGTGGCAAAAACCAAAATTGAAACTTTGAGATCAAATCAGCGTGAACAAAATTTAAGACTATCTTTGAACAGCATTATAATTAGTAGCAAAAAGTTCGGACAGACAGAATTAATTAAAATGAGCAATCAGTGCTTTTCGACGCTTCTTTTCATGCAAAATCTGAAGCCGAACAACCTTGAATTTTTTGTCAGACCAAATTCAATATGCGAGATTGTCGATTATCCGATGATTATGCTAGCCTAATTTTTGAATACTGCGATGCACATCCAGATTTTACTATAAAACAGTTCGACGCTTCGGATGCAACTGCCCGCCGTGGTTGTAGGTTTTGACCGAAATTCGGATCTACTTAACAATCTCCCTCCCCCCTATTGTATTTACTTTATAATCTCCACCCCTGTAAGTAAAAACAAAAATTTCGCACAAGAGCTTCGTCTGTAAATTCGGACTTTGCTGCATTCTGATTGGTGCTGCAAGTAACCTTAGTAACGATCTCCTCCCCTTTCTTGAAAGGGGAAATGTTAAGAAGATCCCCGTAACTCTGCTTTATGAACTTTCCACGTTATGTTTATTTCAGTTTTAGTTTCCGTTGATGCCTTGACAGTTGTTCTTTTTAATTAATTCTGTCTGTCCGAACTTTTTGCAACTCTCTATAAAACCAGCTACATTGATAAAAATTCACTTTTATAACAGACAAAATTTAAATCATTACCATTTAGAAATCAAAATGGCCAATAAATATTTCAGCTCATCTGAGCTGAAATATGATGGTTTAAGTTAAGACGCTTGTCAGGCGACAAACAAGTTTGTCGGACCGATAATCAACTTTTTTGCGGGGTGAGCGCGTTAAAAGTAGCCATTGTTTCTCGAGCTAAGAATTGTATTTTGATTATCCTTGACTAGCGCTTGTTATAGCGCTTTTAATTTCTCTGCATAAAAAAAAACAGACATATCGAATAATTAAACTTCAAAGCAAAATCACCAACAAGACTCTGACACAGCAGTTAGAAGGCGTCGGGTTAACCAAGGTTCAAAGTGAGAACTTAAATGGAGAACCGTCATAAATTAACTGCCTGATCAAACTCATAATTGGCACTTTTCCATTAGACACAAAATCATCATTAAAATAAAAAGCATGAAACGTTCATTTGAGTCAGTATCAGTTGGAGCAAACATGCTACCATTAGATCCTAACGTGTATTTACAATTTTAGAAATAAATGTTTGTTTCGATGTTTACTTTACAAAGTCTGTCTCTTTACAGAATAAAATGTGATACTGACTTTTAAAAAATGGCAATAAAATACGTCCCTGACTGTTAGAGAAAAAAAAATAATAAAAATTTGAAAGTAGTATTTACACAAATTGATTTAAAGAGCACCACGTGAAATGAACTGCGTTTTCACTCATCGCCAATGATGTTGATATGAAAACATACACATCGTAATAAATGATTAATACATTATAGCTATATTACACGGTAAACTTGACGAAATTTCTGGCACCATAGAATCTACCAAGTGGCAATTCATAACTAGTAAACTTCATAACCAAACTAATAGTTCTGATATTTTTAGTTCAAAACGAACACAAAACTGTTTCGAATTTTTTTTTCACGCTTTAAATGAATTAATGCGATTATTTCTATTTTACTAGTTACAACTAAAATCTACTTATAATTGGCACATACCAGTTTACAATTCAACTTTATCTGCATTCACATTTCGTTTGTCCGTCCCTTCATTGACATTGTTATCATTCCCTACACCCTGACGAGTAGCTCCTTCGTTGTATATATAATATGGTCCCCTCTGTTTGCTTCTGGGTACTTGCTCGTCTGGATCCAGTTTAATGTGGAAGCCACGGTCGACAAACAGTTGAATCAAACCGTCTGATTTGAATTTCGTCAGATCCACAGTCTATAAAAGAAAAACCAAAACAGCTTTCACAATAAATCATAAACAAGAAAGACAAACATTTAGTGCATTATGTAAACTAAATTATATCTAATTTACTAAGTCAGAGAAGTTCACGACAATATTCCTGAAAGATATCTCACTCAGATTTATTCATTGAAAAAAAAAAAAAAACATATAATAAATCACAATATCTACATAAAGTCATTTTGTACTTAAAGCGCTTAATGAACAAGAGAAAATGATTGAAACCATTTAACACAGAGTCAAAGTTGAGATACACTGCAAGCGTAGCATTGTAAGCTAGTGAAAAAAGGTAAGACGAAATAATTCAACTTCATAAAAACAGTCGAGAAATACCACTAATAACTCTAAATAGGCTTTCATTATTTAGCGAGAAATCATACATCCGACAATAATGGGTTTACCTGATTGAGCCAAAAAAATGCGATTATGTTTTGATAATTTTCTGCGACAAAACTTAAAACGAAACGATTTATGACGAATAAAAATTTTAGGCGAAAAAAGGAAAATATCTGAAGTCAGTGCTAGTAAAATTACAAACTGCAGGAGTACATGAACAACACTAACAACAATGAAAAAGTTTACAGCTAATGACTAATCCTTGATATGGCACCTAATCCGATAAAACATGAGCAAGCAAAGCAAAGTCCAGCGATTCAATTTTCCCCGGGAGAAATTCAATTTCAAACATACTGAAAAAAAAGAAGGCCAGTCCAGGACTCGAACTCAAAGGCAACCGCCGCTACCTCCAGACCAAGTGAAAAGGAGGCTCAAAAGTGTTAAAGATCAATACACTATGGGGTTCATTTTATAAAAAAAATTGTTTTCATTAAAAGAGCCTAAATCCCGCTTACAAGATCTTTGCTCTTGCAAGTGTAAAAAATAACTGAGCAATCGAGAAAAAATTGAGAATCGATAATAGAATCCAAAAAAAAATCATAACTTAAATTGCAGAAAAACAAAAATGAGCGTAAACAAATGTGTCGTTTTCCTGAAAACAATCACCGCTGATATAAGAAGTAGCCACTTTTTTCACTGAATAACGTTGAAATTGTAGTAAAATTATATTTAGGAAGTCAGCTTCTCATCAAATTTCTTCCAATTTAATCTGGAAAAAGAATAAATTAATCTCGACAATAAATCTTGAGATTTTTTGAAACCTCAGCTTAATCAAAAATATTTAATTTATACCTTTTATTATCACTAACAAGCTCTCCTTTACGTAAATAAAACTATGCGGAAAAAACACCTCTATACGCAATATTTCCTTCCCATCATTTCGTGGCGTAGTCAAAACATGGGAATTCAATGAGTCAAATAATTTAAAATGCATTTTACCCAGGTAAACATGTTGGGAAACAGGTTATAAATTGAGGAGATTGGAACCTGATCTAAACTATATTTTATGATTGGATAAATTAAATGTTTTACCAATGTAAAGTATTTAATATTAACCAATCACGATCCATCTAACTAACAACCCACTTATTTGTAAGTGCTGAAGTTACTTGTAATTTCAGCACCAGAGAGATTTGAATTTAACTTAGAAATTAGTTGCACTCTCCCGAGTACTTCAGCAGCCGCAATAAACCAGTATACCCTAGATCTATTGAGCCTAGCAGAGACTAGTTAAACACCCTGAGACTAGATAGTATAAGAGTAAGATTAGGATCGGTATTAGACTAAGAAGTTGCACGAATCTATCCGGCCGAAAATAAGATAGCGTGACGAGCAGACGGTGTACCCTATCCGAAATTACTCTATGAGTTAAACATACCAGTCCTAACTCATCTGGTGCGACCATAAGTCTCGAACAAGACCTTACTAGATTAGAATTAACCAAAATAGATTAGAAATTAGACAAAAACATTTCCAAAATGTTATACGACAATAATTTAATCGAAATGTCTCTACGACTCAATAGATCAGAGCCAATATTCCGAACCATAACAGAACTACCCGGAATTGGAAGAAGACCTCGAACCAGAGACGACATACGACAAAGTAGAAACTTGCGTATAGTTATATGATAGTTCGGCAAAAGCCAGAACAAACATTTATATTTCGAATACTACTTGCAATGAATTTAGATTTCCATTTGCAAACATAAAACCTTGAAGTTAATCTTCAAAATCATTTCCGGCGCTAAACAAATTTAATAATATACAATAACGATTGATAAAAAGATCTCAGATCGTTTCCCTAAAACTCTGCAGTAATATATAAAACATGTTTGAAAAATATTTATTGGAAAATAAAAATAAAAATTAGTAGCATGACAATAAATGGTTAGTAATCATAAATCATCCTGTTGTTCCAGCTTCATCACCTAAAACATAACAGCAATCATAAACCCACTAATATCATAAAACACTAAATCTTTCCTTTACACAAATTTAAATCTTTATTAAACTTACATTCACTTAATTTTAAAATCAGATCATCAAGGCTTATCCTTGGATCTTAAATCATTTTCTACTTAATTAAATTTCAAACTTGATCATCAAGGCTTATCCTTGGATCAAACAGAACAACTTTGTTCTCCCCCACCCACTTAATTAGTGTCTAACGACCTCAAACGTCGATTCACTGTCCAACCCTTTCTAAAGACCTAAGACTAATAGAAATTTTTAAACAAAACTAATCATTCAAATTAGGATAAACAGTGAAGAACTTCGGTTATTCATCCTTCACTTGATCCCCCCTCTTACCAGACCCAGGATAAATTTTAGACTTAGTAAGTTTAAAATAGTATCTAACGAACTACTCGCGTTCTAATTATACCTGAACCTTGTGGATCGATTTACTATTCTCCAACCTTTGAACACAATCACTACCCCTAAGTAAGATTAAGTAAGTTAACACCTTAACTTATACTAGTCACGAGAAAGTAAAAATCATTCTTCGGAATAGATATACTTTTCTCTCCAACCCTGAACAAATAGACCAAGGTTAAGCTAACCAAAAAATCGTAAGGACTAACAGTTTAAGCAATTAGAATTCACTTAACAATCTTTTGCATCCGTCATCCTAAACCTTATGTCATTTAAAAACCTAGGAAATAAACAAACAATCGTTTTACACAATTGTGAAATAGATAACAAAAAATACGACCTTGTAATCACACCTCATACACAAACAGTTGGATACATTCGAACAAAACGACAAACACTAAAGAGAAAAATAATAACAAAACAAAGACAAATAACAAGAAAAAGATTTTCAAAAAATCGAAACGCATTTTCAGAATCAGAAACCAACAGTTTAGACGAACTTTACAAACTAAAGGAATCAATAGATAAAAATTGCCCAATTCACGATCAATTATATTTCTCTGACTCAGAAACAACTTCAAATTCATCACAAAGAGGAAAAAGAAGAATAAAAAAGCAGTACAAACACAAACCAGTACATTTATACAATTGGAATCAACCAATTCGACACATTAATAATTACATATTAACAGTCATCGAACGAAAAAATGAGTTCAACGCACACCCCAGGTGACGAAACTCCAGATGATGATGAAATCTTTCCTTTTATAGTAGATGCAGATACTGATAGAGGACAACACATATTTTGTCAAAATTTACTCGTAAATTTATTTGAACCCGGAATCAGTCCATGTAAAACAGAGTTCCCCGATGTAAAAATCAAAAGACAAATCATAGATCACTATCTAAAAGATATATGCAACATAACACAACAGTATGGAATCTACTCCATAGAATTCACTTCACCAAACCATAATAATAGAACATATACAATTCAAACAGACGATCTTGATTTAGAATTTTCAAAAGTTTTTTCAGAATATATAAAAAGCATCCAATACCATAACTCACAAAGAGCAAACTCCATTTTCACTAATGAAGTCTTCGCAATAATATATAGTTATATTTCGATATTAGAAAACGAAATCCCATTAACAAATGTCTCACCGACAGAAACATCTAAACATTTAAGAGTACGACATGAAATCACACTACTCTCTAGTTATTTAAACATTATTAAAGAAAATTTCACGAAAGACGACGTTTCACAACATACAAAACATGATCTACAAAAAATTTTGGCATGGTTCATAATAGATTATTTCACACACAATATTGATTTAATTGCACAAGCAAGAAAAAATTTTAGACCCCAAAATTCGAATGATGATACCGCTATCACCGAACAATCAGATTATGTTTGGGACCCCGAATGGTCTCATCCCGCATTTATAAGCTTCCCACAATCAATCTCAAGTCAAGCAATAGGTACAATATCTTACATAAGAGATTATGTAAGAGTAATACCCTTAACAATTGATGCAACACCATTAAACTATAATACATTTTTACCCGATACACAAAATAATAGTTTAAATTCTACAGTCATACACAACGAAAACCTCAATGGAACTAGGAATCTTACTCAACAAGATATCCAGACACCATCACACTTCATAAATGAAGAAATTGTACACACAACAACTACACAACAAAGTATTTCACCAATACGCCCAAATTTAACAACACCAAGAAATACAAATCCTTCACAAACACAAGTAACCTTACAATCAACCGTTAAACCTTCGGTTGCTCCAAAATATTCACATATGGATTACCAAACATATAGACCCATGACAATACCATCAAAATCACGCAAAACATTCAATAAAAATAACTTTGCAGACCACAATTATAATTATACACATCCATCAAAAACAAATTACCAACCACGAAGAAATTTTAACCAATATACAAGATCTCGAAACTGGGATAACCCAACGGCCAAATATAATTCAATAAATTTCCAAACAAATCCTCCACAGGATCACAGTGAAAATTACCCATTTTTTCAACAAAATAAAAATAAAAAACAAACATCTTATCAAATGGATTACTTATCCTCAGATGATGATTTTTTACAACCAGACATATTTGCACCATATACTCAAGAATATCGTGGACAAGGAATACAGAAAACACGTACAAATCATAGGAATTTTTCTCCACAACCAATAGATGCACAACATCAACAACCAATTCAACAACAAAATCCAATTAATACACAATCTTTTCAACCAATTCAACAACAAAATCCAATGATGGCACACTCGTATCAACCAACACAAATGCAAAATGAAATACCACTCCCATATTATCTCCAACAACATGAAATAACAAGAAACCAACTTTCAAATTTTTCTCAAATGCCAAATGCAGCAGAATCATTACAAATGACAATGAATCCATACCTCATGGGTGGATCATCAATAACATCAAACAAACCTTTAATGGTTTTCACAGGAACAGACCCTGAATACTCTGTAGAAGATTATTTAAATGCAGTAACAGCAAACTTGATTTTAAACATTGGACCTGAACCAATTAATACGCCACTACATCAAAACTGGATACATCGACGCACAGCGTTGATACAAACAACCTTAGATGGCGCAGCCCAAAAATGGTTTTCAGTACTACCTCTAGAAATAAAATCAAACTGGAAAAGATTTACACAAGAATTTTCAAAAATGTTTGACTCCGAAAGAAACAAACAACAACAAAGAGTTTTATGTAATGAAATTCGCAGATTACCAAACGAAACCATCAAGCAATTAGCAGTAAGAATCGAAACACTAGTTCGAAAAGCATATTCACTAAATACACACGACTATAAAAATACAAAGATGACAGAAATCTTAATGATGACCTTAACACCACAATTAAGGAAAATAGCAATAAAAAAGAGAGCATCCCATCCTTCCTCAATTCGAGAACCCGATTTAGATTTTAGAAAACTAGTAGACAAACTAGAACAAGCAGAAATCACAATGAAACTAGAAGAAACGGAAAATCTGAAATTACAATACGTAAACAGAATTGAAACAACTTCCACTAATATTAATTATATACAAGAATCAGATACAGACCTCGTTGAAAAAATCACTGAAATACTCAATATTTATGAAAAGAACCCAAACTTTAAAGGCAAACCATCTTTCAAAAAATGGTGTAATTATTGCCGACGATACGGCCATAGTATTTCCGAATGTAGACAAAAACAGCAAGATAGTCAGAATAAACCTCAAAAATATAAAGAACCAAATAAGTCATTTTATCAATATATGAAGAAAGATCAAAATCTACCGAACAAAAATGTATATAGCAACAATAGTTCCGGAAAACCACTTCCGAACAATACAAGCTATACAAGAAATCAATCCCCATATAACTCAAGTTATAGAGGAAGATCACCAGAACGAAGAAACACACAAAGTTCATCACAAAACCACTACAATAGACCAAATAGTAGAAATAACTACTCCAGATCTAATTCAAACACAACACAGTTTGCTTCTAGACCTAATTCCCAATCACGAAATAGATACTATCAAAACAATCACTCGCGAAACTCATCATACAATAGAAATAGAAACTATTCCAATAATCGAAATAGAAGTTATTCAAACAATCGAAGTCAATATTATCCAAATAACCGATCAAGGAATAACTCATATAACAGACCAAACAACAATTATCAAAATAGATCGCGAAATAATTCACAAAACCGACATTCAAGTTATAATAATCGTTATAGAAATTATTCCCAATCACCACACCGGAATAATAATCACTATAATAACTCTAATAATCGTCACAGAAGCAGTACACCTAAACATCAAAGACAAATCAATCAAGTACAGTCTAACCCAGAAACAACATCAGACCCTCCAGGTATTGATGACACAGTAACTGATACGTTACAACTCAATCAAATAAACTGTACATCATCAGATTCAGAAAGCGACACAGAAAACACTCTTTCTATCAATATGATAAAAGTCGAAAATGACTATGAATCTGTCATATATGAACAACCCTTATCATCACACATATATGAAAATCAATCAGAATTTCTTCAAAATTATTACACTACACCCATAAATTCCACACCAACGACGCAAGAAACGAATGCAATAAACACTACAAAACAACCCAATCAAAATGTCAAAACAAAATGCTTGAATACAAACCACATCTATCAAAATATACAAAAAGAACAACCCAAAGAAAAAATCTGGACAATACCATTTCTCTTAGAAAGCCCAAGAAACAAAGAATTTCAACCACCAGACCTTGAAATCGATTTTTTAATTGATTCAGGAGCAGAATCAAACATAATAAACATTCCCACATGGAATGAAATAAAAACTTTACACCCAAAGCTAACGCCTCTTGAAACCTCTAGTAAACTAGCAACAGCACAAGGATCAACATTGATAAACTACGGAAGAATCCAATTATTTCTCCTCCTCACCAGAACAATGGAGCAAAGCAAAATTCTAAATAAGCCATTTAAACAAATATTCCATATCACTGATATTAAATATAATATCATTGGAATACCATTTATTTCGAAGTATATACCAACAATTAACATACTAAATAGTAAAATATTAATCAAAGATAAGTATACAAAAACAAAAGAAACATCCTTAACATTTTTTCAAAGATTGAATAAACAACCACCATTCTTTTCAAAATTCTATCCGATATTTAACCAACAAAGAAAACACCTGAAACCACTATCAGGAAATATCTATAATTTTTCAATTAAACAAGTTCACCAATATGATAAGGAACAAAACAAACAAAAATTTTATATGTCAGATTTTGAATTCAAACCTATTCATAAATTTTTCAAAATCACAATCTCTTCAATAAAATATTTGAAAAATTCGAACACAGATATCATTTCCTTACATGTTTATAACAACACACCTTACCAAGTAACATTACCTTTAGGACTTTTAGGATATTGTGAAACCAACGCTACAATATCACCAATACACGAAAAAGCCTATCGCGTAAATAATATACTCCAATTATTAGATATTTGTCAATCTACAATTCTTAATGAAGAATTATCGATAAACAACATAATAAATCACGAAAACAGAAATACGGATTACTTCACAAAAACTCCATATTTCAAACCTACATTCAACATCAGTAACTACACAGAAGACCAACAGAAATTTTTAACAATGTTTAATTTCCAACATTCACAAATAACACAAGACGAATTCGAAAAGTTAGCCAAACAGCTAATTAAATATTCATCAGTCTATGCAACATCAAAATTCGATGTTGGCAAAATCAGTTCATCACTACATCTCCCATTAAAACCAGACGCAGTTTTCAAAAAACAGAGAGCAAGTAAAGTACCAATTCACTTACATGATAAAGTAAACAGATTACTCGATATTTTAGAACAATACAACATTATATCACCAGTAAACAAAGAAGAACAACCAAAAGGCAACACATTTATCAACCCCGTTATTATTCTAGCTAAAGGAGAATCATTAAAAATCGTTCTCGATGCTAGATACCTCAATTCACTCATTGATGAATCAAAATGTAATTGGCCCATCGAACCAATACAAGTAATTTTAACAAAAATAAACGGCAAATACTTTACAACCGCCGATATGAATAGTGCATACAATCAAATGCCACTAGATGAACAATCACGACGTTTAACACAATTTGTTATCGGAAACCAACAATATGAATTCAACCGCTTATTCTATGGAATATCCATAGGACCAGCAGCATTTTCAGCTTTTATGAGCAAAATTTTTAGACCACTAATACTCAAGAAAAACGCAATCACCTATCTAGACGATGTTTTTATGCAATCACAAACAAAAGACGAAATGTTCAATGTTTTAGAAAAATATCACCAAATACTTCAGAACGAAAATCTGAAGGCAGCACCTGATAAATCACACTTCTTTTTAACAAGAGTTAAATTCTTAGGACATAATATAGAAAGAAAAACAATCACTCCATTAAAGTCACGCATTGACGCTATTCAAAAACTTCAACCACCAACAAATAAAAAGAAAATCCAAGAATTCTTTGGAATGTTAAACTTTTTAAGTAAATATGTTTATAAAATGCAATTATATCTACGACCATTTTACAACATCCTTAGACAACAAAATAATTTTGAATGGAATACAGAACACCAAGCACTATTCGAAGAAATAAAGAAACTTTTAACTGAACAAATTTCTAACACAATTCCAGACCCTGATCAACCATTATATGCAATGTGCGATGCTTCGAACTTTGGCATCGGCGCAGCACTATTACAATCACATAATGGTACAAATAAAATGAATCTGATATCAGCAAATTCCCGATTATTCACTCAAGCAGAGCTACGACTCTCAACTCTAATGAGAGAATGTACAGCCATAATATATACACTGACAGAATATGAATTTCTGATACTTGGATCAAAACATCCCACAGTTTTATTCACAGATCATAAACCAATCATCTTTCTCTTCACACAGAAATCTAACCCAAACCACCGCGTTTACAGATTTCAACTAATTCTAATGAAATTTCCAAACTTACATATAGTTTGGACTGCAGGAAAAAATCTTGCATTACCAGACACCTTAAGTCGAAATACACCACCTGAATTACTTACACGAAAAACAACAGTTGAAATACCCAAAAACATAAAATTCTACCTTGCAGAAAACAAAACATCACCCCGATTAGAATGCAAATATGCAGTGAAAACTGATATTGAACAATCACAAATAAATAGTTTACAACATTTCCCACTTTATTTAGATTGTCAAAATAATCATTATGAAGTTGACCTACTTGGAACATCAACTTTTAAACCAATCCCATATTCTCAATGGATAAAAAATAACACCCAACAAAAACGAACAAAGCAACACCAAACTAAAAAAGACCATTTTCCACTAATAGAAAAAGAAAATTTAACTGATAAAATAAATTTATCAGGACCACAAACAAACGATTCAAAATACACAATCAATCAAGTTTTCGACCTTCATGACCCACTTGATACAATACCCTTATCTAAATTCGAAATTGAAAACATTTTTCTCCCTCCAACAGAAACGATTACAATTTCAACACTGAAACAATACCAAAATCTTGACCCGGTAATTCGACAACTAAAATCATGGCACAAATATAAAACTAAACCCGTCAAGGCAGATACAACTATTTTAGGAAATAAAACACTCCTCCGATATTTTCGAAAATTCAATAATACAAGAATTAACGAAAATACAGACCTTTTAGAGTATAACCTGAATGAATCTACAGTTCCATGTCTCCCTATAAGTATGATTCTTATAGCTTTTAATATTTCACATACACGAAATATTAAAGGACACTCTGGATCAGAAAAAACATATTCAAATTTTATACAAAATTTTTACTTCCCAAATGCACCAAAAACAATACCAAAATCTTGATCCAATAATTCGACAACTAAAATCATGGCATAAATATAAAACTAAACCTACAAAAGCAGATTCAACCATACTAGGCAACAAGACACTCCTCCGATATTTTCGCAAATTTAATAACACAACAATTAATGAAACTACAGACCTTTTAGAGTATAACTTAAACGAATCTACAGTCCCCTGTCTCCCTTTAAGTATGATTCTCATCGCTTTTAATATCTCACATACACAAAATATTAAAGGACATTCTGGATCAGAAAAAACATATTCAAATTTTATACAAAATTTTTACTTCCCAAATGCACCAATCTGGATAAAAGTACTATGCAATGATTGTATAGTATGTCAACTAAATAAACCTTACCCAAATCAAAAACAAATAGCACAAAAACAAGATTTTAAAGGACAAAGTTTGTACTTTAATCACCGTATCTCATTTGACACTAAAGGCCCAATTTCACCCTCATCAGAAGGAAATTTCTACGTTATGGTAATTGTTGACGCATTCACACACTATGTAGCACTTAACCCAGTACCACATTGTAACGCTTATTACGCATATACAACACTTTATGAACACTGGATAGCAAAATTTGGACTACCAGAAATTTTAGTCACAGACAACGGTACAGAATTCATCAATAATGAAATAATAACACTATGTCATTTATACAACATTAAACACAAACCACGTACATCTCATGCACCTTGGACAAACGGCTTAGTCGAAGGTATGAACCGTTCATTACAAGAATATCTTAGATGTATCATCAACGGAAATGATACAAAATATACCGAATGGTCAGCAGATGTAAAATTATTTCCCTTAGCATATAATTCACAAATTACGACAACACTAGGAATGTCACCATACGAAATGGTTTTTAACCAAAAGCCACGCAAACCAATAATGTTTACAGCAAATTCTCATAAAAACGCACAAGGTTATTGTCAACCAAATAAAGATTCAATTTGTTATAACCTACCATTACATACACACGATGAAGATCATTTTCATCACCCACAAATTCTTAAATTAGCCTCCGGTACACACACCGAATGGATTTTAAATAGAGATAAGAAACACAATGAAATTTACCAAAAAATAACAAAAAAGTTATTACAAAGACAAAACATTAATGAACAAATCAATTCACGTTTTACACCAGCTTCCGAATTAAAAATTGGAACATTTGTTTTGATACCTAATTTTAATACTCAAAAAGGAATTTCTAAAAAATTACAACCCCTCCGAAAAGGACCATACCAAATAATTGCAAGACCCACTGATGTCACATATAAAATTACCGACTCAAACAAAAAAGAAATCGTTCAGCATCGAAACAACCTATTACCTTATTACCCAAAAGAATACGCACTCCGCGAATTAACTCAATTATATTCTTTCACAGGATTAAAAATAGTTCAAAATGAACCACATCTGAAAAACACAGAACAAAATGATAACCCCACCGAAAATCAAAGCACAAAACCAACCGCTACCAAAAACGCTACAAAAAATCTAGACCATAAAGAATCCCAAAAACAAAGAAAAAATAGAAAAATGACAGAACAAATAATACCCCAAGAAGAAATAGACAAATCAGAACATAGAAAAACAACAAGACTCCGAAATCAACCACGTAAAAACTACAAAATGTTCATCCCCCAATCTAAAATATTAAAGAAAGTAGAATTTCAAAAGTAATTTTAAACTTTATACTTCACAATCTTGAAATCTCCGAAACATTTTTCATTTACATTTTTCAAAATAACATGCTCACAAGTACGCAATAATTCTAGTTCAAAATAGACCAATAGGATTCATCCAATCCGCCACTTTCTCTAACTCCAACTAAGATCAATTAGACGAATAATCTAGAACTCCAGGCACATCTATAACTATAACTTTACGACCTCCAGGTCAAAAATAAGCAAACCACTCCAACTTGACAACTAAAATAAATATCACCATAATACCGTACCCCTCCCTTATCTAATAACCCAAAGATCAACAATATTTCCACAATTCAGACCATGAATACCCCCAAAACAAATTTGTTAACTTAGCCTAAAGTAACAAAATGAACATTTTAATTAGCCTAAAGTATAAAAATCTCACCATACCCCAGATCATTTGACAAACAAAAATAAAGAAAAAGACGACCTCCCGATCACCATAAGAATTGCCCCCAACAATTTTTTACAAAACTCAACCCACTTGTCAAAAAACTAATAAATAATTCGACCACACTTGAAAATCGCCCCAAACAGCAAAAAATATTCGACCAAAAGATCATTTCTTAAATGCTCTTCTCTCAAACAGTTGCTAAAATTCTCATAAATCTTAAACATTTTTTTACAATACTTGAAACCTTTATAATATTTCTTTTTGATATACTTGAATCTTTTCTAATAATCCTAATCATTTTTTGTAACATTTTTTTAATTTTCTACACTATTCTCGAACTATTCCTCCAACTTTCCAAAACCCTTGAATATATCCACAGGTACGATTTAAACAACTTGTCTAAATGATACGAACAATTTTCAGTAGAACTGATATTTTTTTTTTTTTGTAATTTTCATAACATTTCTATCATCCATCATTTTGACAATATGCAAATGTATAAAGAAAGCAATCATCACATTTGCCCTAGCAACAATTTTTCTAATTATTTTTTTGGAAGAATACTATAATAAACATAAACCTTCCCACTAAAGTAACAATCCAAAAACCCCTCAAAAATTGCTACCCAACAGTCACAGAGTCAGTCTTCACCGACATCATCCCAAGATAACCCAACACCACCTTCAAATACTCAAAATCCTCAAACATCTACACGAATTTCTTTTCAAGATAATCCATACACTTTTGAAGAACGGCACGCTCGTTTATCTGAACCACTAGAACCAGTTCAACGACAAGCATCTCTAAGTGAACCAACATATAACCTTTACCCAACACTACCACAAGAACTAAGTAGAATACGACACCTAAGTCAAAACCAAAACACAACAGAAATAAATAGACAAATTATACATCCTCGTCGAAACAGAAATTTTCAAACTCCTCGAGTTCATTTTGAAATACCTCAATCACCATCACAAACCACTCCAGAAAACACCACTGGTATCACACCAGAAACTCCTACACTTTTTTCACAACGAAGCACTTCAAGCCTACCCTCAGATTACTTAGGTTCAACACCAACATCTGAACAAGCACGAGAAAATCCGTTTAACCCCCCAAACCTAACATCACGACTACCATATTGGACTACACATTCATTCACACAAGGTGAACCAAATTTAGTCAATGACCCCATTGACATTTCTACAGATACAACATCTTCATCACTACCCGAAACATTATCACTCCCATCAACACCATCAATTAGTCAAATTTCACCGACACCTTTTAACTTAACTTTCCCAAACAATCTCGACGCAAGATACCAAGAACAATCATTAACAAATATTCCTTTAAGATTAGATTGGAATACATTTACAGCACCTCCACCATTATTTGGACAACATCAAGAAAGTAACCGCCTTCATAACTGGGCACTTAATAGATTACAATATCGCCAAGATATTCACAACGATATGGTGATCACAATATTCAAATACTCCAACAAAACAGTTTACAATTAAAGTTTGAAATCACAGTTAAGTTGAACAATATCAACCAACATCCCTACCCATTAAACCCACCTAATATAACAGCTCAATCACTACCACCACCGTTTATAACTACTGAAGTAATATATAAATACGACAGATATACCAAAAACACAATTGGTTACATTACATTTTATAACCCATACTCAGGATTATCATACACATGTATATTCTAAAATTATTAATTTTTTTCCAACTCCTTTTTCTAATAACCTCAAATCAAAACATAAACCCTTCCCCCCGTACAGGACCACAAGATTTATTAGTAACACATTACGATTGTGAAGAAAATGAACAAAAAACACTACATAAATATGCAATAAATCAAGTGTCACAATGTGAAACAGAACCACAAGCTATAGAAACCACAAATGTAATAGCAACACTCTATTCAAAAGCCCGAGCAACAACAGTTACAGGTTATAAATTCACAGCAACATTTTCCGAAAAGAAAGTACATTGTTCACAAGTCTCCAACGGAAACAAAAACCGACTTGACCATGAATCATTCTATCAGAGTAATATAGAACGTCTTTTACATCTCAATCCCGACGATTGTAAGAATGAATTACTTAGATTAAACATCACACAGAACAAAAACTCCGAAAGAAAGTTAGTTAACTTTCAAGTTTTTTCAGACTCCGTACATCAATCACAACTTGAAAGACACCAAGGACATATAAAATTAAACGACAAATACCCGTATAACGGCGCACACGGACGATTAACCTATGACCTACACGATAAACATTGGATACCACACATTGGTATAAATAACCCATCAAACTGCAAAGCAGACACGAAAAATAAAGGATACCAAGAAATAATGTTTTTCGATTGGAAAATACAACTCGAAAAAATACAACTCACACGAGATTTATCTGATAATACAATGATCTATCAAGGAATCCGATTACCTTGTAAAAATGATCAAGGTTATTGCGACCCTACAACGAGAACACAAGCAACAATTGTTTGGTTCCCTGAAGATACATGTACAACATTTCAAGTAGCAAGAGTACACGCTCGTATGATCAAATTTCACGACAAATATTTCATACAATCAATACCATATGAACAAGTACATCCATCACGAAAAATAAGTACTGATTTTCGAAACATTCACAAAATAGAAAATAAATTAACACGTTTTCAAATATATCAAGAAACAGAACTTGCATGTAAATATAGAAACCCACTTCATAAAACACAATACTCTGAAATACTAGTTGAATACGAAAATGGATTCGACATGACCACTGGAAAAATAAAAATCGACCCATACGCCACAAGTAAACGCAAAAATGAAGGAACATCATATATACCAGTTAAATTTCAAAAAAGCATAGGTCAACCTGGTGGACATCTAAAACCCCAAGACGCTCATAGCACACGTTTACAAGAGTTATCACTAATGAATACTACATATTTCGGTAATATCCACTATGATATTCATTTAGATATGAAACTAGACTATACAATTAGCCGCATTTTTCAAGAAATGTCACTCTCCGAATTAGAAACACTACACCAACTATGTGAATTAGAACGAACACAAATATTACAATCACTTGCACTAGCAGTATTAAAAATACCCTATGCAGGATACTTATTATCAGGAAATAGATCAAATTTTTTAGACTATGAAGGAAACATCTTATGGTTTTATACTTGCACTAAAAAAGTATCACCACTATACGTTTTTGAAGATAAACGTTGTTATAAAAGAATCCCTATCTTTTATAAGAATAAAGTACATTTCGTGGATACACTTTCACGAAGAACCTATTTCTGGGATACCGCAGTCCCATGTGGATCAGAAAATAGCCACAATGTAGTACAACTAAATCCTGATGAAAATAAATATTATCTTCTCACTCCATATCCCACATTAATGCAACCACTCAAAAAATTTTCACCAGAAAGCATTCGCGCTATTGCTCGAAACCCAAATATAGACTTACAATCAATAGGAATATACTCAAAATCAGATATTCAACATCACATTAGAACACAACAATTCCAAGAATTGTTAACACAAATGGACACTATACAAAGGCAATCAATTGACCAAAATCTACGCAAACTTGCAGAAACCGCAGGATTTGCCGATATCTACACGCAAGACTATAGCGGATATTTTAAAGACATTAAAGATTATATATATCTAAACGGCGAAAAATACCGTCCCCAAGATATATCACCAATCAACATTTTTAGTTTTGTTACACTCAAAAATGAAATCCTTGATTTTCTAGGATGGCCCTACTACATCTTAGAAAAATTGACTATTTTATACGCAATGTTTAACTTTATTGGATTTCTTTTCTCACTTTTAAAAGGAATCTACAACACATGTGCTATACACACACAAGTAAACAGACAAGCAAGCGTAGCACGCATACTCTTTGCAGGATTTTTCGGAATTTTTTCCACATCTATAAACAAAATTCTTTTAGACGCACAAATAAAAGAATACAACACAAAAATAGCAACACAACAAAACACATACGACGAAGAACATAACAATGTAGACACAACGCCAACGGCACCACAATTACCACCCCTACCACATAACCATCCACTATCCCTAGTCCCACGAAATTTTCGAAATTTAGCAATCACACATAATCCAAATTTTCGACTCCCTACATCGCAAAGTCCCATCCAACATATAATGACACATCAATCACAAGATGATAATACTTATGAACAAATTATTGAACAACCCCATACCACCGCTTTTCAGTCTCAAAATAATAATTTTTTTAGCCCACGATGAGCCGACAACTTGGATCACTACACCGATCAAATTCCCACCCAACCAATCTTACCTCTCCAATCCCAATAATACCACTTTTTGCTTTTCCGCCACCCGATTTCCCATCTAGTAATGTAACATCAGGCATGAATTCCGACACTAACTCACATATTTCAGTTTTATACTCCATCTCACAACTCAATAACCCGAATATTGAAACCCCCGATGAATTTGCCGACTCAGAACCATCCCCATCCAATAATTTTCATAACCCTTCTAATTTTTCTCAACCCCCTTTTCAACCCATATTGCCCAATAACCCTGACCCAATCACTTCCACACCCTCTTATGCTTCCCAAGTTACCCCAACCTACTCCTCATACCATTCTGACCAATCATCTCATTCTCCAGACACCCCCCGAATCTCCCCAGAGCTAGATAATTTTATTACCTTCCAACAACAACCCTACCACCTTAACACCCCGACCATAAACCAAATCTCCTCCACTATACATTCATCCAACCCCCCTACCCCTACACCCTCTTCAAATTATACTGAATCATTAACACCATCATCCACATCCACTATATCTTCACTCAACACTAATAGAGCTTATCGCACTTTTAAAAGAAAATTCCCCAACCATCCTTTCCCAGCAAAACCAGGAACAGCCCGTGAATACATCAACCACCCCCAGCATACTAACACTAAAGAATTTTTAGCTATCACCTTACCCTCATTTCCACAATACACCTTAAACACCCCTCACGACGCTAACGAAACACGCAACTTTGTAGATGAATACGTTTTAATGCCCACTCTCTCTTGGACCTCATACTATCATTTCACTAACCCTCTTTGCTTACCTTTATCCAGCACTTCCATCGATATAGAACGAAATAAAGACATGCTATATCGACTAACTACACCACTAACCGCTAGACAATTTACTTACGTTGGATATAAAAAATCACTAAAAATACACACTGCACCCAGAGCTAATGAATATACACTAGAATACTACGATCACAACATCATCAGAGCTAACCAAGATCAATTCTTAGACGACGATCGCTTCGCTAATCCACAAATCACCGAAAAATTTTTCATCAAGACACCATATGTATTTACACTAAACATCTTCGACCGTAAATACGACCACATTATTTCAGAAGCACTAACAGACACACAAGCATACGAAAGTTTTAAAGAACGCTTCCAAATCTTTTCACTAACCTTTCATTTCCTTGCACCACACGAAAGAGATTTGCACTGCTCACACGATATTATGTTGCGCACTAAACAAACCCATACATACAGTTACTATCGTTACATCCAAAATCACTTTGACCTACACACCCCCTCTAGACAACTACACCATCGTTTTCAATTCATCAATTCAAAATACACTTCACCATATTTCCTAAATTTCACATATTGTATTAAAGACACTAACCTTCATGGTATTCTTCGTAATTACGACCCCATAACCCAAATGTACATCTTCTGTCCCATCATCAAGACCTTCAATGCCGACGAAAACCGACCCTTCCTTATCCCGCACGAGTTTGTACAACCTATAGAAATCCCAATATTAGAATTCATCCACAACACTAAATTTAATCACAAATTATATAACTTAATCCAAAACACACCTTATGAGTTTGCAGTAGGCACTGAAGAACTAACCACCATTAAGGCACTTCAATTGCTTTGGCCACTACTTCAGACTAAAAATATCATCCGCATCTTAGCTAAACTACTAACAACTTCAGAACTAATTCACGACATTTTCCCTCACGGTTTTTTCCCCGACGACTAACAGGTAAGTATGAATTAAATAAATATTACTAACTAATTACAGTATTAAAAACTCACCATTCTTTATTCATGTTTTCTTTAGATTTTTAGCTTTCATCCGACAATCACCTACAAAAACCAAAAAAGACAAATAAAAATCGAAAAATTCATCAAACAATTTTAAAAATTCTATTAATCTCTTACACTTATAAAATTATAAATTTATGCAGTAAATTCATCTATAATTCTATTAATCTCTTACACTTATAAAATTATAAATTTATGCAGTAAATTCATCTATAAAATTTTCCCCCCAAGCAGTAAATCTAATTATGATGAAAATTTGTATCTTAATATTCCCCCATGACTAGCAGTAAATTTCCAAATTCTATGTAGTAAATTAATTAAATGCAAATGCAGTACTAACCTTTTGATATTTTCATTCATTCGCACAGAAATTCTATCCACACTCGCACAGCTCGCCCACAAAGAATTGTTTAAAATAATGAATTTCAGTTTCAAGTTTTCACACTCAATAACTCTAACATAAAATAACACGTTTCAAACTTTCCTTTAACCCGGTTGGAAAGGAATCATATACTAAACAAAACTAACCAACGCAGCTTACTAAATACCACAAATCATAGAATAACAGCATGAATAAGAAAAGGAAACCAACGGTACCCAAACCGGATTAACCCAGTTTAAAACTGGATAATTTATTATTTTGAAGACTATTATAAAGTCTTAGAAAGAAATAATAAAACACAAAAAAGTCGAAAGACAAACCCATACCACAAACAATTTGATTTTTGGAAAAAGTACATAACCAACAAGACATAAGAAAGACCACAACAAACCCAACATAAAACGTTGTCACATAACAGGACCCCTCACAAAAACCGCATGAAATCATACTTCCACCCCTGGCCTAACCCACCAGGAAGGACGTCCTGAGCATGCTCTATAGCCGGCCTAACCCACCGCGCTACATCCACGCTTTGTGACCACACCTCTATTTTTAATAAGA
The DNA here is from genome assembly GCF_963678635.1 of Symsagittifera roscoffensis. Taxonomy (NCBI): domain Eukaryota; kingdom Metazoa; phylum Xenacoelomorpha; order Acoela; family Convolutidae; genus Symsagittifera; species Symsagittifera roscoffensis. The sequence goes on from NC_087069.1 coordinate 7,374,571, forward strand.
GCTACTCAAGGGTGAGTAACTCTTCAAAATAACCGAACTAAAACAAAAAGCTTTTGTGAAAACAACTAACTAAAATCATTATTAAAAAATATTAAACTAATAAAAGTTTTATAAAATGTAAAATCACATGATGCAATACATAGATCAGAATACAACACCAAGGACGAACATCAAAAGACAAAACGACCCCACCACACTCGAGAGAGAATGACCAACTACAATCAATATGCCGCTCACAATCACAACTCAAAGGATTTAGAGTACGACTTGACCTCGCAGAAAAGGACTTCATTGAACTAGACCAATGACCACCTCGATGACCCAAGTGTACGTACAGATCCGAGTAACCAGGCATCCCCTCCACGCACAATCTCCACGCCATTCCCAAGCTAGATCAGACACAAAAGAAGTTCTCCCCGAAGAACAGAAAAACCTGACATAGCCAACCATTCTGAAATCAGAATTGATTTTGTTGCAGAGACTCAGTCGTTGTCACAAGAAGAACACAACGTCTTATGTCCCTAACTCCAGCTTCCTGAAACTTCTTTAACAAAGAAGAAGCGGAAGAAAATTATGATGTTCGCCAAATACCAACGTCCATCATCCATCCTTGAATTACAGAAGAACTGTTCTAAAAAACTCTGTAAAACCCGGATGGGTGGAACCTGATCTAAACTATATTTTATGATTGGATAAATTAAATGTTTTACCAATGTAAAGTATTTAATATTAACCAATCACGATCCATCTAACTAACAACCCACTTATTTGTAAGTGCTGAAGTTACTTGTAATTTCAGCACCAGAGAGATTTGAATTTAACTTAGAAATTAGTTGCACTCTCCCGAGTACTTCAGCAGCCGCAATAAACCAGTATACCCTAGATCTATTGAGCCTAGCAGAGACTAGTTAAACACCCTGAGACTAGATAGTATAAGAGTAAGATTAGGATCGGTATTAGACTAAGAAGTTGCACGAATCTATCCGGCCGAAAATTGTTGTTGTTGTTGTTGTTGTTGGGGATTCACAGCACTGCTGTTGGGAGTCTTGGTCCCGGCGTCTTCTCTAAAACAATGTCCACTTGTTTCTGCACGTGATACAATCACAGAATAATTGCCACGTGCACGTTGTCATTTCTGAAAATCTCTCGTTTACAAATTTCCACATCGTGTTTAAAATTCTCGTCTTGAGGCCGATTCGTTTATCAAAATGAATATATGGTTCTAATCGATTTACAATCCTACTGGTTCTGAAAACAAATTCGTTTCTCGCTTTTTCCGTTCTCACTTTTCGCATCTCAAAAATTTCTATATTTCTAGCCCGTGTGGTTCGCCTGTTTAACACTATTTCATTTCGTTCATTAGAATCAAGACTGGCAAGAAGTAAGATGTTATTTAGCTGGATGAACATGGGCAGGGGTAAAATGTTTAGCAAGCGTAGTTCGTTGATGTACACTCCCGTTTTATTTCCAGTGATCCACCGGATTGCTTTCTTTTGAAATCGCTCCAACTGTAATTGATCCCCCCTCGATATATGTGTACATGAGAGTCCGTATAATAACACTGGGAGTATTAGTGACTTATACAGGCCTAACTTTACAAACGTATTTATCTTTGCTGATAGGTTTCTTCTCAGGAGGTACAGTACTTGGTTTGCCTTCTTTAATCTTGTTTCAATGTGTACCTTCCAACTTAAATCGCCCGACACAAAAATTCCCAGATCTTTCACAACCATCGATGTTCCAAGCACTACACCAAAAAGCATAGAGTTGGCGTCTCCGCCCCTAAAACTTACTTTTGCACATTTATCTAGTGCTAATTCCATTTTGTTTTCAGTTACCCACTGCTGAATTTTGTCCAGATCTTCTTGAATTTCAATTGATGTTTTTTTGATGGAAAGTAGTTTAAGATCATCCGCAAAAATATATGGTTCAGAGAATTTGAGTACTTCAGGTAGGTCGTTAATAAAAATGCAAAAGAGCAGTGGTCCTAAAAGTGATCCTTGGGGAACACCACTAGTGACTTCTAAAACTTTTGAGCTGATATTGTCTACTCGTACAAACTGTTTCCTGTTTTTCAAATAGTCATAGAGTACCTCTAACATGCAGCCTCCTATTCCTATAAGTGCAACTTTCTTGAGTAGATCAAAATGCGGAACTTTATCAAAGGCTTTTGCAAAGTCAGTGTAGACTGCTACAATTTCTGCGTTTGAGTCATTGTCAAGCGCTTCATATATTTCTTTCAGGAAGGAGAGCATGTTTGTCAAAACTGATCTACCTTTAGTAAAACCGTGTTGATGTTTCGTCAAATACCAGGCAAAGTAAGGGTACAGGTCTTTGTATATACATTTTTCAAGGACTTTGCTGTCAATATTTAATAGCGATACTGGTCGATAGTTGTTCACCAATTTTCGGTCACCTTTTTTGTGAACAGGAGTAACTGCAGCTGTTTTCCATGAATCAGGTATTTTTCGTAGGCGTTTTACGTTTCTCAAAATTTTGTTCATCGGTTTGCATATATTGCGGTTCGTTTTCTGAAAAAAGCTAGGTGGCAACCCATTTGGGCCGCGTGACTTTGTTACGTCCAGAGTTGATAAAATCTCACTTACTGTCTTTTTCGATATATCAAAATTCGTTAACAAGGGATTTCCAAATTGAATATCTCTAATACTAAAACTTTCTTTAGGATTAAAAACTGAATGAAAGAAGTCGTTTAGCATGTTGACTTGTTCGTTTGGATTTGTGCTTTCAACTTCATCTTTTATGAGTAACTTAGGAAGACTTGTATGTTTATTCAAGTTCTTTAGGTGTTTAAAAATTACATTAGTGTTCCGTGTTCTAAACAATTCCTCTTGGTAGTTTTTCCTGTCCACTTCCGATGATTCAGTTACTAAATTTTCAAACAGTTTAACTTGTTGTCTTCTGTAGTTGGTCGGTTTGAGTATACATGATTGCCGTTTTGTTTGTAACTTTTTGATCAAATTTGAAGTGCTACTTGTTATCCAAGGTGGAAGTGATTGCCTATGTCTTGTTCTGAGAGGCACAAAACTCTTAATGATTTCATCCAAATATTGGGTGTACTCCTCATGCATTTTGTTAATGTTTGTGTGGCATACTGGTTCAAATGGGTTCTCGTTTATAAAATTGTTTATTCCTTCAAAATCGGCATTTCCAAAACTTCTAAAATTTTCCAAGTATGGTTTCGGCTCTGATACCGTGCATTCAATAGACAACATTATGGCATTGTGATCTGAGCAGTCATAAATCTTGGAAACGTTAAAATCTTGTTCGGCACTTGTATAGCAATTCCGATAGAAGGCTACGTCTAGTATGTTCTTCACACATGTTGGGAAATCTATCGCCTGCCTAAAGAGTCCATTTTCAAAAATTTGCAGTATTTGGTTTTCTTCCTCGTCAGTACTGGTGAGGGTGTTCCAGTTTGTTTCTGGGAAATTTAAATCCCCACATAAGAGAAACGGTTTGTTTTTAGGAATGGCTTTGATCAGTTGTTCAAATTCATGCACTTTGTATCTGTAATTACTGTTTTTTGGCGGATTGTAGAATGAGCCAATTATCATTTCAGTTTGATGAAGTTTTATACTACATAGCACACATGAATCAGGAATGTCATGTTTGGTGGATAAGTCCTCGGTAATTAGACTATTCTTGACAGCTATTAGGCTGCCTCCGTGACAGTTTTTACCACTTACAATAGCTCTATCAGATCTATAGATGTTATATTCACTTAGAAAAAGCTCTGATGATTGAATATTCTCGTTAAGCCAAGTTTCGCTTAAGCATATGACATTAAAATTTCCAACTGCAATTGCATTTGCTAGCTTAGTTCTTCTCTCTATGTTGATTAGGCTTCTAGTATTTAGTTGCAGAATGTTGAGGAATCCTAGTCAATGCTGGGGTTCCTGAACTTCAGTGTCAATAGTTACTTTCACACCATCATTGAACAATTCTAGATTCCTTATTTTCAGCTTTTCGCGAGGAACGCCTTCATCTAGTAGTTGTCTTCGTTTCTTAAGGATTTCGTTCTCTTTAATTGCACTCTCTTTGGTCAATGCTGGTAGCAGGTAGACCTCTTTTTCGACCAATTGTTCTCGCTTTTCTCGGCTTTTTGCTAGTACTAGTCGTGCTTCATGTTCGCTAGGTACAGTTACCAGCAGTGTTCTTGGCTTCATTCGATTACGATCAAATTTTCCCAGTCGTTTTAGTTCTATTATTTTCGGCTTCACTCCAATTATGTCTAGTATTTCGTTTACTTCGTCATTTGTTGGGACAAGGTTTTCTCCTTTTGTTTTCTCAGGGTCCTCTTTGACCCCTTGTATCCTAAAACTTTGATTTATGTTGTGATCAGAGTTAGATCTGGCAGCATGTTGAGTGGTTTGAGCTTGATTTATCCGGGTGGTGGTTTCAGCAGCTACAACGGCACTATAAGTTTTTTCCACTTTATCGCATGTCGTTTTCATTGCATTTCCAATTTTTTGATCTACTAAATCGGTAAGTCTTCTTTCCATGCTTTTAAGGCTTTCAGTTACATCAATGTTTGAGAGCTTCTCGTCTATGTTGGCCAGGGTTTTGCATCTTATAAAGTTGTCTCGTTCATTATTTTGCACACAAGTATTACAAAGCAACATGACATTCGGCCCTAGTTCTTTTATTCCATTTATGGCCACTAGAGACAACCCAACACAAGTTGGTTCCAAATGCATTTGAGCGTTGCATGCGACACAAGTGTATGTTTTCTCGTTGCTGGCAAAGCCTCTTTTACATGTTTTGCAGTTTTTGCCCATTTTTGCTTATACTAAGGATAGAAAAACAGTTAAGCCTGGTGGTTCCCGAAAAGGGGAGGCCTGTGGCTCACTCAGGGGAAAAGAAGAAATAGACAAACCTGGTGGTTCCCGAAAAGGGGAGGCCTGCGGTTCACTATTTCTACTTACGTTAATAGGGGCACTGACAGTTCTTGAAACGACACTCGTAATATACCAGATGTCCTTCTGTATTGCAGATGTTCGAATGTTTATCGTATAAGATTTTATTCTTGAGAATACTTTTAATGCCCTTCAGACCTTCTTCACTGAGGTGCACTTCGTCAGTTTTCAAATGATATGAGCTGTGGATTTTTTCACTCACTCCTCTAAACTTCCAAGTTCCTTTTATCTTTCTTAGGAATTCGTTTATTTTTGCAGATCGAGCTCGGTTCTCACTACGATGAGGGATTCCGATGACGAAAACTTTTTTGGCTCGTTCACACAGCTCCTCGGCTAGCTTCGACAGTTCTTCAGCAATGTCGCCTGCAGGTATACTGGAGGGGTCTTTTCCGTTGAAGGCGTCGTTTCCGCCGATGAGCAGAGCGATGATGTTGAATTTGTCTTTCTCGGGTAAGAAGTTTTGGACCGCACCAATTCGGGCCCCAGGTAGGGACAAGATATTGAAATTTGGAAAATCAAGATGGCGTGCTTGAGAATCCGCAATCAGGAGATTTTTTGAAGATGATGTCTTGAGCAAGTGATATCTTCTGTCGGACAATTTCATCGCGGGGCAACCATTGATGCCGTGATAGCGTGACCACAGATAGCGTGACGAGCAGACGGTGTACCCTATCCGAAATTACTCTATGAGTTAAACATACCAGTCCTAACTCAAGATTCCAATCAGCTGGAGCTCAAATTTTTCGCGTTTTAAGGCTCCGACTGGGTAGTGGTTATTTTATTTGAAAACGAAACTTAAAAAAAGCTTACTTCTACAATTTCTCCATCTTTGTTGAGAAAGTAAGCGTCAGGGTTTGCTCCGCCAATCCATTTGACCTCAACGTTATGTCTAAAAAGAAAGTTATTCGACAATAAGAAACGAGAGCTACACAAAATACAATAAAATACTAACATTAGGGGAGCTTTTTGATTGAGGAACCGCTTCACATCAGGGAGCCGGTTCAATTTGCACCCACTGCAACTCTGAAAACCAAAATAAAGAAATAAAAATAGATTTAAACTAAAATATGATCCATTAATGAGGTGTAGAACAAAATACAGATAGAAGTGTTTACCTCTATGCGAGCTGAAAACACAGCGTTCGGGTCATCTTGAACAGCGAAATTGCTCACTGCTGCCAAAAGGACGAGCACACTACTCATCCACGCCATTCCGATTCTTGAAAAGTAAAAAGTTTGACGAACCTAATATTTCTGACAAAATAATTCGCATTTAACAAGCATGATTTTTTCTCATCAAAAACTTGGCATCAAAAGTCATCACTACAGCAATCAGAGACGTAATAAAAACATAAAAACTAGCTGGAAACGACACATAGCTGAAAGCTAGCTGATAACTATGGCTATGGAAAAGGACGACTCTTTGCGGCGGAAAACTCCACAAGATCCAGGACAAGGATGGCCCCAAGATCCTTCAAACCTTACAGCAGAGTCATGAATCGGGGCGTCTTTATAAAAAAAAAGCAGCTTAAAACAACGTTACTGTTCATCATTTTGTTGGCTAGAATCTGTCTTTGATACATTCCAATGCTTGAGGAATTGAACAAAACGCAGGTCCGGCGACATGCGATGTCTGCATCAAGGGTTGCAACAAGAAATTCCTTGTCTGATACCATTTAAAGGACAAGTCACAACAAATCTTGAGAATGAATCGATGACATTTTTCGATGAGTTTCTTAAATGGTCGCGTCCCCGTTTTGGTAGCAGTATTTAGACAACCGCGTATTCAGACTCCGTTGTGATAAACTTATTAAATAGTTTCCGATATTTGTAACAGTCGACAACTTAAGTCACATATGAGGTTAAAGAAAAATAGGCCCTATACCATTGGCTCAAGAATCAGGGACACCATCTCTTGTGTTTTTCTACCTCAAGCGGTCGGAGCCAATTCGGTTGATATTAGAATTCAGACCATATTAGTAAAAAAACTTCTATCGAGCAATAAAAGCTTTCATTTTATCAAACGTTCTATTCCATATCACATTCCACTTTCTGTTTAATTCCACAACATTTGAGTGTCGATTTCGGAATTGCAACTGCACCTATTAAGTAAGTTTTTCTCGTTGATTAGAAACTGAACTGCTGGTCTCCCCTCTCGGGAACCATAGGTTCAGATTTACATATCTGTTCCCAGCCTCAGAGTAGAAACAGTACACCGCAAGACTCCACTTTCGGGAAGCATAGGTTTACCTATCTATTCTCCCAGTCGTTGTAATGGTCGATAAAGCGAAAGTTGCTACTCGTTCCCGAGTAACTTCGGCTTCCGATGAAGCCTGCAAAACATGTAAATGACCAGTGCGTGCACGTGACCCACTTTTCATCTGTATAGCTTGCTCCTGCAAAATTCACCTAACCGAAAAATGTACCAATCTGAGTGCAACAGCAATAGATGGAATAACCGAATTGAAGACAAATGTAAGGCTATTGTGCAATGACTGTGTGGAGCAAAACAAACGCAATGAAATCATTTCTCTCATTGCAAAAATGGAGGTAAGTGAAACCAATCAAAGCCAAATTACGAATACCGAGAAAGAAATGATTGAACTCAAAAATTCTCTTCTCGAAATCAAAACTGCAATGATCGATAAATCTGATCCACCTAAAACAACGCAAGTAAATCAACCAGCAGCAACCATTCGCAAAACACCTGAAGCAACAATGGTCCCTGACGGAATACGAGTGCGAGGTATCAAAGAATCAGACGACAGAGATCCTAGAAAGCGACAGGAACACGACCTTGCAGAAATCCAGCAGGTATTTGCCCACATCGAAGTTAACTGCATCATCAACAATTTACTGAGAATTTGACCACGAAACGATACGAAAACCCGAACAATCTTAGTCAAAGTGTCCAATCTTTGGCAGCGCCGGCTTATTCTTTCCTCGGCAAGCAAACTAAAAAGGTACGACAAGCCAGTCTATCTCAGTCGTGAGCTATCACGAGAGGAAGCAACACAAGAAAATGAGGCGCTACAAAAACGTCGCGAACTTATTAACGAAAAAATTGGCAAAAAAGACCTCAGGATCCGCGATGGGAAACTTTTAATACGACAAGACAATAAATGGGTGTTCTATGAGGACCCAAAGGAGGCTAATGATTGACTAAACCACTACGCAACTGTTCTTTTATTCAATGTACGAAGCATCCTAGATTACAACAGAAGAGTTGACCTCTCAAATAGTCTACAAGTTAATGATAACTATGATATAGTGTGCCTTACGGAAACCTGGCTCTCCGAAAATTTAGACAATGCAGCGCTCTTTCTGCCGAAGTTTGATAAACATAGAAGTGACCGTACCAGTAAAAACGGTAATACTAAGCATGGAGGAGTCCTCATTGGAGTGAAAAAAAACATACCCCACACGAGAATCATGTTTGACTGTGACATTCGACCAGAATGGCCAAAATGCAATTTCTGCAGACTTCGAATTTTTAGCAGTAAGCCTTCCGAATTGGTGATTGTTGGAAGTTAAGAGCGTTATTTGAATGATTGAACAAAACGTGAAGGTTGAGGGATTCGGGAATTCAAAATTTTAAATTTTCGAAGTGATTACGTAACATTTCTGAGAAACGTCAGAAACGGCCATTTTGGCTAAAAAGCTGAAAATAAACAGAACAACATTAGCTGCGCTAACAACTGTAACATTCGTCTACTGCAGTCACACATGAGGCTTAAGAAAAATAGGCCCTATAACCACTGGCTCAAGGGTCAGGGGCACTATCTCTTGTGTTTTCCCACCTCAAGAACGGTCGGAGCCAGTTCGGTTCGCTTATGACATGAGACTACGACCCGTTACAGCTTAAAGGCTACTACTAAAATATCCCCCCACTCTAGAATTAGAAACGTCCCCATACTTAGGTCTCTAGATACCCAAAATACATGAACGCCGTTAAAAACCGGGTTGGAACAATCCGTTAGGTTACTTTTTATTAGACAGTGTGACTTTGATCCATTTCAGATGGATCAACCTAAAACTCGCCTTATCTCAACATAACAATCATAAAACACACTCTAGAAATTAAATTTGTACTCACATAGCAGCACGCTCAAGAATTGGGAAATAATCCAGTCAGTAACTAACTCAAGAAATGAATAACTAAGAGAAGTTTAATGTTTTATAGTTTGGACAGCAAGGATAAGTTCATGCTCTAGAATTTGAGTTCTCTTGGACCGTTGGGACACTCTAGTTGTCCGCCTTTCCGCTGAAGGTTCACTCTGGTCCAACTTTAGTAATCGCTCTCTCGGGGATACTCTGTCTTCTATTTCAAGTAGGACAGCTCTACTCTCGATTATATATAGACGGAAATTGCGAATAGCAATTTCCCACTCGTTTTTACTTTCTAACTTTCCCGCAATTGCTCTAAAATTGTTCTCATTTCTTTTTCTGATTTTCAGTTGTCGCGAGAAAATCGTGCATGACATGTTCCATTCGAATTTTTGAAAAATAAAATTTCTCTCCAAAATCAAGTATTTTCTGCTCTTCTCAAGGTCAAACTTCCAAATATGACCGACTGGCACATACTCCCCGGACTCGAGATCGATGTCCTCATCGCGCGCTGTCTTCCGCCAGTGAGTCCCAGAAAAACCGAGTGTTGCTCAAGATACAGTGCCAGTGGTCATTTACAGAAGTTTGCAGCAGATTTAAGATTATCTACACCCCAAAATTCACGACCATTTAAAATTTTCACACTATTGCTAAACAGCAATCAAAATCTGCATTTACCTGCACCTTTGAATTTTTCGCTTTTCAAGCCAATCATTTTAAAAATTCTTTTGTCCTATTCAATCAGGAAATTGTCATGCAGCATTTCGATTTATATAATAGATATAGTATATTATTAACAATATTTACTTTGTTAAAATTTCTTTTTCGTGAATCCAAGTTTCACTCGGATTCACACTCAAGCCCCCCTTCCCTCTCAAGACTCAAGATCCATCCGATTTGCCCATTCACCTCGTGCTCTTCGCCTTGGATGTACTGCATCCTGAAGTGCTAGATGCGGCAAACTGTCTCAACAGTTCCTCTTCATCATCGGAACTAATCACAATCTCCTCCCAAGCCTTCAGTTGTTCATAAGATCGCATCCATTCTCTCTGCTCCTGCAATCTCTTTGCCTGGTTGGGTAGTGCCTTCACCCTAGCTTCTCGGTTCAAACAAAAGGAGTTGTGCAGGCTCAAGCTCACGTTCTTCGCCAGGTCTTCCTCTAGTATCGACTCCCTCGCTTTGGTATTGTCTCTAGACATCTTACCCACTCTCTTCCATCCCGTCGTGATCGCATTACGATGGGTTAGCAGGGGTCTCTTGAAAGCTTCCGGCCCAATCTCGGCCTGGAACTGTCGATACTCCTTTTGATGTTTTCTCATGTGATCTTTCGTTGCCCTGTACAACCAAGACGTCAGTGTCGCCCGAAACCATGGAAAGTACCTCAAGCGACTCCATACGTGCCTGACTTCCGTTGGTATGGCGAATACTTTGCACGCAGTCTCAAACAACTCAAGTCTCCTGCTGTAGTCTATCGCGTATATTGACTCAGCCGTTGGTGTCGTCGCCTCCCGATACTTCGTTATATTCTCTTCTATCCATCTCAGAGCTAACATCGTGCTCACTACTAAGAGCGTCACCTTCTGCCGGTGATCCGGCAGTCCGATCGACCGAATCTCTTCCACATCCCACACCAGGCAAAGGTTCTTGTGATCTGGATACCACACCGTTTGTGCCAAACAGTGGCATGGGCATTCCCCATGAGAGATCTCAATGCTCCTGAGATTACGCTCCCCTGAGGCTTCCAAGAGAGGCTCAAGCTCCATCATTTTCTCGTGCATCGTGTCATTGTCTTCCAGGTTTGGAGTACTTCCCACAGGTTTCCCGATCACGTTTTGTCTCTCGTGATCGCTTGTGTTTTCTCTTTCCAACTTCAGAAGATCTTCTCCCCAGATTTCGCTCAAGTCATCTCTCAATTCTTTTGGTACTGTCCCTTTGATTTTTCTCAACAACTTGTGCGAGTGATGCGATATCCGAGCCAACCTCACGCACTTGGGCACTGAGAAGGCCTTGTCCACCAGTATTCTCTGGCTGGACACTTCCACCATCGCCATGTGTAGCGGGTAGTGACTTCCGCACAAGTTGGCCATCATTGACCCTATCAGCGACTTCGCGTTCAATGGCAAGCCATAAGCTTCGCTCAAGGGAAATCCCATTTCCGCCTCAAGACCAACCTTCCAGCTCCGGATGTGTTTTTGAGTCACCTGCAACACCCCGGGCCATGATTCTACGCTCAACGCCGTCACTAAATGATGCTCAGACTCCAGTCTCTCCAGTGCCTGCAGATCACACATTCTCGAGAAGAATCCGAGAGCTGTCGCTATATTCACCGTGGTTCTCGCGTAACATTCCGCTATTATTTGCACTTCACTTTTCTCCCTTTCTGTGATGTCTTCGAACCAAGTGACCAGATCTTCTTTTTGAAACGACAGTATTCTGACGCATGACCGTCCATCGCAGATGTGCTCTCCGTTCCCACACGTCGAATCCAGACAGCTACCCGGCTCCAATTTCTTTGTTGACCCGGGGTCGCTCGTCCTTTCGCTTGGTTCTTGCATCTGGGGTGTGATTAGCTTATGTAGCACACTCAACTTCGCCAGATCTTCATCTTCCGTTGGGGCTAACCTCACTCGCTCGGTGGTTTCCTCGATTAGACTCGCATGGGGATGTGGACACCAGGAGGGTCTTAGTAGCTTCCATATCACTCCCAAGTTCGTGGTTAACAAGCCATTTCCACCGCCCATGTTCACTTCAACTCTCTTGTTTGAGCGCGGTATGCTTATCACCTCTGGTGTTTTCTCAAGAATCAGGCCCAGGCTCGGCCCCTCTTTCTCCACTGCGTCTATCTCCATTATCCTTTCTGTCCAAAACTTCAGTAGCTCCGCTACCTCATGGTTTCTGTGGGCTCCTCCAGCTTCCGAGTCTAAGAAGGGATTGTAGGCTATTCCCATCACTCCAGACACATATTGGTATTCCCCCTTCTCACTGAGTCTCGAGTATTGTTCTGACGAGGCCAGGTTACGGTGAACATCATGTTCTTCCTCGAACTTCTTATTAGAGAACCTCCGTACCTCGTCCAGCTTTCGATGGTTCTCCAAGGATACTCTGGAGCTATCTTCTTTCTCTATTCCTGTACTCTGATATACGTTCAAGATGATCGTTGAGACTCTTCTCTCCATGGTTTTACTTCCACTTGCTCTCTGGTGGCATGCCAGGATGGTGCTATCAGACATCATAGACATTGTCCATCTCAAGAAACATGTGGCATCTTTTCTTCTAGCCAGGCTCAAGCCTGAATTGTCCCTGGCCACGTGTTGCATCAGTGTCTGATACACCTCTAGCTTCTTGCTTCCCAACTTCAGCCTGTCATACGAGGTCAATGTCTCCAACTCTATTCCCACCAGACTCCAGGTGAACATTAATTGTCCCGCAGTTCTAACGAAGGGATTCGCCATTAGTGGCGGTGCTGATGAGGATGTTCTCATCGCCTCTTCAAAATGATCCTTCAACAAACTCTGCCAGGACCTCTTCAGATGACTCGCCATCTCTATCTTATTAACCTCGGCTTTCTGCTGGGTGGCCCAATTGCGTCGCCTGCGAGCTATTCCACTATCCAACTTCTTCAAGCAGTCCTCCATTTCCTTCAATGTTTCGAGGGCCACCCACCACGTCCGGGAAGTGTTCCTCGTCTTGTTCCTCTCCAATGGATCACTCGTCACTTGTTTGCTCATGTCCTGATGTGCCTTCGAGATCCATTCTTTGCCGATCTCCACTTCCCCTACCTGTCCGTTCGTTGAACCTCTCTTCACGTTTACCTTCTGAGGCTTGAAGTCTTCTTCTGACGTAGAACTGGTGGAAACCTCTATTTCCTTTTCTACTTCAAGTGGTTTCCTGAGTTCCGAGCTGTTCTTGTATGCCGCCGTCTTGCATCGGGCCAAAACGATGGGCGCCGTCTCCCTCAAGTTTCCCTCCGAAACAGCATCCACTGAAGGACTACCCCATCCTTCCACTTCTCTCTTCCTCTTGCGAGTCTTCACGTCTCTGCTCGAGGGTGTGGTGGCTATCATCATTGATTCTACCTCTCCATCCACTCCTTCCAACTCTTGCCTCCCCCCTGCTCGAGCCTTAAGGATATTAGTACTTTTAATCATATTACTAGTCCCAACCTTATCCCTTTTTATATCATCAACCATTTTATCCACAGTTTTTCGTTTCAGAGTAGAGCTGTCCTCACATTTCTCTTTTCTAGTCTTCGATCGTGCGTTCCTCAGCTCCACTAGCTTGTTCAGCAGCTCTTTTCTTGCTTTCTCGTCCAGGCCCGTTCCTATCAGGAGCGGTTCCCCGAATCTTACTACTGCGTCCCACAGTTCCTTCTTGAACTTGTCCAGCGTCGTCTCGCTGCCCACTTCTCGATTGAATTCCTCCAGGAACTCCTGCCAAGCGTCATCCTCGAGAGATCCCAAGAATATGTCCCTGTTCCCTTCGAACGTGTTCTTCCCCCTTTCCTCCGAGCTCAAGAGTAACATCCCCATATTGAAGGTCTCACCTGCCAATGGCAATTCTAGGTTCTTCCGCGGGGACGGGTTCAGAGGTGGTGTGGCAGTATCTGCCCAATTCTCTTCGCTCAAGTCTTTCAACAGCTCTTGAGTGGTGAGTTCCTCCCCTGATGGCCCTGGTTCAGGTGTATTCCCCACCTCCATGTCCTCTCCAGCTTCACTGAGAGTTTCATCCATACTTTCTTCCTCCGATTCATTTCTTCTTCTCTCAAGAATTCTTTTGAATCGATCCTCAACGGGTCCGCTCCTCTTGTCTCCAGGCGTGTCCACGGACAGTGGTGATGGTGTCGCAGGATCCAGCTTCTTGTATTCCGTCAGTGCTACGTGCAGTTGACCTGCTGCATCTAGCTCTGTTCCTTCCTGTCTTATTTCCACCTGTTCCAAGCCATAGGGCGCCTTATATTTTCTCGTGGCAAATTTCATGTCGTCCACCAGTGCGACGTGCCCCTCCATCACGATCATCCTGCCATCATCCCATATGGGCAACATGTTATCAAGTCCCTCCTTCTCAAGAGTTCTCAAGACTTTCCTCACCTCATACCCTGGGGGCTGCGAACCTCTACTCTTTTTCGCTTGCGTCGTCCACGAATTTACCTTCATCTCGCTGGTATGGAAATAGACCGCCGCCGTGTAGCCAATGAACAGGGGGTCCCAGCCATCAGTGAAATCCTTCTGCGTTTCCTCCGCCCTCATCCTCGCCATTATGGAGGGAACTACCAAGGGACTATTCATACCTAAGGTCATCCTCCTGACTATTGGGAACTCAGGCATGGTTGCCGGGAGGATTTCTTTCTCCATTATGGTCTCTAGCTCCCTCTTCACCAGTGCGAAGCACTCCTTCCAGGCAGGAATTCTCAAGATTTCTCGTCCGTCCGCCGTCAATGGGTTCAAGTTCCAGAATTTGGGATACATTTCAATAGGGCCCTCTCGCTTGCCTCCCATTCTGCATTGCATTTGTCCCCTGAAATTGCACACCATCATCTCAGCATCTTTCACTTTTCCGAAGAGTACCGTGTTGCTCATACGCGCCCTGAGCACTTCCTGCTGACACCAATTCAGTGCTGCACCATCCAGTACGCTGATGAGACTCAAGTGCGTCACCGAGTGACGATACGTTATCACCAGGGGATCTGGAAACGCGTACGTTACTGCTGGACCATAGATGCAGGTCACCACCTCCTCCAGACCTCGGATTATCCCCATTGGGTCCGACCTCATTGCCAGACACAGGTCCGTTAACAGAGGCATCCCTCTGTTCGCCTTCTCCCATTCTTCTCTCGAGGTTGGGTTTTCATCTTCACCCGTCATGTATCGATTCTGCATCATGAGGTATTGCACCAGCAGTGTCTTCAACCCTGCGGCGCACTTGTAGGAGCTGGTTTCAATGCTCGTGTGGACTTTCCCCATAGACAGAGGTTCTCCATATTCCATTAACCGATGAAACGACACCAATTCCCCATGGGTCAAGAGCACTAGTGCCAGATACCCATCAACTCGAAGTGTCTCCACTCCCCGACTAAACATATATGCTGGACCCATATTGAACAAGTATCTGGGGTAGACCAAATACAGGGCCAAGAGCAGGCTGATGGGCATGCCCAGTATCTCCTGCACGAAGGCTCCGAAGATAGTCGCCGTGGTGCCGAACACTCCTGCCAAGAATTCTCTCTCCCAGCAAGGACTCAAGAACTTGAGAATCTCGTAATCTCTCCTAGTTTTCAATTCGCCGTTGGCGTGCTCTCTCCAAAATCCTCCAATCGTCACTTCATTGGCGGCCGAGACAAATCTAACCACCGTCATGTCTCTCCTTTCAGCTAGCTCCAGTTGCTTCTCTAGAAAACTCCAGATTTGTTTCACGAGGAGTGGTGCTTCCTCCCTCGTTTTATTCGTGGCGTTCTCCAGCCTTGGTGTCAGGAATGGCCACCAGCCATTCTCTTGGGTCAAGCGATATTTCATCGATTCTAACTGTTTCTCCGTCTCGACCACATTTCTTCTCTCGTTGCTGGGTCCTCTAGTCCTGCTGGTGGAATTTGCGACTTTCACATCCATACTCCGGAACCACAGGCTGGCCGTCAACTGGTTTATCGCCGGGTGATCGTCCCCGATGACTGGGCTGAACTTGAGTTGTCTAGCAAAGTTCGATATCTCTAGCAAGAGTACCTCATCCAATACAATCAAGACATCGGCTAGTCCGTAAAAGCCCCTCAGCGCATGAGATATGTCAGCCCATGCCGCTGGTAATTCTGATCTGTAAAGTCTCAAGTTTACTGGCTCCAGCTCTCGATTGGGGGCTGCCATCAGAATCCGCCATTCACTCCCTTCCGCTATCAAGATTAAGACCGCATACACGAATTGTAGGGCGGGTGGCATGCTGGCGTATCCTGGGGATGTGGTAAACACCACCTTTGTCTTGGACCCAAATCTCGAGGCTACGTTTTCTTGTACCTCATTCATCGCCGCAAATAAAGCCTGAATAGCCTCCCATATCTTCTTTGATGTCGGAATCTCTTTGCCCTTCAGTTGCTCAAGAAGTCCCATCGCGTGCAGGTGGTCATTCATTCCTGCAAACAATAACAGCTCAGGTTCACAGGGCATCTCCGACTTTATTGCCACCACTAGGGTCAACATCTGGTTCAATTCGGCTCCTGGCAAAGAGTATACCAGAGTCTCCGGCCAGAACAACTTGGGAGACGTTCCTTCGAAGTCTGATCCCGCCACAATGATCACTCTTGCAGCAGCTGGATCTGCTCTATCATAAACTGCCAGAGTCTTGGCCAATTGGGTGCCACCACAGGGCTTCCCGTACCTGGGATCCTCTGCCAGCCTTGGACCTTCGTAAGCAGCGTCAGGCAACTCCATCCCCCCCGGGTTGAGCAGCTTGTCTACTACCTTCAATTGCGCCGGGGTTGCCAACTTGATCCTGGCGATGCCAGTTCGGTGCTTGGGAGGTTCTGCTATAAGTCCAGGACTCCCTAGCTGCTTAAGAGGCCTGTAGTTAATGGGTCCCATGATCGTTTTTGTGGGAATTCCAGTCAGGTCTGTAGTCTCCATTAACTTCGTTCTCGAGAAATGCGCCTCGTGTGCTTTCAACCAGTCTACGCAATGATGTCTATTCAAGTCCTCATGCGACACTCGTTCAATCCCCAGGGTTTCCGCCAACTCTCGTCTGCATTCCAAAGTCTCTAGATCCAGTTCCTTCACCTTCTCAGGATATCTCAAGCGGGTAGTCTCCCTAGACTTCTTTTCTCTCCTGCCATCTGCCACCACCACGGAGGACATCGCCGAGGTCGGAGGTGTTGATGACTCTACCTCCTCCGACTCCATTGGTGTGGCACTCTGCAATCGGGTCTGATTGCTCCTCGAGCTATCTCTAGTATCAACTCTCGCTCCCAATCGACCAGCCAAGGCCCTCGAGGCAAGGAATGGCGGGTTGGGAGGTGGCCCTAAAGTGAATTGGGCTGTCTCCAGCAGGTCCGCTTCTAGCGTGTTTATGTGAACCTGGAAGACGTCGTTCAGCCACTCAGCTCCCCTTGGCCTATCGAAATGGATTCCATCTTTCGAGGTGTCTTCAGGGAATCCCTTGTTCTCCATGCGTTCTGCAACGTCTAACAGCCTGAGAGGAAGCACACTGTTTCGGTGTATTTCTCTGATCGCCTTGTTCAGGCTCCGCACCCTCTGGTTCATCTCTAGGGAGTGTTGATCAAACATCATGTTATAGGGGACCGTGCATATCGTCAACAGGATGGGATCCATTTGGATCCTCAGCTCCTCAAGAAGGCAATTTATCTTGTCGCCTAGCCTCGTCACTTTCCTTGCTTCTCCTCTCGACACGTCGTTGGTCCCAACCATCAAGGTGACTGTGTAAACTTTGGTCATTCCTAGCATGTCCAGAGTTGCCAACATCTGTGGCGTAGCAGCTCCAGCGAAACTCAAGACCCCCGTCTGCCAATGTGACCGGATCTGGGTCAACACCCGCACCAGGCTGTCCCCTATAATCAGGTGAACCGCACCCTCTGGCACACGAGGTGGCGCTAGATACTGCACCCAGGCTGCGTCGTGGAAGCAGTCCCTCCTGGCTTGCTGTTCCGCATTCCAGTCCAGCCGACTATGCTTGTGGTAGTTCCCCTCTGTGTCCTTCTTGTAGCTCGCGATCACGACGTTTCTGACCGGCTGTTCCCTCCAAGTCGGTGGAAGCTCTGGCCTTGTCGCTCTTTCACGACTCTGCTGCTGCAATTTCTCGCCCAGCTCCTTCAGGCGCGATGAGGCGCCACTCACCTGACTACCGCTCGAGGTCGAGGTTGGTGTGTATCCTGGTAACACCACATCCATCAGAGGACGTACAGGTTGGGTCTCTAGATTGCGCAAGGAGGGCGTCGCGTCATTCGGTATCCAGACCTCCAACCCTTCACTCATGTGTTCCCTGGCCTCGCGGTCAAGGTTGAACCGTCCTCTAGCCCTGGGAGCTTCATCCACCTCCATGCGCGACTCTGGCCTTGAGCTTGTCACCACTCGTTCGTTTGACCTGGCTCCCTTTTGTGCGTCCAGCTCGCGTTGTCGTTGTTCTATCCTTTCCAACTCCGACTTTAGTTGATCGCGATTCGCGGCGTTCTCCCGCACCTTTAGCTCCTGCTGATGTTCCGCCCTTAGCATCTCAAGTAATTTCAACGTCTGATCCCGCTCGTCGACTGCCTGGTCTCTCTCCAGCTGAAGCCTCTCCCTATCCAACTTCGCCTGATCCCGATCGAGGTTCGCTTTATTCCTTTCCTTCAGCGCCTTCTCAAGATCTTTCCTTAGGACTCCCAGCTCCGGATATGCCTCGGTCGTCTGTTGCGCTCGCGACATCGACGGCACCTTACTCGAGCTCTGGCCCGTGGATCTCGCTGTTGGCCTCGTCGGTAGCGGGAACTCTCCTGCGCCGTGTTCGGTGTTGTTACTCAGGCCAGGATTTCTTGCCAAGTCAAAGCCCCTTACTCCTCCATCCGCATTCCAAGACAACCATCTGGTCTGTGCTCGATTTGATATGCCCTCAGTGGTGTAGCCGACTATCAAGACAGCCTCTGTCGCAGACTCCCTGCACTCGCCCTGATCCTCCAACTGGAGGATCGCATTCAGCATCACCGCCATTCTCTCGTCGATCTGGGTGTGGTCCAGGTCCCTCAAGCGTCTGTACAGCTCGTCAAGAGTGGGCCTCTGCAGAGCCGTGGGCATAGAGTTCCAGAATCGGTCTGCCATTCTTTATAACTTCGGGATGTGTGTAGATAGATGTCAACCAGCTCAAGAATTACCTTACCAACTCAAGAATTACCTTACCAACTCAAGTATTACCCAATTCAAGAAATCTCTAGAAATCTTCTCTTGCAAGCACTTGCTGTAGATCCGGATTGTCGCGTGTTCAATCAAGATTCTCTTTTTCTGTTTCTCGTTTGAGTGTAGTTGGATATTCAACTTTGTTTTCAAACTTGATCTGAAAACATAGAGCTCATTAAAACTTAGTATGTCACGTTCCTATCCTAGAGACCCCCCTTCTACCCATATGATTAAAATCTTATCATTCACATGTCACTTAAAACAATTTGATTGGATCTCCCTTAAGAACATGCAGATTCATTTTATGTTTTAGCACCATCAATTCTTTCTTTTAAAATTCAATTGTCATGCCAATCACATCTTAAGATCCCTTTACCTGCGCCGCACCCCAGTACCTGACTCAAGACTCCTCCCTCACACCCGACCTGATACCTCCATGTACCCGACTCAGGCGATGCTCAAGTAGTACTTCTTGTGAAGATGCACCATTATCTCGGTTTCTGCAAAGACCACATGTAGGATAGCGTACAATTCCCTCGAGCTCAGTTTGCCCCTATTTGGGTCGTACACCGGCATCGAGACCTCCACTATTCCTCTTTCAATCATGAAGTCACGTAGTCTTGTCAGTGCCAATATCACGTGTTCGGGATCAATTGTGTTTCTGTCGTTGACTCTCGTTATTAGGAAGCAGAGGTATTTGCCCGGGACTTGTGCCACTGACGGTGGAAGCGCTGCTATGCCTCCCAGTCCTGGCCTCTGTCTGAACAGAAACTCTACGTTCTGGTACTCTCTTTTGAAGTCAGCCTCCAATCTTGATTTGAAACTCATATCCGCCGTGATGCAGATCGCGCTGGTCCTGTTTGACAGGATGAAGTCGCTATCTGTTATCATGATGTTCTCTGAGTATTCATTGGGTATTTCGAATTTCGTTTTGAAATTCCTTCCTATGGTAGGCTCTGGTTCTTCTTCCTCCAGTTCCAATCCGCTTGTTTCCCTCACTTCCTTGAGCTTCTTTATCATCAAATTTTCGGTGTGGGTAAGTCCTACCCCCACTCCCCGGACAAAAATATTTATCGACGTCCCCGTCGATGTAGTCGGGTCTGAATTGTCCTTAGGGATGTCCAGTGGCCTGTCTGTTGCTGTCCATCCGAAAAGAGGGTCCTCTGTCTTCATGTAATTTGCTGCGGATATATCGACTTGCTGAATGCTTTGTCCTTCGTGGCTCTCGTCCTTGACATCACGCATCCACTCTAGAATCCTCAAGTTCGTGTTCTCCCTCCTTTCTATTTCACTCTGCTCGAGATCCGTCTCCAATTCTGGCGTCGAGTAATCATCCTGCGGATAATGTCCACCATCGTCAATGACCTGCCATTCCTCTCCGGCTTCCAGTTCGCCTGCGCTTAGTAGTTCATCGCCCAACTTGTCTGGCTGTATCTTATCGATCAAGAAGTCATCCCCGTACCTATTGTACCTCATGCCTGTGCGTTTGCGATTGCCAGTCCTGGTTTCCGGTGGTGTTGGTCGATCCGGCTCCATCCACTTCGGTACCTCGTTTTGCTCGGGATCGTTCCAGTCTTCTTCTACAAATGAACCTGCATCCGACTCCACTTCTATCTTTTCGTTGTCGTCCAAACTCAAGTTCTCATTACCATCATTTTTCTCTCTAGTGCCTTTCTCATTCACTTCGCACGCTGGTTCCACCACCAGGTACTCAAGACCTTCCATGTCTTTTGGCAGGCACCAGTCCTCCGGAGACGGAATGTGAGGCTTCAGATTTTCGTAATGTGCTGCTCGCCCTGTACTCAAGCGATAGAACCTTCCTTGTTGATGTACTTCCGTAATCATGAACGGTCCTCTCCATTTCTTGAGTAGTTTCTTTGTTCCCTTGGGAGGTATGACATTTTGGAAAACCCACACGTATTGGCCCACTTCGTATGGCTTTGCTCTTAGTATCTTTTCGTCATATTTCTTGCGTTGCCTCATTTGCGCTTGCGCCGTGTTTCTCCGACATAGCTCGTTTAGCTCTTGTTGTCTTTTGATCGCTTCCTTCACGTATGCTTGAGGTGACGTCCTCTTCCCCTCGTACTCCGGGTAGAAGAATGTTAGAGGCATTGCCCTTTCCCTGCCTGTCAACATCATGAAAGGACTGATACCCGTCGTTGAGTGCTGAGTACTATTATAGGCTCCTACTACTTGTGGCAGGTATTTGTCCCAGTCCGTCATGTATCTCGAGCAGTACACCCTGAGCATGTTGACCAGTGTCCTGTTCTGTCTCTCTACCAACCCATTGGTCTGTGGATGATAGGTCGTCGAGTGTGCTTGAGCAATGTGTGATCTCTTCATCAATTCTTTTGTCAAGTCCCCCACAAAAGCCTTGCCGTTGTCTGACTGGAAAGTCATTGGACAACCATATCGCGATATCCAATGCGTTATCAGGTGATCACATGTCTCCTCTGCTGAGGCTGTCTGGCACGGAACCGCTTCCGCCAACTTGGTGAAGTGATCTATTATAACTAGTATTTGGTTATAACCCGACTCCGTCATGCAGATTTTCTGATGGTCTATCTGCACCACTTCATTGAATTCCGAACTCTCGACAGACTTGAGGGGAAACTTCATCTTCCTTGGGTCTTTTACTTGAAGGCATGCTAGGCAGGCATTCACCCACCTCTCGCAAGCTTTTCTCATTCCCGGCCAGTCAAACCTGTGAAGTATCCTTTGTTGTACTTTATCTATCCCCTGATGGCCCATCTGGTCGTGTGATCTGAAAAGCACTTCCGTTTGGTACAGTTGTGGTAGTATGATGAGGTTGTGTTTGTGTAATATTTTTTCCTCATCTCTTCTCTTGCACGCTACCACCCCTTCAGCTGTGTGATACAGTAAATCTCTCTTTTCTTTGTAGAACTGGCTCAAGATCTTGTAGCTGTCTTCCTCAAGTTCCCCCTTCTCCTTGACTCCCGAATGGATCCATTTGGAGAGGTTACTTGTCATTTTGTCATTCCTCTGGGCCCTTATTAGGTCAGACAGCCTGTATCTCGCCTTAACGTGCTCCTTTAGCGCCATGATCTGTCCATTCATCTCCCCAGGGTTGTGGATGTCATCGCTCAGTTTCACACATATCATCCTTTTCACGATTTTCATGTCGTCTTCTGGTACCAGATTCGTTCTGACGTTTGAGTTGCACGATAGTTCCCTTAGTGGTTTTCTTGAAACTGCTATTTTCTCGAGCTCTTCACCACCTCGTACCTCTTGTGTTTCCAGATTGTACGTCCCTGAAGATGGATCCGTCTGTAATTCCCTGTCGTGCTGTCTTATCTTCTCTTCCGCCAGTATCATGCATAGACTGTCTTGGTCTTCGCTGCTCTCATCCGAGTCTTCATCCCATTCTTCACGCTCCCCCGACAATTTCCCTTCTCCGGTTTCGTCTTCTTCCATGAATCTGGACCACTCCCCGGACTCTTGATCTAGTCCCAGGTGTTCAACTTCTTCTCTGAATGTTACTTTCTTATCCCTGACTTTTGTCTGCTCCAGAATTTTGTCGGGGATTTTTTCAACTAGTGATCGCACAACTTCCTTGCTATCAGTGATGCTTCCTTTTGAGACGTCAGTATTGTTCACTGTTTCTTCTCTCCGAAGTATGGTTAGTTCCGGTGCCTCCTGACCTTTCCCTTGGATCACGGGCTTGTCATCTGATAGTTTCTCAAGCAACCTCATTAAGTCTTCATCTATTCGGACCGTTCCCTCCTCTACCTGGATGAGATCATAACCTTTTGCCTTGAGTGTTTCCCTCACGATCTTGGACTTGAGCATTATTCCTACCGGAATCCCTCTGCTTCTCTGCAAGATGGTCTTTTCAAGAGGCTCTTTCGGCAATTCGGGATGATCTTCAATCGGTTTGCCTGATTTGTCCAGCCATCTCGTGAGTGGAAGACTGTCGTACGTTTCTTTGTCCATAAAGGAGAAGCCGTCTTTGATCTCAGGTCTGTCCGCCTCTCTTTGTTCTTGCCTCTCGTAGAACTCCGTCTTCTTACTCAAGCTGTCAGCATTTTGATGTTTATCTCGTGTTCTGTGCTCAATTATCATGTTGTATCCATCCAAGCGAACTATCCACCTCCCAATATAGCTCTGGTCCATTGAGTACGTTTTCAGCCAGCTTAGTGCTCGGTTGTCGACTCGCAGCTTGAAGGGCTCACTGCCTAAGTATGCTCTGTATTTTTCGACAAAGGTGACCACCGCGAACATCTCTGCTTTCGGTGCTCCGTACTTCATTTCTGTGTCACTTAGGACCTTGCTCCCGTATGCTATTGGTCTCAAGACTGTCTTCCCATTCCATTCTTGTTCTTGATGGAGAATCCCAGAAATAGCGACTACTGATGCGTCCGTGTCTAGCACGTACATCCCTTTCTCAGTCGGCATACCCAGTACTGGTGCCTCACACAGCTCTTTCTTTATTCTCTGGAATGACTCTTCTGCCGCGTTGTTCCACGTGAACTTCTTGCCCTTATGTCTCATTAGTTGTTGCATCGGGTATACCTTGTCCGCATAGCCCTTGATGAATTCTCTATAATAGTTGGCGAAACCCAGGAAGCTCATCAGCTGGTGCTCCGTCTTCGGTGATTTCCAGGTTAGGACTGCTTCCACGGCGTCTGGATCAGGTCTGATGCCGTGCTTATCTACCATCCTTCCCAAGTATTTAATCGAGTCCTTGAGTATCTCGCACTTTGATGGTTTACACTTCAGCCCCGATCTTTTCATGCACGCGAACACCTCGTCAAGCCTCTCGATGTGGTCTTCTAGTGTCGGCGTTGCTATTACCACGTCGTCCACGTAGCACATTACCAGGTTGCCGTACTTCTTCGTCACGCCTATCAACGCGTGTGCCATCAGCCGCTGAAACGTGGCTGTTGCATTGCAGAGTCCAAACGGCATCCGTTTCCATTGAAACAGACCCAACTCGCAGGCGAACCCTGTCTTGTCCCTGTCTTGCTTCCTTAATGGTACCTGCCAAAAGGCCGAGCCTAAATCAAGAGTCGTAAAAAATTTCGCATCACCTAACTTCGAGAGGCTCTCATCAATTCTAGGTATGGGATAGGCATCCTTCACCGTGACGGAGTTCAGGTATCGAAAGTCACAACAAAACCTTAACTGGTCGCCTTTCTTTTTGGCCATCACTACTCCACACGCCCACGGTGACTTGGATGGTTCTATCATGTCATACTCTAGTAACGTTTCGATTTCTTTTCTACACGCGTCCGATTTGTGTGGGGTCATGCGCCTCGCCCCCTCCCTGTGTGGTACCGCGTTTTCCTCAAGTTCAATTTCATGTTCAACAAAATTACAACACCCGATATCCGCCTTATGCCTTGAAAAGACCTCCTCGTTTCGCTCTAGTACGTCCTTGATAGCTTCGAGCTGTTCATCTTTCAGTTTGCCCCTTAAATGTTCAATCTCCGGCAGAACCGGTTTATCAATTTGCATTTCATCTAGTGTGGGTCTCTCTGGAAAGTTCGAACAGCTCGAAAGCCCATCGTCCGTTTCTGACTTAAGTGATTTGATAAGACCTGAAGAATCTTTTATTCTCTGCAATCGTCTCAAGATACAAATTTTGTCCCTGTGGTTGGGACAATCAACAACTTCATTTTGTTTTGAGTTTTCAATTGTTTCATATCGAGTTTTAACCGGTAAAGCATATCCCAGCTTCCTGCCTCTCTGTATCGTGATCGGTATATCAAGGGTATTTAACAAGACACTGACGCAGAGGCCGCTCTTCGTTATCGAAAATGATCTTCCTAAAACAGCAGCGCTTTGACTATTAGGATTTGGAACTATACACACTTGCTTGTTGTCACTTAGTTCATTATAATTTTTCATCCTCAAGCTTACGATTGCCGCTTCATTAGCTTTTAACCTCACTCTCCTACTCAAGAATACCGGTGCTTTGTTTTCATTCGCCATTATTAAATTTACCGGTTTGATTGCGTACCTCCTATCCGGATTCCGTATCCTGAACATTGCATTATTTAGATCAATCGTTACGTCGAAATTCCTGATGAAGTCTCTGCCCAAAATGAATTGGTCAGATTCATCTAGGTTTTCTACCACGATGAAGCTCATCCACAGGTTACGTTCCCCCAAATTGAGGGCTATTATCGGCGTCCTGCCCAGCACCCGTAGGGCCCCTTTGTTTGCAGCTGACAGCCGTATTCTCGAGTCTATCAAGTCACCTTTGTCAAAGCCCATCTTTTCCCATGTTTCGATTGGTATGACGCTCAAGACTGCTCCCGTGTCAAGTAATCCACGCAACTGAGTCTTTTTGCCATTTATGTCTAGCACGTGCCCTGTCACGTCTGCTTCCGTCCCGATGTGCATTGCATCTTCTTCAAGCATGGCACAGTGTCCGATCGATCTTACTTTCAATTCTTCTTTCCCTACATAGATTTGTCCATGTAGGGAAAGATCATCATGGTTGCTTCTATTTACAATTTTATTATATACACGATTCTATTCTAAGGGTAAAAAAAATATTTTTTGTGGTAACAAATTCTGTACAACGTGTTAAAAACCTTCTCCAATTCTCTTTCTAAAACCTCCGAAAAATTTTCCTTAATTTGGTCTTAACCCTACCTATTTCGATTTGTCTTGTTCTGTCTTAAAACGCACTTGTTGTAATTTGACTTCAATTTCTATACCGTCCCAAGACTATTCGTCACTATCACAGTACTCTCCGCTAGTGTCCTAAGACCCTTGTACCAAGACCACTGTTCCAAGACTAGTGTCCCAAGGCTACTGTCCCAAGACCAGTGTCCCAAGGCTAGTGTCCCAAGACCACTGTCCCAAGGCTAGTGTCCCAAGGCTAGTGTCCCAAGACTACTGTCCCAAGGGTAGTGTCCCAAGACCAGTGTCCCAAGACTACTGTCCCAAGACTAGTGTCCCAAGGCTAGTGTCCCAAGACTACTGTCCCAAGACTAGTGTCCCAAGGGCAGTGTCCCAAGACCAGTGTCCCAAGGCTGGTATCCCAAGACTAGTGTCCCAAGGGTAGTGTCCCAAGACCAGTGTCCCAAGGCTGGTGTCCCAAGACTAGTGTCCCAAGACTAGTGTCCCAAGACCACTGTCCCAAGACTGTCCCAGGACCACTGTCCCAAGACCCTGTCCCAAGACCACTGTCCCAAGACCACTGTCCCAAGACCCTGTCCCAAGACCCTGTCCCAAGACCCTGTCCCAAGACCACTGTCCCAAGACCACCGTCCCAAGACCCTGTCCCAAGACCACTGTCCCAAGACCCTGTCCCAAGACCCTGTCCCAAGACCACTGTCCCAAGACCACTGTCCCAAGACCCTGTCCCAAGACCACTGTCCCAAGACCACTGTCCCAAGACCCTGTCCCAAGACCACTGTCCCAAGACCCTGTCCCAAGACCACTGTCCCAAGACCCTGTCCCAAGACCACTGTCCCAAGACCACTGTCCCAAGACCCTGTCCCAATACTCGTCACGGAGTGTCTTCCTCGTTGTAGGGTCTTCTTGAACCACCGTACCTTGTACCACCACTCGAGCTCTAGTAAAATTTTCCCAAAAACCCTCTCTTAAAAGCCAAATGCTGACCCCCTCTTCTTTTGGGTTGTTTCTCTTTCAATGTAGGTGCGCAGGTATCTTGTGATCACCTGTTCGTATAAAACCAAACACAAATCCTCACTAAAATGCAACAAAAATCTAAGTAAGAAAAATAATAAAAACAGAAAAATGAGTCCACCTGAAATTCAAAGGTGACCAATGTCTACCTTTCGTCCAAAAAAAAATGTCTGGTACCTAATTGCCACGCGCTTTCCTCCCCCCACTAGTGATCTTATGGGGTATCACAAAAGCTGTCTATATCCGGTCCCCCCTACCAAACCAACCAGCGTACCAGTCTTAACTCGAGTTGAATTCTGGATCTCCACCTAATATTACCAACGCGTGTTAATTTCTAATGTAACTAAGTCAACGATGTCGACTAATTAGTTACTCTAATTTCCCCCTTTTTACAATTTACAACCGCCAACCTCTAACTTAACCAGCCCCCCTTCTAACCTCCCCCCTTTCTAGCCCCCCTTCTTAAGCCTAAAAATTACTTTAAGCGCCGGGTGCTAAACCTCTCAAGAGAAAACCGTAGACCTGTTTCCAGGCCTGCTCAAGTAAAAACGTTCCTCAAAACTGGGGGATTTCGCTTATCCAATTTTACACTTATCTCCTATAATGTAATGTGGATTCTAACGATACCCGTTCTGCCCAACTTGAGAACTCGAGAATTGCCAAATCCTTCTTGGCTGCTTTCCCACTCGACTGGTCACCTGTTCCAGTCCAGTCTCCTATTGGTTCAGCCAAGTGTCCCTGAACCACTCTCCCACTCGGCTGGTCACCTCTTCCAGTCAAGTCTCCTATTGGTTCAGCTCAGTGTCCCTGAACCACTTTCCCACTCGGCTGGTCACCTCTTCCAGTCAAGTCTCCTATTGGTCCAGCTAAGTTCCAAGTTATCTGAAAACCCTTGACAACGCCCCACTTTGGGCACTTTATTCAGTTTACTGGTTTAAATTGCTAGGTTGATCGAAACGATCGAACTTGTAAAACAGTATGGGTATACTATTTAATTAATATAAAGGTTTGATCCAACTAATCTGGTGTCAAAGTCACTGTCTTTTTTCGTTTTATGGTTTTTGTTCCTTTTTCTATTCTTTTTTGGTTTTTGTTTTGCTTTTTGTCTTTTTGCTCGTGTTTTTGTCCCCCTAGTTGCCCCCCTTTACTCGGTTAGCTAAGCCTCGTTCGGAGAGCGTACCAGGAAATTTTCTCGAGTTTTCTTAAAAAGCTATCACGGTACAACCGGAAGGTTTGCACGTTCCTGTCGAACCGTACCGCCGGTACTCTAGAATGGGCATTCAGCCCGAAGCTGTCTCAAGTGGGTTTGACTCCGTAGTCTTGATGTCGTAAACACCCAGGAGCGCCATAAAAACACTATGTAACATTCGTCTACTGCAGTCACACATGAGGCTTAAGAAAAATAGGCCCTATAACCACTGGCTCAAGGGTCAGGGGCACTATCTCTTGTGTTTTCCCACCTCAAGAACGGTCGGAGCCAGTTCGGTTCGCTTATGACATGAGACTACGACCCGTTACAGCTTAAAGGCTACTACTAAAATATCCCCCCACTCTAGAATTAGAAACGTCCCCATACTTAGGTCTCTAGATACCCAAAATACATGAACGCCGTTAAAAACCGGGTTGGAACAATCCGTTAGGTTACTTTTTATTAGACAGTGTGACTTTGATCCATTTCAGATGGATCAACCTAAAACTCGCCTTATCTCAACATAACAATCATAAAACACACTCTAGAAATTAAATTTGTACTCACATAGCAGCACGCTCAAGAATTGGGAAATAATCCAGTCAGTAACTAACTCAAGAAATGAATAACTAAGAGAAGTTTAATGTTTTATAGTTTGGACAGCAAGGATAAGTTCATGCTCTAGAATTTGAGTTCTCTTGGACCGTTGGGACACTCTAGTTGTCCGCCTTTCCGCTGAAGGTTCACTCTGGTCCAACTTTAGTAATCGCTCTCTCGGGGATACTCTGTCTTCTATTTCAAGTAGGACAGCTCTACTCTCGATTATATATAGACGGAAATTGCGAATAGCAATTTCCCACTCGTTTTTACTTTCTAACTTTCCCGCAATTGCTCTAAAATTGTTCTCATTTCTTTTTCTGATTTTCAGTTGTCGCGAGAAAATCGTGCATGACATGTTCCATTCGAATTTTTGAAAAATAAAATTTCTCTCCAAAATCAAGTATTTTCTGCTCTTCTCAAGGTCAAACTTCCAAATATGACCGACTGGCACAAACAACTACGAAATCGAGATTGAAAAACGACAACGATTTACAGAGTAACAGAAAACACTCCGAGTTGCAACTATTGTGCCGCTACAATAGTTGCAAGGCCGTTGCGAACAACGGTGAAGGGTGAGAGACAGCCTTCCGGATTAAGAAAAAATCAAGATTAACGAGCTTGATTCAGCGGATTCGTCAATCCGGAAGGGTAAAGGAACTGAAACTTTTATCCTGTTACATAAACTTTTAGCTTCCTGTCATGTCCTGACTTGAATTGAATTGATATTTGGATTAGTTTTGATAAGGATGAGGAGCTAGGAGTTGGGGGGAAAGGGTTGATCCATCTTCGATGGAGATGATGATTTTTATCTACTGAACAAAAACAATAATTCAATAAATAGTAATAGCCCTATTTTTAGGAGTGACCTCGTGGTCTGGGGATACTGAGACTCAGCCATGAGCTCACTATTTGCATGCAACCTAGTTAATTTGAGCGTTCTGGTCGAAGCCGGAGAACAGTAACGTTTTTGTCGACCCGATGTAAGAAAGACCACCGAAAGCACTGGCTTGGTAGAGACGGTGAAAAGCATGCAGAACTCTGTTTAGACGTTAGCCAGTCGTCTTAGGACTTAGTTTTGTTTTCCGTCGATATGTATCTTCCGGGCGAATGTTACATACATGTTTTATGGCGCTCCTGGGTGTTATTCTTTTTTAACATCATGACCGGCAGAACCGTTAACGAGCACTCCGCGCCGAGCGGATGCTCACATTAACGCCTTTAATAGGCCTAAACCGCCGGGGCGGAAGGGTAGTTCGGAACGCGGAAGCCTTCCGGATTACCGTGAATAGTTTTTTAACCTAGTTAAGACCGAAAATTCACGAACCAGGAAGGGTGGGGGGATTGGCCGTCCCCTCGTCCCCTGAGTGGTTTGTGACCAAAAACACTTAAAGATATATACAAAACCAAACAAAAAGTAGTATAGTACCCAAGAAAAACAAAAAACATAAAAAATAACCGAAAAAACCAAAAACAGTAAAAAAGTAAAAAATCAGTAGAAATCATCCCCCCAGACAAGATGTGATTCAAACACCCCGCTTGTTGTTGATAGATATATTGTTGTTACAGGCATTTATATCAGTCAGGATCGTTTCGATCATTTTTGTGGCCCGTTTGTGAGGCTTGTACTGTAGGGTTATTTGAGCATTTAAGCACGTTAATGATAAATTTCGCTCAATCCGGAAGGGTCAGCTGATTTGCGCTCAATTCGGATGGGTCTTGGGAGAAAACCGATCCGGCAAGCAGTACAAGGAGCAACAAGAAGGGGCTCAACGACAACAGCAATCGACAGTTGGGTATCGTTAACAAGTTTTGTATCCCTTTTGGTACAAAAAGTAAGATAGTAATCTGTGGGGGGCTCGACAGTGCTGCACTGTAGTGACCCTTCACCGAACTGCGAATATCCGAGTTAAGCACCTTAATTCGGATATTAAACAAACCCGGAGGGGTATAGTATTACTACTATTATTATTTATATAGCTTATATTAATATTCCTATATCGTTTTTAAGTGAAAAACAGAGAAAACAGACCGGTTTTTAGGGTCAAAATAGCGATATTTTGATCCCCCCACAAATCGTGATTTTTGATATATCAATATTTTTTGGAACGGAAAAAAGCACTAGGTTAGTGCGTTACATCAAAATTGCACTACTATAATAGGTAGAACTGGTTAACTTTAGTTCGGAAGTGGTTGGAACTATTTTGGTACCAAAAACCAAATTTTCCCATTTTTTGATAGTAAGAAACACTATAAAATCCGAAAATTTTTTGAAATTTTTGAGTTAGGACAGTAAAAATAGTTGTATGGACAACGCCCACTAGTGAATCTACGAGTTTTAAAACCCGCTATCCGAAAGCCTTCCGTGTTGCAGAGAAATCGAACTTAACGAGTTTGATTTGGTGGATTCATCAATCCGGAGGGGTACAGGTAGCATAGTTTTTCGCAAATTTTTTCAGCTAAAGCGTTTTAGATCGGGTCTTTTGCATTGAACTAGAAGATTATAGGCCTTCTGAGCTCGGATCAATAATTGTTAGGCCGAAATGAACAGAATTGCGGAAAAAGTTAGGTGGAACCTATAAGAGAGAAATTTTTTGAGTTTGCAAGAAAGACGTTTTGGCTAATAACTTTTCGACAACTGGACAGATCCGGTTGGTCTTGGTACCATTAGATCAGAAATTAGCTAAACTTACTAGTAAGAAAAAGAATTACTCGAAAAAGCGAGCGAGAAAATTTTTCGAGATTGTTTTTAGCAAATTACTAAATTAGGAGGGATACACCCTTCACGTTTTATAAATTTTTCTTGGAAAACCCTTAAACCCCTACCAAAAGTGGATAGCGATTGAACTAAGTAACTTAGGACAGTTCTAGACAAAAAGGGAGGGCTAAAGGCACAAGAAGACCTTAATAGAGTCGAAATTAGGCAAGTGATAAGACCCTTCACCGTTAGTGTGAATTGTCAAATAAGAGGCTTAACTTCAATCCGGAGGGGTCTAGGAAAGGATCATATACCCTTCCCAGTGAATTCGAACAGCATAATAGCATCGCAGAACGTATCCGGAGGGGTATAAGCTGAAATCAAGAAAACTCCGAAAAGCTACTTTGACAGAACCAAAGGGCTCCCAATCCGGAGGGGTCAAAATTTTTCAAAGTCGGAGGGGTCCGAATCCGGAGGGGTCTAGTTTCCACAAAACCGGAGGGGTCCCAATCCGGAAGGGTCTACTATTTACTGACTCAGAGGGGTCCTAATTCGGAGGGGTCTTAATTTTACCAATCCGGAAGGGTCCTATTTTGCCAAATCCCGAGGGGTACTGTTTTTGTCAACTCGGAGAGATAAAATTTTATTTTAAGGACTTAGGTAAAACAAAAGAAAGACACTAGTGAGAGGCCTTAGGTTATTAAGACCCAGGCTAGGAACCAGTGACTGCACTGGAAACTTGCCTTTCGAATAAGACCAGACCAAAACAAAACGGGTCCGACCTCGGATATTCGCAACACTAGGTCTAAATTAAAGAATAGTGTAACTCATTGATGTAAATTGAAAATCAATACGTTTTTACGAGAAGTGACTGCCCTGAGGATTGTAGTAGGTCTAGCTCGGGCAGTCCGAAGGCAGATAGGTAACACAGTACTCGGTGGGCGCAATAGACGCCCACTTGAGAAAATTACTGCCTTCAAAGTTTTGTTTGTTTGGTGCTGCACCAAACGGGGAAAGCTTTTTCTTTAAAAAACTAAAGTTCGACTATAGTACGACGACCGACTAAAAGTACAATACACATACGTTTTTCATAGAAATATTCTTAGTCTGTTACTTTTGGTTTTAAATCAAAATAAACTGTGCTTGATTGGGTAGTGAGTACACTATCTTTTAAATTGACTGATAACATCATATCGTGCTAGTCCTCATATCTTACGACCAATAATTGATTAGTGCGAATAAATTATATACAAGGTGTATTCTGATAACACACAGGGATTCGTGGTCACTATCTAATAAAAACTTGTGAAACTTATTGTGTTGTGTTATTTTTATTGATAGTCAGGCTAGGAAGTCACCAGAAATCGAATTGAGTGTATAGGTTTGAGAAGGTACAAATAGGAAATGAGTCTAGACATGTCAAGAATACCTAAACTAGGTAATAGTTCTAGGAAATTCATACCTGAGGAGCAGAGAAAATCAATGACCGATCCTTTTGTGGAACGGATCAAACGAACAAGGAACGGCCAATGGAAGATGGTTTCAGGCAGAATGGTTGAAACGAGAAGTCAAAAGACCTCAGAAGAGAGAAAAGGAATGTTGGAAGTGGAGGTCCACCCGGACCAGGCCATGCAAAACAACGAAGAAATGCATGGTTTGGAAGGGAGAGGCAGAATGCTAGCGAGCGAATCTACTCCGGTAGAACAAGGTCAGGATTTGGCCATTTCCACCGGAACACTGGATCGAGCGGAGATGTCGGAACTGTCCGACATCTCTACTGAAGTTGTGGCGACTAGGAGATCTCCAACAGACAATACCATGATGGCAGACGCAACAGAGAAACAAACCACGTCTTCGTCGTTCACAGAAAGAATGAAAATACCTTTCGGAACATCTTTCCATTTACAATGGGAGCGGGCACAGGAAACGAAGGTGAATCCCAAGAGGAACAAGAAGACGATGACGAGCAGGTGGACTCTGGATCTCAACTAAGCCTCAATAGTTCGACCCAGGAGAATGATCCATACCTCGGAGAAGAGACTGGAAACAAGGACAAATTTGGTGTGGTAAGAACGATAAGCAAAGAGGTAAACACACCAGGCCAGTCGAGAGGCTTTGCGATCATGACAAATTCAGAGCAGTGAAATGGGGAGAATAGAAATACAGGACTAGGCGATGCATTGGCGGATCCTGAAGTGGACAGTGAAAAGACGTCGAGACAGAGAATGAGAGCCCGGATCTCGACCAGCACGAAGCTACCTGGGACCGACAGGGTAACACCGCCACTAGTGACGCCACTCGTGGATAACGGGGCAGCATTAGAAGAAGCCTTGAACAGCATCGTGGGCAGTATAGGAGAGCAAAACGAACAGATGTTCATAAGGATGAGTGAACTAGAAAGAGCAGTCCACGTTGAAAGAGAAAGTCTGTGGGAAGAAATAAACCGAAATAGACAAGAAGTTGATAGGAGCGAGAAACGCTTGAGAGAAAGAACGGA
Source organism: Symsagittifera roscoffensis (assembly GCF_963678635.1). NCBI lineage: Eukaryota > Metazoa > Xenacoelomorpha > Acoela > Convolutidae > Symsagittifera > Symsagittifera roscoffensis. Next base: position 7,408,081 of record NC_087069.1, read on the forward strand.
CGAGCATATAGCAAAGAACCTGTCGCGAATGACAAGAGAAGCGGAACAGAGAGAGTTACGCTTAAGAGATGATATGGAGAAGTTGAGAACGCAACAAGAGCAGACTCTTGGGATTCTTGACACAAAGTTGGAAGCAATGATGGAGAGGCGAACTCAGGCCATCATGGACAGATTGGATGGACTATTAGGAAGCAGGAGTGGACCAAGAGAAGAAGAACCGAATTCGGGAGGTCCCAACAGGGAACCGAAGGTGAACTTCAATGACCATCAAAGGAGACGGGCAGATGGATCCACTCGAGGAAGGGGCAGCTCATCAGGCTATACCACAAGAGATCATATGGACAAGAGACGCTCTTGTGCCAACTGCAGTTAAACGGACCATCATGTATCAGCATGCCCAGCTTACAAACAAGGCATGAAAGCGATAGGCTTTAGCCTTGAGGACGAAGATGCGTCAGAATTGGACCATGAGGATTTCATGAGAGGGGTAATTGCGAAATTCGGCCCGAGGTGTTTCTTTTGCAACTTGGAAGGTCACTTTAAATCAGATTGTCCGCAATTCTGGGATGCAGTGGCAGACATCAAGCATCCAAGACATGAAGAAGCTCTATCAGGAGTGAAAGCCAACAAGGCTCGCCTGTTGAATGAAGCGGAGGCACGCAGAAAGGATAAACCTCAAGAGCTGGTGGCAAAGAAAATGCAGGCGGTAACAGAAGAAACACACGAACCGGAACCAGCAACTGCGGCTGATGACTTCAAAATCGATTATAGGGCAGCCGCGAGGGATGCTCTAAATAGAGTACAGCAGGAACTAGTGACAAAAGAGATCGAACAAAAGGTGACACTCGAGCTGGAGAATGAGAAATTACAGGAGCAACTGAACGCTTTCGAAGCAACGGAGGTTGAAGAGGCAAAAGAACCAAGCAGCTTGAGCATGAAACTTAATGTGATCTCTGGTCAGAGGTTCGGTATGGTACCGCAAGGAAGTAAAATACAGTCGATAATCTCGGTGGCAGGGCATCAGGTAATCAGAAATCTGAGTGAACCATCAGAGTTCACTTTAATGCATTTGGACACATATGCAGATTATCTGAGGCAGGTGGAGCCACGCACTGAGTCGAGAGCTGTGCGAGCACTACTAACGACGGGTGGCCCTCGCATGAAGAAACTTCATGGACGCTACCTAGAGGTCTATGGGCCGTATCAAGTGATGCTGAACGTTGATGGAATCAGTATCTACACCAGGACTTATGTGACAACAGATGATGACCAAATGGGGCAGATCTATCTGGGTGAAGAGGAACCCAAAGTCCGTAGGATAGGCCATGACGCAATGATGGAACAAGATGCCGTGCATATTGGGTATGAAGCAGATGTGACTGCACATCTGCTCGACACCAATGGAACGAAAATCGGAGTCACAGGGCTTCTGGCACAGGAGCGGTAGTGAGTGTGATGCCGATAAAAACTTGGGAACGAATGGGTTTCACGAGAGAAGATCTAATTCCAACGAATCTCCGACTGGCCGCTGCCAATCGAGGAGCAATCTACGTAGCCGGAAGAACGCCAATAACGGTCCTCCACATGGGAGGACGGGACCTTTGGAGGAGCTTCCTAGTGGTAGAGAATTTGGACGATGCCCACCAATTCATCTTGGGCAGAGATTTTGTCAGAAATTTTGACGTGATGATTGACTTGAACAATGGTCTGATACGCATTAGAAACCCGGACCGGAAGTATGTTAAGAGACCAATTAATAGGATAATATTAGACGAAAACAAGGTACCAATTTTTTTAGACAGAAAATTAAAACTACAGCCAGGACAAGCTGTGGTGGCAATTTTTAGAATGAAAAATTTAAATTCATTAGGCGATAGTAAACAGGTTTGTTTGGTACCGAATCCAAATAGTCAGAGTTCGGTGATTTTAGGCCGGAGCTTCTCGGTAACGCGAAACGGACTGTGTGTCAGTGTGTTATTGAACACACTGGACACCACGGTTTCAATCTAGCGTGGAAAGAAGCTTGGTTACGCATTGCCGATGAGGACCGACTATGAGGAGACACAAAACTTGAAGAAATATAATGTGAAAGACTGTCCTTATCATGCAAATAAAGATAAAATTTTAAAGAGAATTAATGAATTAAAATCTATTCATAAATTGTTTTCAATGAAATACGAAACGGACGACGGCTTATCAAGCTGCTCGAATTTTCCGGAACGCCCCTCGTCATATGAACTAGATTCTGAGAAACCGGTTTTACCAGAGGTAGAACATTTGAAAGGGAAAATAGGCGAGGGAGATTTCGAAAAATTACGGGACGTTTTATATCGAAACGCAGATGTATTTTCGAAACATAAAGCGGATATCGGTTGCTGTAACTTCGTAGAACACGAAATTGGGCTCGAAGAAGGTGCCGTTCCGCACAGAGAGGGCGCGAGACGTATGACGCCACACAAATCGGAAGCGTGCCGAGCGGAAATAGAAATGTTGCTTGAATACGACTTGATAGAACCCTCGAAATCGCCGTGGGCGTGAGGGGTAGTAATGGCGAAAAAGAAAGGGGGCAGCTTAGACTTCGTTGCGACTTTCGTTACTTGAACGCGGTAACAATAAAAGATGCGTACCCGATACCGCGAATAGACGAGAGCCTCTCTAAGCTGGTGATGCCAAGTTCTTCACCACATTGGACTTGGGTTCTGCCTTCTGGCAGGTTCCTCTGCCGAAGAAGGATAGAGAGAAAACCGGATTCGCGTGCGAATTGGGGTTGTACCAGTGGAAGAGGATGCCCTTCGGCTTGTGCAATGCAACTGCAACTTTTCAAAGGCTGATGGCTCAGGCTTTGACAGGAGTGACCAAAAAGTATGGGAATCTCTTGATGTGCTACGTGGATGACGTAGTCATAGCGACACCGACCCTGGAGGATCACATTGATCGGCTCGATGAGCTCTTTGGATGTATGAAAAGAGCAGGCTTGAAATGCAAACCATCAAAATGTGAAATCCTTAGGGATTCGATTAAGTACCTGGGAAGAATGGTGGACAGGCATGGTGTAAGGCCAGATCCGGAGGCAGTAGAGGCTGTGCTGACATGGAAGGCTCCGAGGACGGACACACAGCTAATGAGCTTCCTGGGATTTGCCAATTATTACCGTGAATTCATCAAAGGATATGCAGACAAGGGGTATCCGATGCAAAAGCTGATGCGCAACAAAGGAGAGAAGTTCGAGTGGAACGATGAAGCACAGGTTGCCTTCGAGAACATAAAGCGGGAACTGTGCGAAGCGCCAGTACTAGGCATGCCTACAGAAGATGGCATGTATGTTCTTGACACAGACGCGTCGGTAGTGGCCATCTCAGAAAAATTGCACCAGAAACAAGAATGGAATGGAAGAACGGTTCTTCGTCCCATTGCATATGGCAGCGAAGTCTTGAGTGACACTGAGATGAAATATGGTGCACCAAAAGCAGAAATGTTTGCACTAGTCACGTTCGTGGAAAAGTACCGTGCATACTTGGGGAGCGCTCCTTTGAAGTTACGCGCGGACAACAGAGCGTTATCCTGGTTGAAGACATACTCGATGGATCAGAGTTATATTGGTAGATGGATAGTAAGATTGGATGGCTACCACATGATAATCGAGCACAGGATGCGTGACAAACACCAGAATGCTGACAGCCTCAGTAAGAAAACTGAATTCTATGAAAGATTGGAGCAGAAGCAAGCCAGCCAGGCAGAGATAAAGGAGGGATTCTCGTTTCTGGACAAGGAAACTTATGAGGCGCTTCCTCTAACGAGATGGTTAGATAAGTCTGGACATCCGATACCAGGGCATCCTGAGTTACCAGTGGAAAAAGCAGCCGAGATAAAAATCCTATCAAAAAGGGACCCGGTGCCCTTGGATCTGTTGCTGCGCTCAAACCTGGTACAGCAGGAACTCTCTCGCATGAGCATAAACAGCCTCTCATTACTGGACAAAACGGTGCAGGTCACACCGCAAGTGATGCGGATGCTGGGTGGATTGTTAGAGAGAGAAGTGACCAGGGATGACCCCGAGTGGGCAGCAGCCATGGCATCACTGACAGTCAGGGAGAAGGTGAAAATCAAGCCATCAATACGACAACATAAAGACAATGAGAGGGATTGTAGGTCAATAGTTCAGCAACTGGTGTCCTCAATACCCCAAGAGGTCTTGGTGAGTACTTCATACGGTCGGAAAGAGCAGGATAACGATGCGCGAGAAAAAACCGTTACCTTTAAGGACCAAGATGGAGAAGGAGAGAAGGTTTTACGAGAACTGGAGCAAGATTATTTGTCCGAGGAGACAAACGGTAAGATGAACCGGCGAGTTCCAGATCAACATCTGGGACAAGGATGTATGTCCGGGGAGTCTGAGATGAATGAAGAAGTCCATGACAAGAAACAAGACCTAGGGAGCAGAGTTTTGTCCGGGGAGTTTAGATGGATGCGGAGAAGGTACGGACAGACCCCATCACAAGGTGCAGACCCCATCACAGACGCTTCAATGGAGGACAGCTCCAGGAATTCGAACATGGACACATACTCAGACAGGAACTCGAGCTCGGGATCAGAACTGTCAGAACTTGCGATCCACACACTGCTAGTGGAAACCCACGCAAGGGATCTGGGTAGAGAGGTGTACCAGGATCCTGACAGCGATCGCTACCTTATATTAAGCGAAAGAGTCTTTGACAACGCAGCGGATGACTTGGAGACAATAGCGGTATCGAAACGTTCGATAAGCCTGTTGCCGCAGAAAAAGGTAGTCAGGACTGATCTTCTGCCGTTTAAACAAGAAACACAGCCGTTGGCGAAGATTTGGTGCGTTAAGATGGAAGAAGACACACGCCAGCCCAACGAGCTGAAAAGTCAGATGAGGGTCATGAAGACATATTTGAAGGCGAGATACAGACTCTCGGACTTACTAAGGGCGCAAAGAAATGACCGCATGACAAGTCTTATACAAGTATAACGCGATAGTGTTGCCGCAACTCTATCAGACAGAACTATTATTCAAGTCGCATGATCAGATGGGCCATCAAGGAATCGACAAAGTGTATCAGAGGATCCTGAAGCGCTTTGAGTGGCCTGCAATGAAAAAGGCATGTGAGAAATGGGTAACAGCGTGCCTGTCATGCCAACAGGTCAAGGATCCAAGGAAATTGCGATTTCCTTTACAATCGATTGAGTCGTCTGAATTCAACGAGGTGGTGCATATAGATCACCAGAAGATATGCATGACAGACAGCGGTTATAACCAAGTCTTGGTCATGATAGATCACTTCACGAAGTATGCAGAGGCCGTGCCCTGCATAACTGCCTCGGCGGAAGAGACATGCGACCACCTGATCAATACGTGGATGGCAAGACATGGTTGTCCAATGACGTTTCAATCGGACAACGGAACAACTTTCGTAGGCGAGCTTACGAAAGAGCTTATGAGACGGTCACAGGTCGCTCAGGCTCACTCCACGACATACCACCCTCAGACGAATGGCTTAGTGGAAACACAGAATAGGACGTTAGTGTCGATGCTAAGGGTACATTGTTCCAGGTACATGACCGATTGGGACAGATACCTTCCACAGGTGATAGGAGCTTATAATAGCACGCAACACTCCACCACTGGAGTCAGTCCATACATGATGCTGACGGGACACGAGAAGTCTTTACCCTTGACATTCTTCTACCCAGAGTATGAGGGAAAGAAAACGTCTCCGCAGGTTTACGTAAGGGATGTGATCAGACGTCAACAGGAGTTGAACGATTTGTGTAGACGAAATACTCAGCAAGCACAGGCAAGGCAAAGGAAAAGATTCGATAAGAAAGCAGCAGGTGCAAAAGCTTACTCGGTGGGAGACTATGTATGGGTATTTCAAAACGTTATACCACCGAAAGGGACGAAGAAGCTCCTAAAGAAATGGAGGGGATCCTTCATGATTACAGAGGTGCACCAGGAGGGACGCTTTTACAGACTGAGTACAGGCCGAGCCGCCCACTACGAGAACATCAAGTCACACAATCCATCGACAGAGGACTGGTGTATACCTGCAGACATAGAAGGAGGGGATTATCTGATGATGGATCCTGCTTGTGAAGTTAACGAGAAAGGCACCAGGGGGAAGAACGATGGAAACGAGGTCGTAGAGGAGGTAACAAATACACCACTGGACCTGGATCCAAATGAGGTGATAGAAGCGGATGATGAAACCTTACCTTATGCAGAGGATGATTGGCAGGATCCCGAGCAAACTCAAGTTCCCAAAAATTTGGAACCAGATCTCCCGTTCACGCTGCGGACTCGACAAGGCGACGGGAACAGACCTAGGAAGAAATACAACCGTTACGGTGACGACTTTGTAGTAGACAAGATAGATCTGAAAAAGATAGTGGAAGAAGTGGTAGGTCTAGAAAGCATAACAGTCTTACAAGACATTGACATAGTAGATGATCACGACCAGGAATGGATCGAGGACAGATCGAAACCCGAAGTAGATTTCGATGAAGAGCAATCGGAGTCCTACAGAGATGATCTCACAACTCTGCGAGTCTTGGAGTGGCTGAACGAAATGACATCAGACCCTAAAGAGACCAGCGTCACGATTCAAGACGTAGATCGTGAAAGCGCGAAATACATTAAGACCGAACGAGATGATCCTTCCTGGGCTGCCCAGGAAGGACAGCTACTCATTCCAGCTTCTAACCTCGACTTGATATCCGGTATGCGATCGACGGGGACGTCGAAGGATATTTTTGTCCGGGGAGTGGGGGTAGGACTTACCCACACTGAAAACCTGATAATAAAAAAATTGAGAATAGCAAGAGAAACAGGAGACTTAGAAGCAGAAACAGGCGAAGAATATAAGAAACCCGACATAGGGAGGGTAGTTGAGTCATATTTTAACCTACCAAATGAGTATTCAAGTAACATAATATTAACAGACAGTGATTTCATACTCACAAGCAGAACATGTGCGATAGCAATCACTGCAGACATGAGTTTTAGGACAGCCTTAGCGGCAGATTTTAAGAGAGAATACAAAAACGTGGAATTCCTTTGGAAGCAACGACCAGGAGAAGGGGGCGTAGCAGCCTTACCTCCGGCGGCATCACAAATACCGGGAAATTACCTATGCTTCTTGGTGACGAGGGCGACAGAGAAGCAGCACGTGGGCCCAGAGAACCTAGTCTTGTCTTTGACGAGGTTGAGAGATTTCCTCTTGGAAATGGACGTGAAGGAGCTCTCGCTTCCGGTGTATGATCCGAACAGAGGACGGCTGCATCCTAGGGAACTGTACGCGCTGGTACACGTGATATTCTCAGATACTAATATACAAGTATATTTGCATAAGAAATTTTATTTGAGTATAGGCTGAGTTGAGTGACGTGTAGGGAGGTGATAGGACAAAGACTAAGTTATGTGTTATATTATTTTTATGTGTTATGTTATTAAGATCTTGGGTAGGTAGGGGTAAGTGAGCATGAACAGCCGAATGACGATCTTAGGAATAGATCCAAAGTTCGGACTGTCCGATCTTAGGTCGAATTCCAAAGTTTTAGAGACCAACTGATTTTAATAAATTTTAGGATAAACATCTTTTTATCTGAACTGTTCTTAAACAAATTTTAGCATTTTTAGCGATATATGTTAATATGAAACTGACAAGTGCGATAATCGTGATTTCTTTTCTAGATCCTGATTGATCATTTAAATTACTCACTTGAGTCAAAATCATCGAATCGAATCAAATCAAATCTGAAAGAACAGTATGGACAATTTCAACCTGGATGAATTGATGGACCTGGCAGAGGCATATGTAGGACCGATGGTAGATGCGATCTATCGTCGGCTAATGGAACGAGACTTCGCTCTGGAGGACCCAGAGGTAGTCATGTTGCTGACCGCCCTGATCAACATCTTGGGGCAAGACAACCGTGGGGACCGCCCCACGGAAGTCCTGTTGATGGCAGCATATGGAGAGAGGGGAGTACTAGACCGCCCGAATATGAGAGTGATGAGGTGGAGAAACGGGGCTCTCTCAGGGAGTGACTTGGCGAATGAGCCTGGATTGGGAAGTTCTAGGACTTACCAACCAGGGGAAATGCCTATGCCCTCCAAGCCCAAACCTGGGCTGACGAGAATGCATCGGGAGATGAACAGCGAGGCTGCCTCGTCTGGTTCACCACTGAGAGCAGCTGTGCCACCAAACAGGGCGAAAGTAGAACAGAAGCTTCAGACGGACCAAACCATGCAAGATCTGGATGGGATGAAGCATGAACTGGAAAGGACGAGAAAGGAGTTAGACGAGATGACGAAGATCATGCTCACGACGGAGGAAGACCGGGACATGTGGAAAAGGTTGTTCGAAGACTGCAACAAGAAGCAGGGTCAAGAGCTGGAGCGCTTGAGGCAGGATTACAAACAACGAACGGAACAGATGGCATTGGAAGCCGCAGTGGAGAAGGCGATACCTGCAAGGAGTGATCCTCGTGGGCAGTCCCCGATGGAGCTCTTGACGCCTCGGGAAATGAGCCAAATGACGGAAACGCGACTCCCGTTAGGATCAGGTCGAGTGACGATTCCGGACCCTAGTGACACCTTGGGTGATCCAGTCGTAGAGCAAACGATGCAGAGGCTGATAGAAACAGCTGGACGACTAGTCGCCAGTAAGAATACACGAGGTTCCGTGGTGACTGCACCCTATGGGACGATAGACGACGCGGGCAGAGTACAACTCTCCCAAACAGTGGTCAGACCGGGGATGAATGACGTGACGCCACTCATGGGAAACTCGAAAACCCCAGAAAGAAGAGCTCAGAAGATGCCAGCGAAGAAAGTGTCTCGCGTAATGGAGGTGCAGAAAAACAGTCAGTTGAGATACAATTTCACGAGAGTTCCGGAGACGGATCCGAGAGCTTGCTTCAATCGAGCAACTTGGAGCCCGGCAGTGAACCTGCAGCAACCACCGCTGGGGACATCACATCTGATACTGGGAGACAGCTTGGTCAGAGTATTGTCGAACTTGAGGACCTCGTGGGTAACCACGGTGATGGCCTTTGGAGGCGCGACAATAGCCCAGTTATACCGAATGGTGGAATTGATGAATCCAGGGAGGATTCCCAATGTGATGATCCTGGTTGGGACAAATGACATCTCCAAGGCTTCGGATGAGCAGGAAGCGCTGTGGGAATCAATGATGGTGTGTTTATTTACAACCATTTGGCAGAAATTCAATTGCGCGGTACTGACCGTTTGCACTGTGCCAATGAGCGCGAGGAGCCTGACAGCTGCAGGAAGAAGGCACAACGAAGGTGTCGTCAGGTGGAACAATATCTTGAGGAATATCGCAAGCCGGAATGCCGGAAGAATGATCCTCATGGACATCGAACATGAGTTGAGAGCCATGGATCAGGCTAGACTGACCACGGACGGCATCCACTTCGATAGCATCGAAGGGCAGGCTTGGTTGAATCGAGTCTTCCAAGAGCACTTGGACGAACTAGAAGCGGAACTCTTTGCTACTGGAGTACTGAAGGAAGAAGGAACGACGAATGACGCAGTAATCACGACCTTTGTGCCTCCTAGCCTGGAGACGCGCTTGGGGACGGTACCGGCCGCTACGAGTTATAGACAACAGAGTTCCAGCGAACCGGGTCAAAGGACAGAGGTGCAGGACCGGTTGGGAGAAGCACCGTTGAGGAGGACCATTCATCCTCGAAGAAAACTAGGACCCGTTAATCCGATCGAGGAGACGGCTAGCACGTCTAGATCTGATACAAGATCGGAGACGACACTTCGGAGAGATCAGAGTAACAGTAGAGAGGAGAGACGCCCGGGCAGAAGCTCCTTGATGTGGTCAAGACCCATACCCTCTCCCTGGCATGTGTACAAGGAAGAGTTGATGAAACTGGATCTCCAGAGGGTGAGCTTCATCGAAGACGCAAGGAGGATGCTGAAGGAAGCGAGACTGTCCGTCAGCAGGGTGTACTCGATAACCGGTGTAGACTGGCTGATAGCCGCCAGTATAAACTTCAGTTCCACAACGGTCTTAAGATTTGCTGATCTAGAGGGACTGCCCCCTAATAACACAATGGGACCGGTGAACGCGAGACCATTGCAAGACGTGAGATTGAACCATGATGAAGGGAATCGAGAGGAAAGACCGGGGAGATTTCTGACAACGAGAGCGCCGATTGGACAACATGTGTAGATGTTCAGGCAAGTGACGCCCCCCTGGTCATGTGAAGGAGAGAGTATACCCGAAATTAGTGAATCAGGATGGTGATGTCCAAAGATACGGCGGACTGAAAGCGATAAAGAAAGACGAAACTATCTTCGCCGCCTAAGACAAGGCAGAAATAAGGAAGGCGAAGATCATGATTGTGGCGAATTCAGAGTTCGTGCACACTTCCAAGTCTCTGTTTTGGCCAGACGTCATAATGTTGGCAGCGGTCGATCTGGATCTATTGCAGGCAGTATCCATGGCAATAGGGGTACAAAGACAAGCGGAGATGAACCCAATCACGATCGTGTTTGCTGGCATCAATGACCATCTACACAGTAGAGGTTTTCCGATCAGACTCAGAGATCCTACAACGGCGGAGAATGCAGTATGGCCAGCAATAAAGGACATCCTTGAGTCGATGGGCGAAGTGGTGGATGCAACGAAAGGAGGGGCGTTCAACAAGATAACACCAAAGATAGTGTTCGCGTTGTCCCCGGGGTACGCATGTCTCCCAGACGGACTGAAATTCGTGTATGCGATTGTGACCTTGCTGTCAGAAAGAAGATATGATGTGATCATATCAGCCCCAAATTGCATGATAGAGATGGAGAACCTGAGGCCACTTAGGGCTGAACTACCTGCAGTGTGGTCAGATATCTCAAACGCGATGAGAGGATTCAAGGACCATGCGCTGCACACGTTAGTATTGGATGAAGTGCTGGGATTGGAACTGTCCAATTTCAGTCGACAGCTCAAATTAAAGCCGGGGATAGACGATGACCATCGAGTAATCGTATCGATGTCGAACGACTTGTGGTTCCGAGCAATGGAAAGAACAGGGAGAGCGCGAAAAGAAAGAATTCGCTAGAGACGAGAGCTCAACTGGAAGCGATGGTTTTGAGGACCAAGCCGGAAGCCAACCAGTGGCTACTCCTGAATCCTCGAGTAGCGGCATTGGGTGCAGATGCTTTTGAGCAAGGCCCTGTGATGATCAAGAAGATCCATGCTCACTTGTTGAAGGAGGTGAATCTGGCGGAACATGCCGAAGAAAAGACCGCTGAATTCACAAATAGAATGTGTCAAATTACCCTGGAAACCTTCTGGACCCAGGAACTGAAGGGACAGGAAGGCTTTGAAAGGACAGACAGCATGTTGGAAGGGTTGGGAGCCGGTTGGACCGCGTCCTTCTTGGCAAAAGTTTACCCGAAAGTTTCTCATTACTTGATCAAAGAATTCCTCCAAGCAGTAGTGGAAGCATCAATAGTGGAACTAATAGCCTTTTTCGTGACGTTTGGAGCACAGAGTTTCGTGAAGGGACCGGTGCTGCTGCTCACCGAAGGGGTCCAGAACTTGCGGTTAGATGGACTTCTGACATTGATTGCGATTACCCATGGAAACTTACCCAGAACTTGCGGTTAGATGGACTTCTGACATTGATTGCGATTACCCAAGAGAGAGTGAGGAACTTGGATATGAAGAAATCCACGGACTCGTGGAGTAAGATAAGAGATTTGAGACACACTCTTATCCAATACCTCTTGCAGCAAAATCGCTTCGGAACGGGGGAAGATGAGACGATTGAGAAAGAGGAGGATGTCAGACGATGCGTTGGAGGCATGCCTCTGCTAACCGATCTGAGCTTAGCCATGAGAACCGATCCCTTGGCGCTGATCAGAGGAGTCACCACGGAGTTCGTGACAGTGATCTACGGACCAGCGGTCACGTTTGCGTTCCCAGACGTTAAAGTGGAAGCATATAGGAGGTCGGTGCTGCACCTGAACCTCATATCAGCGGTGGACGGTAGTGCACTGAACTGGTGTGAGCAGCGCACGTTGCGGGAACTCATGAGCGAGATTCTGTTATTTGCGAAAATATCAGAACCAGAGATGTCAGTTATCAATTTTGACGATCACTTTCGTGATCGCATGGGAGAAGTAGAGAGAGGACACGTTGAAGTGTTTCCGAGGCTGTGGAATCTGAGGCCCTATGACAAAACGAATGGTGAATTAACCAGAGTGCCTCGTCTCACTGCAGCATATCATAAAGTGAGAGAAGGAACGAAAGACTGGGGCGATTACGAGAAGCTACAGGAAACAATCCCGGAATTCCCTCTGATAAGAAGGATGCTGCTCGGAGAAGTCTCCGTGGTACAAACTCCTAGATTGAGAGCGTTTGAGACCAATGAAAGGAGGGTAGGGAATTTCGAGGCAACGATGGACACATACTTTGTGGGAAGAAATGCCGCTGTGTTACAGTACACACGATTTGCCTACACGGATCAAGCGACGAGAAGGCGAATAAGCAATGCCGCGACTCCCAAGCCTGGAAGGTTTGATGAAGAATGGGCGGGACTAGGCTTGGCGCCTATGAAAATGAGAGGCAGGACCGAGCTGCCCGAGGCCTCTTTGATCCTGACGAGTGTAAAATCGGAGATGAAGGCAATAGGAACGCTGCAAACGAGAACTTTCTTAGCACCCTTCGGCTGCGAAGAAATCAAAGTGGTTCATGGAGAAGAGGAAGATGGATCGGCCGGTACGTTGCTCATACCTAAATTCCCAGAGGAAGCCGACAATGATGAAAAAGGACCATCGAGCTCGAAGAAAGATAAATCAGAAGGAGAGGACGGACAGGGAGGAAGCCGTCAAACCGAAGAACCCATGCAACAGGATCAAGCTGGTGGGGAAGACGACAAGGCATCGACAGGAGGAACATCCAGCCTGGATTTCAATATCTTCAGTGATCTTGAGATCAATGCAGATACGTTGGAAACGACTGAGCCAGCGGATGAAGGCATCTCGACACTGGAGCCTCCGTCAGCCTTTACGGAAATGAAACGGAATTTGCCGGAGAGCAGCTCTCCTGGCAATTCAAGAAATAGCGAACGAAGAATCCTCAGGGAATCACCTAGGAGGAGAAGAATAGAGGGCTCAGCTAGAGTACCTTTCTTGGGAACGTTGCCCGAAGAGGAGTGGGAAGTACATCACCGAGACCACGAGAGTAGGACGGGATGCAAATTGGACAGAGTGGCGTTCATGGAAGAAGTCTGGACAGTAGTTCAGAGCTATGGGACCCAGTCCATCCTCAAAACAGGTCTCAACCGACCGTTAATGCGGGAAGTCCTTGACAAGATTGATGAGTGTGAAGGGAGATTGAGTGAGTTATTGATCGACTCGGCCACTGACGAAAGTGAAGCGAACTCTCCCATCAAGATGACGCCGCAGGACGATAAAGGAGAGGTGGTGTATCTGTCAAGAACCAGGAAAGGGACGATCGAAGTTGGTGATTGACAAGATTAACGAAATGAAAATGAAGTTAGGCAGCAGAGTGATGCCGAGAAGAGTAGGAAAAACGAAGGTGGATTCAGAGATATCGGTGAAAGTTGTGAATTCAGCAAAGAGAAAGCGAGTCGAAGAGATCGTGGATTTGGGACAAGGCGACTATCAATTGTCCGGCACGGATAAGATGCTGACTGATATAACGATGGTGCCACCCATTCTCATGGCGGGGATAAAGTCAATAGGCTATAAATCCAGAAGGAGTGACCGCACTCTGACTGGAGCAGCCTTGGAAATGGAGTTACTCAGCCAATGCGGAGAGAGTACAATGAGGGACTTTAAGCCATCTCCCATGAATCACGGAAAGGGAAGTGTCGCAGGACAACTAGTACCAGTAGAATATAACCGACTGACAGTGTCGGAGACTGTGTCAATAGATGAACCCGCCGGTGGATACATGGAGATGTTAGAATACCGAAACTCGGCTAGAGGGTATTTGATGGCTTTAGAAGACAAGGGTGCCATGGAGGGTTATCTGGAAACGATGTTACAAGGCACCACCCTCAAGCAAAAGGCGTACGGGACCTTAGCGTCGTCTGAGATACAGGCAGAGACGATAGAGCAGTTGGTGAGCCTTCCATGGAAAGCTGTAGTATTACGATACTTTGAAGAAGAAATGAGGACTGCGCCGAAAATACATGCTCTCATGGCAGTGCCTTATGTGAGGACAGAGTTGCAATTGAGATTTGCATGGTGCCTGATGGGACTGATTCGTGAAGAGTACGATTCGGAAGAAAGGAAATGATCAAAAGAAGAGAAGGTTTTCCTTATGACAAACCTGAGGGATCTGATGATCCAAGAGGGAGCAGCAGTGGCGTTTGCGAAACGGAGAGACGCTCTCTGTTTCATTCGATTCATGATAGAACAGATCTCGGTACCAGCATTGAATACCTGTGTCAAGATGCTGAGGGAGGGCGATGCGCGAGCGAAAGCCTTACTCTTGCTAGCACTGCTGGATATGCATCAAAGCAAACCAATGAGGGTAAACATGAAAGAACCCGAAGAGTTAGAGCCCATGAGAAGGATAGACGAGATAAGAAGATTCTCGAACAAGGAGCTGAGACTCACCAAAAAATCTATGGGGGCATTGCCGAAGTCCAGTGAATACTGTGGACCAATTAAGAAGAAGTCGTACAGCTACGTATCCGGAATCATAGGGATGGCGTATAATCCGTTCCTGAGTGAAGACATACGCGATTGCTTCTTCGATTACGAGCAAGCAGTGTTGCTAAGATTCTGGATGTCGAGAATCGTGACGATAAAAACGCCACCAATCCTCAGAACAAATAGGGATTGATCTTGGAGGAAGAGGTGACTGCACCTTCCGTACCAAAGTCCGACAAAAGAGTGGAGTTTGGGTTGGGATTCTCGGATGAATTGCTGAGGACGAGCTTAATGGTGGTGTGGGCATTGATGAGGCCATCATGGTGTCCTAGTCCCAACGCCGACTCGATACTGCGAGCGACACAACACGTGCAGAGGTAACTGAATGCAGACTGTAACCTGCGTGACCTTAACATCATGTATAATGTGATGACAACGGCCTCTAGGAGCAACGGGGAAGATAAAGTGGAGTTGCCTGGCTGGGGACCAGAAGACTGGGTTAAACCTGGTAGCTGTCTGGCGGAAGTCTGTGGACTGGAGGGTCACGTTTGTGGAGGTCTGGACTGTGTGAAGACCCTGGAGAAGCAACACAAGCAATTGATGGTATTGTTTGGAAATGTCGTGATGAAAGCGAGGACAGAAACGGAACTGATAGCGGATTGTCATGGAGGAACCGATGTGAATCTAGTGACTGCACTAGGATTCTACAGCATGTTTGGTTCTTTAGAGTCACTATTGAATCTAGAACAGAAACACGAGATGGTCAAAGCCATCAGTGTAGAACTGTTCCCAGGAGTTCTGCAGACTGAGCAGAAATACATAGGAAATTGGAGGGAAGCGATCGAGACGGAAATGAATATCAGACACAGTGAGACTTATTGTAGACCATCAGGAGCCCGATATTTGGCTGGTTCAACATTGGCTCCAATGTGCAAGAGTAGATACCCTGTACATTTCGTAGCTGTGGATGTGAAGAGTACGAAAACAATCGTGGATCAAGCCTTCTCAGTGAGATGTGTGAGACTGACAAGAATGTCTGAAAAATCTTATGAGTTGCTATGTAAGATGTTCTCAGCAGTTCCAGAAAGAACCAAGGAAGAGTTGGAATCGATACTGGGATAGAAGTTCATGGGATACGTGAGCGGGAACTTCAGTGATTTTGAGAGACAGAAACAAAGAGGATCAACGGTTACGGATTACAATACAGTAGACGAAAATGATGAAATCCACCGAGTGATGATGGAAGTGGAACCATTACTGGAAGCTTCGGAAAACGTAATTGGAGGAGCATCATGTTGACACATGATGAGTTTCCTTGCCACTGCTTGTTACAGACTTGGTGGTATCCCAAGCGTAGTAATCTGATGTTGATCTGGGACTCTGGAGAGCTGCTCTCCATGGGTTTTCCAGACTCATCACAGCCCATAACAATAGTGATAGTGGGAGTTATGATGGCGATACGATGGCTGGAGGCTCATGTGAGAGAAAACTACAGACAGGAAGCGCCAACGAGAGAACAGTTGCAGAAGTTTGATTGTCTAAAAGATTTAGATCTTTTTGAAACAATGTGCAAAATTCTGAACATTCCGATGGAAGTGAAGAGGATATGGGCAAGAAAACGATTGATGCCATGGTTCAGAGTTGACATGACTCATGGTTGTACGAGTATGCTAAAAAGCATATGTCGAAGCACGGCAGAGTGTACAGTGGATATCAGCTGGTCATTGGAGCGGGAGCCTTCAAGCGAGCTTTTGTGACTCATCGGAATGCAGTGACCACCGCAGTGAAAAGGATTTCCAGGACTAGTGAACGTAGTGGAAAGGAGAAGGCGGAGATGTTGAAGGAAGATTTGTAGAGAAATGTGACGTTGTGTCTCCACAACAGCTTCTGCAGTAACAGAGAATCTAACGTGGATCCCCTAACGTGTTGTAAACAGAGGGTAGAAGAGCAGAAGTGTTGGAGGACTGCTTCCAACAGCGTCAGGATAGCTAACGATGTGTTCCAGGACACAGAGACTGAAAGTGCAGAGTCAGTATCACAGGAGGAAGAGATGGAACATTGACAGATGGTCGAGAAAACAAGAAGCAAAAAGAAAGAAAATTAGAGGAATTTAGAAGTTTTAGAACTTCTAAACGATGAAAAAGAAAAAACCAAAGAAGTGATGGAAAGAAGAAATTAAAACTCAGGATCGTTTTATGTGTGTGAAAAAACTCAAGTGAGAAACCAAACAACCAAGTTGTAATTGAAAACTGAAACATTTAGTTGAGTTTTGAACATTGGAGAATTTGTTGCATTTATAAAATTGATTTTTAGCGAAGTGGCTTTAGAGACACTTATTATTTGTTTAGTAAGGCTTAAGAGGAAAGTATATTTAAATATTCCAGCCTGCATGATTGTTTTTAATCACTTAGGACGACTGATCACTTTGTGGTGACATGAAAGACTTGAGTAATCTCTTGAAGAGGGAGATTGTTACATTGTTCTTTCTAACCACAGAGTTTCTTAGTTTTAATATTCAGGACAATAAACAAGCAAGATTTCCGAAGGGAAGGAGCATAGTAGGATAATTTTAGCTTGTTGGTTGGCAGGACTGTCCAGCAAACTAACATTTTTTAAATCTAAGAGAAAAAGTTTTTAATCAGGACATTGACATTGGAAGTCAGAAAATACATTTTTATTTTAGGTCAAATCCTCAGTGAGCAGATTAATGAAAGAATTTGAAGGCTATAGTGTTGTAGTATGATGCCATTTGTATTTTGCAGTGAGTCGATGTGACGTGGATAAAAGTGATTACGTGCATTTTGTAAATTCTGTTCGATGACACTGTGCCGATTATACGAACATTGCGAGATTCAATGGGGACATTGACCGGACTGTCAGGGGAGTATGTGACATTCGACCAGAATGGCCAAAATTCAATTTCTACAGACTTCGAATTTTTAGCAGTAAGCCTTCCGAATTGGTGATTGTTGGAAGTTAAGAGCGTTATTTGAACGATTGAACAAAACGTGAAGGTTGAGTGATTCGGGAATTCAAAATTTTAAATTTTCGAAGTGATTACGTAACATTTCTGAGAAACGTCAGAAACGGCCATTTTGGCTAAAAAGCTGAAAAGAAACAGAACAACATTAGCTGCGCTAACAACAACTACTAAATCGAGATTGAAAAACGACAACGATTTACAGAGTAACAGAGAACACTCCGAGTTGCAACTATTGTGCCGATACAATAGTTGCAAGGCCGTTGCGAACAACGGTGAAGGGTGAGAGACAGCCTTCCGGATTAAGAAGAAATCATGATTAACGAGCTTGATTCAGCGGATTCGTCAATCCGGAAGGGTAAAGGAACTGAAACTTTTATCCTGTTACATAAACTTTTAGCTTCCTGTCATGTCCTGACTTGAATTTAATTGATATTCGGATTAGTTTTGATAAGGAAGAGGAGCTAGGAGTTGGGGGGAAAGGGTTGATCCATCTTCGATGGAGATGACGATTTTTATCTACTGAACAAAAACCAAAATTCAATAAATAGTAATAGCCCTGTTTTTAGGAGTGACCTCGTGGTCTGGGGATACTGAGACCCAGCCATGAGCTCACTATTTGCATGCGACCTAGTTAATTTGAGCGTTCTGGTCGAAGCCGGAGAACAGTAACGTTTTTTTCGACCCGATGTAAGAAAGACCACCGAAAGCACTGGCTTGGTAGAGACGGTGAAAAGCATGCAGAACTCTGTTTAGACGTTAGCCAGTCGTCTTAGGACTTAGTTTTGTTTTCCGTCGATATGTATCTTCCGGGCGAATGTTTCTGCCGAAGTTTGATATACATAGAAGTGACCGTCCCAGTAAAAACGGTAATACTAAGCATGGAGGAGTCCTCATTGGAGTGAAAAAGAATATACCCCACACGAGAATCATGTTTGACTCACCAGACTGTGTAATCACTCTACTTCACTTCAAAATTCCCTTGTTACTCTGCTGCATATATAGCGCACCGTCAGACAGTTCCTACTGCTGGTCAGCAAATAAACTAATAACACTACTAAACCATATCAGAGATGTGCAACAAGAAAACTCAGTTCGAAATGTGATATTATTAGGAGACATTAATTTTGCACAAACTGACTGGTCTACACTGATATCCAGAGCTGAAAACGAACAGGTGGTATTGGATGCTCTCTGCAGCTTTAACTATGAACAAGCGATTAAAATTGACCATAGAAAATAATTACTGGACGTGATCTTATGCAATAATGGGGATATCCTTTCTGATGTTTGCATTGATAACTTTCTGAAAAGCCACTTTGCCAGCGATCACTTGCCTTACAAGGCAAGGATTCAATTTCAGTCTAACGAATCGGTCCGTCGCGACAGATCACATGAAATTGAACTCGACTTTGCAAAGTTTGCTTATAGCAAAGCCGACTGGAGAGCCATAAACGATCAAATAGCTGAGGAGCCTTTCATGACATACTTTTACAGCAATATCGATGTTATGACTAGACTGTGGTACCAGTGGATTTATAGTTTTCTAATAAAGCACATTCCCTTACAAACTAAACATCGGTTGTCCCTGGCGCCTTGGGTAACCCCCTCAACCTCTAATCTTATTAAAATCCGAGCTACATTAACTAATAATTATACTAAAAAGCCGAGCGAAGCTAACATCAGGAAATTGGAAAAATCGCAAACAAACCTGGCCTATGCTCTTCTGATGGATCAGCAAAACCATGAGAGAGAACTTTTCAAAGAAGGGCGTTTTGATAAACTTCAAAAATATCTGCGTAACGTTCGGCGTTCTACTACTGTGCCTAGTGAAATGTATCTCGATGGTGAAAAAGCTCGCTCCGACCAAGATAAAGCTGAACTTTTCAACCGGTATTTCCATTCCGTCTACAGCAACATTACATATGATTCAAACCTAGACATTGATAAAACGACCCTCCTAAATTTTTAATATCATCGAAATAGAAGACATATTAAAAAATCTTAACATAAACAAGTCTGATAGAATGGGAAACTTGCTCTTTAAACAGCTCTGGAGCTCCATCTCAAAATCATTAATGTTACTTTTCAATACGATTGCGAACAAGCAGCAATTCCCATCTACTTGGAAAGTAAGTGAAATAGTGCCTATCCACAAGGAAAATAATAAACAGGTAGTCTCCAATTACAGGCCAATCAGTCTTCTGAATGCTACATCGAAGGTATTAGAAAAACTGATGTTTGATAAAATGTACTCGAAGGTGCAAAATCTGCTGCATAACTCACAACACGGTTTCAGAACGAAACGCTCAGCCATTACTAACATCAGACTCTATCTCCACGAAATCTATCTAATGTACGACAACAAGAATGTAAATAACCTTTCATCCCTGTATCTCGATTTTGAAAAGGCGTTTGATAAAGTCAACCACCTGAAAGTAATTGAAAAGCTTTCTCATACCGGCTTCAGTGGCGCGTGCCTTGGTCTACTGGAAAGTTATCTCAGTGATAGATACCAACAGGTGCGAATCGGGCATTGCATCTCAAAATTTATTACTGCCAATAACAAGTGGGGTTCCGCAGGGATCAATACTTGGCCCACTCATGTTTATTTTGTACATAAATGACTTGCCAACGGCGGCCATGTCCAACTGCTTCGGCTATGCTGACAACTATAAAATTGTCTCAGATAACGCAATAACCCTGAATATCGACTCGAAGAAAATTTGGAACTGGTGCTCCAAGAATTTTATGAGTTTGAACCTAAGTAAATGCAAAAGGCAGTATGTCTGTTTGCATGAAAAAACAGAATATACCAGGAACGGATCTTATGAAAGATCTTGGACTTATAGTCACAAACAACCTGTCTTGGACGGAATACGCTAAAACTAGATCCGCTAAATCGCTAAAAGCTTTCTTCTCTTTAAAAAGAAACCTAGCCAATAGCTCGACCATAAGCACTAAGAAAAATGCATACAGAGGATATGTAGTGCCAATAATCAGCTATGCATCGTCTCTTTGGGAACCATCTAAGTCTGAACTGGCACTCATTGAGAAGGTTCAACATCGAGCAAGTATCTGGATATTAGGCACAAACAACCTTCCATATAAATCGCGTCTTCAAAGACTTCACTTACTACCACTGTCCTTATATCATGAAATGCATGTAGTTTTACTTTTTGCTAGGATTATCAACTCGAAAACTGACATTGATTGGGAGAAGTATGTACAGATTATGGATACAGGCATAACAAGATCACACGCAATACCCTTTTATACCAGCAAATGCTTCCGACTGAAAAAATGAGAATACGATTTTCGGCAACGAGCATGTTCACTTTCAAATATATTTAATATACATCTCAACCAAGATGTCATCAAATCAACGCAATGCAAAGAAGAACTGTCAACTATCTACTGGCGCTACTTCACTGCGAAATTCAACGAAAACCTCCCCTGCACCTGGAGATTATGCTGCGACTGCACAAACTGCATCAATACTGCAAAACTGAATTTCTATGAGACTCAGTAAACTGAAAATGAGAGGGAAGCAATTCCCCTGGAACTTATCCTAAATCCTTCATTATTATTATGATTATGATTATTATTATTATTATGTTCATCAATACTTGTGTTAAAAGTATTTTATTGTATGCTAGTCCTGTGTGGTCTCCCTTTTTAACTATGTTAAGGAAGCTTAAGAAATTCAACAGGAAATGTCTTACCTGGGTTACAGGTCATTTACCTTATTTAAAGCAACTTTCTCTAACAAATTCTCTTCCCATATCCTTCACGCTTATATTTAGCGACCTTATCCTTTTCCACAAAATGTTAAATGGCGACTCAAAACTCCCCTTTGCTGCGTATTATTATTTTAAGTTGACGACATCAAGATCCAGCGCGTTGATGACAATGAAAACCGCAAGAAGATGGTCAACCGAGACGTTCTTCACCCACCAAACAGCACGTGCCGTGAAATACATGCTGAAAACAACGGAGATCGACTTTTTCACCTCTTTGCGCCGTTTTCGCAGTACCCTCAAAGATTTCTTAGTAGAGCGCTCTAAGCTCTTCAATCATGAAAACTCATACACTTGGTTTTTGAAGTGCCGTTGCTCTTTCTGCAGATCTTAGTTTTCTAACATATATTTGTTAATCTATTCATATAAATTTTGCCTTATTTTCAATAAGGGAGTTAATTCTTTTTTTGTTTGTTTGTTATTTGTTTGGTTCCCTTGCGACATGAGACTAAAACTCGCGTTACAGCTTAAAGGCCATGTAACATTCGTCTACTTCGGTCACATATGAGGCTTAAGAAAAATAGGCCCTATAACCATTGGCTCAAGAGTCAGGGACACTATCTCTTGTGTTTTTCTACCTCAAAACGGTCGGAGCCAATTCGGTTCACTTGCGACATGAGACTGCAACCCGTTACGGCTTAAAGGCCACTACCAAAATATCCCCCCACTCTAGAAATAAGAACGTCCCCATAATTAGGTCTCAAAATACCCAAAATACACGAACGACGTTAAAAACCGGGTCGGAACAATCCGTTAAGTTACTTTTTTGTTAGACAGTGGAACTTTGATCCATTTCAGATGGATCAACCTAAAACTCGCCTTATCTCAACATAACAACCATAAAACACACTCGAGAAAATTAAATTTGGTACTTACATAGCAGCACGCTTGAGAAACAGAGTAATTAACTTAGTTAATGACTCTAGCATAAATATAATCGAATATAACTCAAGAAGTCTTTTAAGGATGAGTTCCAATCAAAGGAAGTAAGTTTTAACTGAAGAATATAGTTTTGGATCTGGACCATTGGGAGACTTCACTTGTTTGTCTTTCCGTTGAAGGTTCACCCTGGTCCAACTGATTCTAAGCCTGCTCTCGTGTTTGTTTGGTTTCCTATGTCAGATGGGACAGCTCTACTCTAGTTTTCTACGACGGAAAATGCGAAGAGCAATTCCCCACTGTATATCTCTGACAACTTTCCCGCAATTGTAATTCGGTCGTTCTGATTTTATTTTATCTGTTTTCAGTTGTCGCGAGAAAACTGAGCATGACAGACTCCATTCGAATTTTTGAAATAGTAAATCCCACTCCAAAAACCACATGTCTCGTGCTCCTCAAGGTCAAACTTCCAATATATGACCGACTGGCGCATACTTCCCGGACTCAAGATCGATGCCCTCATCGCGTGCTATCGTCTGTCAGTGAATCCCAGAAAAGCGAGTGTTGCTCAAGGTGCAGTGACAGTGGTCATTTACAGAAGTTTGCAGCGGACTTAAGTTTATCTACACCCCAAAATTCACAACTATGTAAAATTTTCATACTATCGCTAAACAGCAATCAAAATCTGCATACACCTGCAACTTTGAATTCTCGCTTTTTAAGCCAACAATCTAAATTTTCTTTTGTTCCCTTCAATCAGGAAATTGTCATGCAACATTTTGATTTATATAATAAATATAGCATATTAATAGCATATTAAAAACAATATCTGATTTGTTAAAATTTCTTTTTCGTGAACCCAGATTTCATACGAGTTCACCCTCGAGCCCCCTTCCCTCTCAAGACTCAAGACTCTAGAATTTCCCCTTTTAGCCATCTACTCATCTCGTGTTCTTCGCACTCGATGTACTAGATCCGGACGTATTCGACACTGCAAACTGTTTCAACAGTGCTTCTTCATCATCGGAGCTAATCACTATCTCCTCCCAAGCCTTCAGTTGTTCATAGGATCGCATCCATTCCCTTTGCTCCTGCAATCTCTTTGCTTGGTTGGGCAAACCCTTCACTCTCGACTCTCGGTTCAAACAGAAGGAGTTGTGAAGGCTCAGGCTCACGTTCTTCGCCAAGTCTTCCTCTAGTATCAACTCCCTCGCCTTTGTGTTGTTTCTAGACACTCTACCGACTCTTTTCCACCCCGTCGTGATTGCATTTCGATGGGTTAACAGAGGTCTCTTGAAGGCCTCTAGTCCAATCTCGGCCTGGATCTGTCGATAATCCTTCTGATATTTCCTCATGTGGTCCTTCGTTACTATGTACAACCAAGACGTCAACGTCGCTCTAAACCAAGGAAAGAACCTCAAGCGGCTCCATACGTGTCTAACTTCCATTGATATGGCGAATACCTTGCATGCAGTTTCAAACAACTCGAGTCTCCTGCTATAATCTATCGCGTATATGGACTCCTCAGTTGGCGTCTTCGTTTCCCGATACTTCCTTACATTCTCCTCAATCCACCTTAGAGCCAGCATCGTACTCACCACCAAGAGCGTCACCTTTTGCCGGTGATCCGGTAATCCTATCGACCGACTTTCTTCCACATTCCATACCAGGCAGAGGTTTGCATGATCTGGATACCACACCGCTTGTGCCAGACAGTGGCATGGGCATTCTCCATGTGTGATCTCAATACTCTTGAGGTTGCGCTCTCCCGAAGCTTCCAGGAGAGGTTCGAGCTCCATCATCTTCTCATGTATCGTATCGTTCTCTTCTGGGTTCGGAGTACCACCCACCGGTTTTCCGATCACACTTTGTCTCTCGTGGTCGCTTTTATTCTCATTTTCCAAATTCAAAAGCACTTCCCCCCAGATTTCACTCAAGTCATCCCTCAGTTCTCTCGGCACTGTTCCTCGGATTTTTCTGAACAACCTGAGTGACGCGACATCCGAGCCAACCTTACGCACTTGGGCACTGAGAAGGCCTTGTCTACTAATACTCTTTGGCTGGATACCTCCACCATCGCCATGTGCAGTGGGTAGTGGCTGCCGCACAGGTTGGCCATCACTGACCCTACTAGAGATTTCGCATTTAATGGTAGACCATAGGCTTCGCTCATGGGAAATCCCATTTCCGCCTCGAGACCGACCTTCCAGCTCCGGATGTGCTTTTGAGTCACCTGCAACACCCCAGGCCATGACCCCACGCTCAACGCAGTCACCAAATGGTGTTCAGACTCTAGGCTCTCCAGTGACGGCAGACTGCACATCCTTGAGAAGAATCCGAGAGCTGTTGCTATGTTCACCGTGGTACTCGCGTAACACTCCGCCACTATTTGTACCTCACTCTTCTCCCTCTCCGTGATGTCTTCAAACCAAGTGATTAGATCTTCTTTTTGAAAGGACTGTATCCTAACGCATGATCGTCCATCACAGAAGTGCTCTCCATTCCCAAACGTTGAATCCAGACAACTGCCCGGCTCCATCTTCCTTGCTGACCCTAGTTTATTCGTCCTTTCGCCTGACTCCTTCACCTGAGGTAATATCAGTTTGTGTACTATACTCAATGTTGCTAGATGTTCATCTTCCGTCGGTGCTAACCTCACTCGCTCTGTGGTTTCCTCGATCAGGCTCGCGTGGGGATGTGGAAACCAAGAGGGCCCTAGTAACTTCCACACCACTCCCAGATTCGTGATTAACATGCCATTGCCATTACCCATCTTCAGTTCGACTCTTTTGCTTGAGCGCGGTACGCTTATCACCTCCGGCGTTTTCTCGAGAATCAAGCCCAGACTCGGTCTCTCTCTCTCTCCACTGCGTCTATTTCCACTATTTTCTCTGTCCAAAACTTCATCAGCTCCGCTACCTCGTGGTTCCTGTGAGCACCTCCAGCCTCAGAGTCCAAGAAGGGATTATACGCCATCACCATTGCTCCAGACACGTACTGATATTTTCCTTTCTTATTGGGTCTCGAGTACTCCTCTGACGAGGCCAAGTTACGGTGTACATCGGGTTCCTCTTCGAACTTCTTGTTGTACCTCGTCTAGCTTTCTGTGGCTCTCCAGGGATTGTGTGGAACCATCCTCCTTTTCTATTCCAGTACTCTGATATACGTTCAAGATGACTGTTGAGACTCTCCTTTCCACTGTTTTACTTCCGCTTGCTCTTTGGTGACATGCCAAGATGGTGCTGTCAGTCATCATTGACATTATCCATCTCAAGAAACAGGTAGCATCTTTCCTCCTTGCCAGGCTGAAGCCTGAATTATCTCTGGCAACGTGCTGCATCAGTGCTTGATACACCTCTAGATTCTTGCCTCCCAATTTCAGCTTGTCGTAAGAGGTCAGTGTCTCCAACTCTATTCCCACCAGGCTCCACGCGAACATTAGTTGTCCTGCAGTTCTAATGAAGGGATTCGCCATCAATGGCGATGCCGATGAGGATGTCCTTATCGCTTCTTCAAAATGATCCCTTAACAAGTTCTGCCAAGTCCTCTTCAGTTGGCTCCCCAATTCTAGTTTGTTAACCTCAGCCTTTTGCTGGGTGGCCCAATTACGTCGCTTGCGTGCCACTCCACTGTCCATCTTCTTTAAGCAGTCTTCCATTTCTTTCAGTGTCTCGAGGGCCACCCACCATGGCCGGGAGGTGTTCCTCGTTCTATTCCTCTCAAGAGGATCATTCGTTATTTGCTTCCCAGTGGCTTGGTGCCCCTTCGAGACCCATTCCTTGCCGAAATCCACTTCCCATCTCTGTCTGCTCGTTGAACCTCTTTTTATGTTCGTCTTCTGGGGCCTGAAGTCCTCCTCAGATATCGAATGGGTGGAAACCTCCATTTCCTTCTCCACTTCGAGTGGTCTTCTGAGCTCAGCGTTGCTCTTGTAGGCCGCGGTCTTGCACCGCGCCAGAACCATGGGCGCCGTCTCTCTCAAGTTTCTCTCAGAGACTGCATCCGCTGAAGGACTACTCAATCCCTCTACCTCTCTTTTTCTCTGGCGAGATTTCACATCTCTACTTTGGGGTGTTGTCGTTATCATCACGGATTCAACCTCTTTGTCTCCATCCAATCCTTCCAACTCTTGCCTCCCCCCTGCTCGAGCCTTAAGGATATTAGCACTTTTAATTATATTACTAGTCCCAACCTTATCACCTTTTACACCTTCAATTATCTTATCTACAGTTTATTGTCTCAGAGTAGAGCTGTCTTTACATTCGTCGTCTCTGGTCGTCGGTTGCGCCCTTTTTAGCTCGACCAGCTTGCTTAGCAGTTCCTTCCTCGCCTTCTCATCCAGACCTGTTCCCATCAGAAGTGGCTTTCCAAATTTCACCAACGCGTCCCACAGTTCTTCCTTGAAGTCCTCTAGCGAGGTCTCGCTGTTCACTTCTCGATTGAACTCTCTCAAGAACTCTCGCCAATCGTCCTCATCCAGAGTCCCTAGGAACATGGTCTTATTTCCCTCGAAGGTATTTTTGTCCCTTTCTTGTGCACTCAAGAGTATCATTCCCATGTTGGAAGTCTCACTCGTCAGTGGCAACTCTAGGTTTTTGCGGGGTGATGGTGTCAGAGTTGGAGTGGCGGTGTCTGCCCAATTCTCTTCGCTCAGATCTTTCAACAATTCTTGAGTGGTGAACTCCTCCCCCGATGGCTTTGCTTCTGGTGTGTTCCCCACTTCCATATCCTCTCCGGCCTCGCTGAGAGTCTCGTCCATACTTTCCTCTCCCGATTCGACCCTTCTTCTCTCAAGAATTCTCCTGAATCGATCTTCCACAGGGCCGCTCCTCTTGTCTCCAGGGGTGCCCACCGACAGGGGTGATAGCGTCGCTGGGTCCGATTTCTTATACTCTGTCAGAGCCATGTACAACTGACCTGCTGCGTCCAGCTCTCTTCCCTCCTGTCTCATCTCCACCTGCTCCAGCCCGTAGGGTGCCCGGTATTTTCTTGTTGCGAACTTCATGTCGTCCTTCAATGCAATCTGTCCCTCGTTCACGATCATCCTACCATCGTCCCACACCGGGAGCATGTTCTCAAATCCCCCTGCTCAAGCGTTCTCAAGACCTCTCGCACCTCAAACTTTGGGGGCAGCGAGCCTCTCATCTTCTTCGCTTGAGTCGTCCACGAGTTTATCTTCGCCTCACTAGTGTGGAAATAAACTGCCGCAGTGTAGCCAATGAACAGGGGATCCCAGCCATCAGTGAACCGTTTTTGCAGTTCTTCTGCCGCCGCTCTCGCGAATAGGGATGGGACCACCAGGGGACTGTTCATTCCCAGGGTCATTCTCCTGACTGTTGGGAACTCGGAAATGGCTGTCGGCAAGATTTCCTTCTCCATTATTGCCTCTAGCTCCCTCTTGACCAGCTCAAAGCTCTTCTTCCAAGCGGGAATCCTCAAGATCTCCTGTCCACCCGCTGTCAGAGGGTTCAAACTCCAGAACTTGGGATACGTTTCGATGGGGCCCTCCCGTTTGCCTCCCATCCTTAACTGTAGTTGTCCTCGGAAATTATACACCATCAGCTCTGCATCCTTCACTTTTCCGAAGAGCACCGTATTGCTCATCTGCGCCCTCAGCACCTCTTGCTGACACCAATTGAGCGCCGTCCCGTCCAGCACACTTATGAGGCTCAAGTGCGTCACGGAATTGCGATACGCGGTCACTAGAGGATCCGGGAATGCATATGTCACGGCCGGTCCATAAATGCAGGTTACGCCCTCCTCTAGACCCCGGATTACCCCCAATGGGTCCGATCTCATCGCCAGGCACAAGTCGGTCAACAAAGGCATGCCACCGTTCACCTTCTTCCATTCCTCTCTCGTCTTTGGATTCTTCTCTTCACCAGTCATATATCGATTCTGCATCAAGAGGTATTCCACCAGCAGCGTCTTCTGCCCTGCTGCACACTTATAGGAATAAGTGTCGATACTCGAGTGGGCTTTCCTCATCGACAGGGGCTCCCCATACTTCATCAGTTGATGAAATGACAACAGTTCACCATGGGTTAGGAGCACCAGTGCCAGATACCCGTCAATCCGGATTGTTTCCACACCTCGACTGAACATGTACGCTGGGCCCATGTTGATTAAGTATCTAGGGTAAACCAGGTACAAAGCCAATAGCAGGCTGATGGGCATGCTCAGTATTTCCTGCACAAAGGCTCCAAAAATCGTCTCTTTTGCACAGAACATTTCAGCCATGAACTCTTTCCCCCAACAAGGACTCAAGAACTTGAGAATCTCATGATCCCTTCTCGTCTTCAACTCGCCCTTCGCGTGCTCCCTCCAGAATTCTCCGATTGTTACCTCGTTTGCAGCTGTGACGAACCTAGTCACTGTCATCCCCCTATCCTCGGCCACTTCCAGTTGCTTCTCAAGAAAACTCCAGACTTGTTTCACGAGAGGTGGCGCATTCTCTTTCGTCTTGTCTGTGGCGTTCTCCAGCCGTGGTGTCAGAAATGGCCACCAGCCGCTCTCTTGCGTCAGTCGATACGCGATCGACTCTAGTTGCTTCTCCGTTTGAGCCACATTTTTTCTTTCATTGCTCGGTCCTCCAGACCTACTGGTGGAACTCGTGATTGTCACCTCCATGCTTCGAAACCACAAGCTGGCCGTCAAGTGACTTATTACCGGGTGATCGTCCCCGATGACTGGACTGAACTTAAGTTGTCTGGCGAAGTTTGATATATCTAGCACGAGGACCTCGTCCAATACAATGAGGATGTCTGCTAATCCGTAGAAGCCCCTCAACGCGTGGGATACATCCGCCCATGCCGCTGCCAGTTCCGACTTTCGGAGCCTCAGGTTCGTTGGTTCCAGCTCTCGATTGGGAGCTGCCATCAGAATCCGCCATTCATTTCCTTCGGCTATCAGGATCAAGATTGCGTAAACGAATTGCAGGGCGGGAGGCATGTTCGCGTACCCGGGGGACGTAGTGAACACCACCTTTGTCTTGGACCTCATTCATTGCTGCAAATAATGTCTGGATTGCTTCCCAGATTCTTCTCGGTGCTGGTTCGTCGCCCTTTAATTGCTCAAGAAACCCAGTCGCGTGCAAGTGATCATTCATCCCCGCAAACAGTAGTGGCTCAGGCTCGCAAGGCATCTCTGATTTTATTGCTACCACCAGGGTCAACATCTGGTTCAGCTCAGCTCCTGGCAATGAGTATATCAAAGTCTCTGGCCAGAATAACTTGGGAGACGTCCCCTCGAAGTCTGATCCCGCTACGATGATCACCCTCGCAGCAGCTGGATCTGCTCTATCATAAACTGCCAGGGTCTTGGTCAATTGGGTGCTCCCACAGGGTTTCCCGTATATAGGAGCATCCGCCAACCTCGTGCTTTCATAGGCGGCATCTGGCAGTTCCATTTCCCTTGGGTTCAACAGTTTATCCACCACCCTTAACTGCGCTGGAGTTTCCAATCTGATCCTGGCAATGCTTGTTCGATGTTTGGGGGGTTCCGCTATGAGTCCCGGACTCCCCAGCAACTTGAGCGGCCTGTAATTGACAGGTCCCATGATCGACTTCGTGGGAATCCCGGTCAGTTCCGCTGTCTCCATCATTTTTGCTCTCGAGAAATGCGTCTCGTGAGCCTTTCTAGTCCACGCACTGATGTCTACTCAAGTCCTCGTGCGACACTCGTTCGATACCCAGAGTTTCCCCTAACTCTTGTCTGCATTCCAGGTCTTCCAAGTCCAACTCTCTCACTTTCTCTGGATATCTCAACCGAGTGGTCTCCGCTGGTCTCTCCACCCGCTTACTCTCCGCCACTACCACTGAGGACACTATCGAACTCTGGGTGTTGATGACGTCACCTCCTCATCCTCCATCGGTACGGCACCTGGAAATCTGGTCTGGTTGCTTCATGAGCTGTCTCTAGAATCAACCCTCGGTCCGAAGCGACTGGACAAAGCTCTCGAGGCAAGGAAGGGTGGATTTGGAGGTGGTCCGAATGTGAATTAGGCAGTCTCCAGCAGCTCCGCCTCTAGCGCGTTTATGTGCCCTTGAAAGACATCATTTAACCATTTCACTCCCCTTGGTCTATCGAAGTGGATTCCATCTGACGATGTGTCGTCGGGGAATCCAGCCTATTCCATCTGCTCATCCACATCCAGCAATTCAACCGGGAGGACGCTTCTTTGGTGAATTTGCCTGATCACTTCGTTTAGGTTCCGTACCTTCGCGTTCATCTCCGTCACGTGCTGATCAGCCTTCATGTTATAGGGGACGGTACATACTGTGAGCAGGACAGGATCCATCTGGATCCTCAACTCCTCGAGGAGGCAGCTCATCTTGTCGTGCAATCTCGTCACTTTCCTCGCCTCTCCTTTTGACACGTCATTCGTCCCGACCATCAGAGTTACCGTGTACACTCTCGCCATCCCTAGCATCTCAAGTGTTGCCAATATTTGTGGCGTAGTAGCTCCAGCGAAACTCAAGATCCCCGTCTGCCAGTGCGATTGAATCCGGGTCAGCACCCGCAACAGGCTGTCCCCTATAATTAGGTGGACTGCACCTTCTGGCACACGAGGTTGCGTGAGGTACTCCACCCAGGCTGCCTCATGGAAGCAGTCCCTCCTGGCCCTTTGTGCTGAACTCCAATCCAGGCGATTGTGCCTGTGGTACCTGCCTTCTGTATTCTTCTTATAGCTTGAGAACATCACACTCCTGATCGGTTGCTCCCTCCACGTCGAGGGAAGCTCCCCCCTTGCCGAACTCTCACGACTTCTCAGCTGCAGTCTCTCGTTCAATTCCTTCAGACGCGATGAGCTGCCGCTCACCTGACTGCTGCTCGGGACTGAGGTCGGGGTATATCCTGGCAGTGCAACATCCATTAGTGGGCGTATAGGTTGTGTCTCTAGGTCGCGCAGGGAGGACGTTGACTCAGTCGGTATCCACACTTCCAACTCCTCACTCATGTGTTCTCGAGCCGCGCGATCAAGGTTAAACCGTCCTCTCGCCCTGGGAGTTTTGTCCACCTCCATCCGTGACTCTGGCCTTGAGCCTGTAACCACTCGCTCCTTGGGCCTGGCTCCCTTTTGCATATCGAGCTCACGTTGTCGTTGCTGGATTCTCTCCATCTCGGACTTCAGCTGTTCACAATTCGCGGCATTCTCCCGCACCCTTAGTTCCTGCTGGTGTTCGGCCCTCAGCATCTCAAGCATTCTCCGTGTTTGGTCCCGTTCGATGACCGCCTGGTCCCTCTCTAGCTGAGCCTGGTCTCTATCAAGCTTCGCTTGATCCCGATCAAGGTTCGCCTTGTTCCTCTCCCTCTGTGTCTTCTCAAGTTCTTTCTTCAGAACACTGAGGTCCGGATACGCCTCTTCTGTCTGCTGTGCTCGCGTCATCGATGGCGTCTTACTCGTGCTTTGGCCTGCTGATCTTGCTGATGGTCTAATTGGCAGTGGGAACTCCCCTGCGTCATACTCGGTGCTATTACCCAAGCCCGGATTCTTTGCCAAATCGAAGCCCCTTACTCCCCCATCCACATTCCATGACAGCCATCTGGTTTGCTCTTGGTTGGATATTCCCTCGGTGGTGTAGCCGACCATCAGGACCGCTTCTGTTGCAGACTCCCTGCATTCACCCTGTTCCTCTAACTGAAGGATGGCGTTCAGCATCACCGCCATTCTCTCATCCACTTGGGTGTAATCCAGATCCCTCAGGCGTCTGTATAGTTCATCAAGTGTGGGCTTCTTCAGAGCCGCGGGCATGGACTTCCAGATCCTATCGGCCATTTCTGTGATCTCTAGATGATCTCGAGTTTCAATCCACTCAACAGCTACCTTACCGACTTGAGAATTAGCTTACCGACTTGAGAGTTACCTTACCGACTCGAGAATTACCTTACCGACTTGGGAACTCGAGGAATTTCTTTTTGCAAATATCTCTTGCAAGCGTCGATGATCATTAGTTTGTTTAAGACTTTCTTTTCTCTCTTTCACTTGAGTGTGGTTGAATTGTCAATTTTGTTTATCAAACCAATCTGAAAATAAAATCCATTTTAAGACTAAGATGTCATGTTCCGAACCTAAACCCCCCTTTTAACATTATAGTTAAAATCTTATCCGTTCCATTCTATCTAAAACAATTCAATTGGAAGTTCTCTAAGTGCATGCAGATTCATTTTATGTTTTAGCACCGTCAATTTTCTAAAATTCAATTGTCATGCCAATTGCGTTTTAAGATCCTTTTACCTGTGCCATGCCCCAATACCCGACTTGAGATCCCTTCATGGCCTACTCGAGACCCCCATGTACCCGACTCAGGCGATGCTCAAGTAGTATTTCTTGTGCAGATGTACTATTATCTCTGTTTCTGCGAAGACCATGTGCAGGATAGCATATAGGTCCCTTGGGCTCAACTTGCCTCTGTTTGGGTCATAGACCGGCATTGAGACCTCCGTTATCCTTCTTTCAATCATGAAGTCTCGTAATCTTGTTAGTGCTAACATCACGTGTTCAGGGTTTATTGTATTCCTGTCATTGACCCTCGTCACCAGAAAGCACAGGTACTTGCCTGGGACTTGCGCTACCGATGGGGGAAGCGCCGCCATTCCTCCCAGCCCCGGTCTCTGTCTGAATAGAAACTCCACGTTCTGGTACTCTCTCTTGAAGTCGGCCTCCAGCCTCGACTTGAAACTCATGTCCGCCGTGATACAGATCGCGCTAGTCCTGTTTGACAGGATGAAGTCGCTATCCGTTATCATGATGTTTTCCGAGTACTCATTGCGCATTTCAAATTTCGTTTTGAAATCCGACCTATGTTAGGCTCTGGCTCTTCCTCATCCAGTTCCAATTCGCTTGTTTCTCTCACTTCCTTGAGTTCCTTTATCATCAAATTTTCGGTGTGGGTAAGTCCTACCCCCACTCCCCGGACAAAAATATTTATCAACATCCCCGTCGATGATGTTGGGTCTGAAATATCCGGCGGAATGTCAAGCGGCCTGTCTGTTGCCGTCCAGCCGAAGAGAGTGTCCTCTGTTTTCTTGTGTTTTTTCGATGACACGTCGACATGTTGAATGCTTTGCCCTTCGCAGTTTTCGTTCTTGACATCGCGCATCCACTCTAGTATCCTCAAGTTCGTGTTCTCCCTCCTCTCTATCTCGCTCTGTTCCAGGTCCATCTCCAATTCCGGTGTCAAGTAGTCTTCCTGCGGATAACGTCCACCATCATCAATAACCTGCCATTCATCTTCGGCTTCTAGTTCGCCTGCACTCAGTAGTTCATCGCCCAATTTGTCTGGCTGTATCTTATCAATCAAAAAGTCATCCCCGTACCTGTTGTACCTCATGCCTGTCCGTTTACGATTACCAGTCCTGGTTCCTGGTGGTATTGGTCGATCTGGCTCCATCCGCTTTGGCACCTCATTTTGCTCCCGTTCGTTCCAGTCCTCCTCTACAAACGACCCTGCTTCAGAGTTCACCTCTATCTTTTCATTGTCGTCCAAACTCAAGTTCTCATTGCCATCATTTTTCTCTCTGGTGCCTTTTTCCTTCACTTCACACGCCGGCTCTACCACTAGGTACTCGAGACCTTCCATGTCCTTCGGTATGCACCAGTCCTCTGGGGACGGGACGTGAGGCTTCAGATTTTCATAATGTGCTGCCCGTCCTTGTTGATGTACTTCCGTTATCTTGAATGGTCCTCTCCACTTCTTGAGTAGTTTCTTTGTTCCCTTGGGCGCTATGACATTTTGGAAGACCCACACGTACTGGCCCACCTCATATGGCTTTGCCTGTAATATCTTTTCATCATTTTTCTTGCGTTGTCTCATCCTGCATAGCTCGTTTAGTTCCTGCTGTCTCCTGATCGCTTCTTTCACGTATGCTTGAGGCGACGTCCTTTTCCCTTCGTATTCCGGGTAAAAGAATGTCAGGGGCATTGCTCTCTCCCTACCCGTTAACATCATGAAAGGACTGATGCCCCTCGTTGAGTGCTGCGTACTGTTGTAGGCCCCTACTACTTGCGGCAGGTATTTATCCCAGTCCGTCATGTATCTTGAGCAGTATACCCTCAACATATTGACCAAAGTTCTGTTCTGTCTCTCTACCAGCCCATTGGTTTGGGGATGGTAGGATGTCGAGTGTGCTTGAGCAATCTGCGATCTCTTCATCAATTCTTTTGTCAAGTCTCCCACAAAAGCCTTGCCGTTGTCCGACTGGAAAGTAATTGGGCAACCGTACCGCGATATCCAATGCGTTATCAGGTGATCACGTGTCTCCTCGGCTGAGGCTGTCTGGCATGGAACCGCTTCCGCCAACTATGTGAAGTGATCTATAATAACCAGTATCTGGTTATATCCCGACTCCGTCATGCAGATCTTTCGATGGTCTATCTGCACCACCTCGTTGAACTCTGAGCTCTCAACGGACTTAAGTGGGAACTTCATCTTCCTTGGGTCTTCAACTTGGAAGCCCGCCAGGCAGGCATTCACCCATCTCTCGCAAGCTTTCCTCAAACATGGCCAATCAAATCTGTGAAGTATTCTTTGTTGCACTTTGTCTATCCCCTGGTGCCCCATCTGATCGTGCGAACTGAATAGCATCACTGTCTGACACAACTGTGGTAATATGAAGAGATTGTGCTTGTGAAATATCTTCTCCTCATCTTTTCTCTTGCACGCTACCACCCCGTCAGCTGTGTGATAGAGTAAGTCTTTCTTTTCCTTGTAGAGTTGGCTCAAGATCTGGTAGCTGTCTTTTTCGAGTTCCCATTTCTCCTTGCAACCCGTTCGGATCCATTTGGAGAGGTTACTTGTCATTTTGTCATTCTTTTGGGCTCTTATCAGGTCCGACAGCCTATATCTCTCCTTGACATGTTCATTTAATGCCATGATCTGTCCATTCATTTCCCCACGGTTGTGGATGTCATCATTCAGCTTCACGCATTTCATCATCTTCACAATCTTCATCTCATCTTCTGGCACCAGATTCGTTCTGAAATTTGAGTTGCACGATAGTTCCCTGAATGGTTTCCTCGAAACCGCAATTCTCTCAAGTTCCTCACCACCTCGTACGTCTTGTACGTCCAGATTGTACGTTCCTGAGGATGGATCTGTTTGTAGTTCCCTGTCGCGGTGTCTAATCTTCTCTTCCGCCAATATCATGCATAGACTATCCTGATTGTCGCTTGTCTCATCTGAGTCCTCATTCCATTCTTCACACTCCCCGGAAAATTTTTCTTCTCCGGTTTCTTTTTCTTCCGCGGACATGGACCACTCCCCGGACTCTTGACCTAGTCCCAGGTGTTCAGCTTCTTCTTTGAACGCCACTTTCTTTTTCCTAACCTTGGTCTGCTCCAGAATGCTTTCAAGGATTTTGTCAACTAGTGACTGCACAACATCTTTGCTATCAGTAACGCTTCCTCTTGAAGAGTCTGCATTGTTCACTGTTTCTTTTCTCCGCAGTATCGTGACTTCCGGTTCCTCTTGACCCTTTTCTTGGAACACGGGCTTATCATCTGATAGTTTCTCGAGTAACCTCATTAAGTCATCATCTATTCGTGCATCTCCCATTTCTACCTGGTTAAGAGCATAGCCTTTTGCCTTGAACGTCTTACTCACAATCTTAGACTTGAGGATTATCCCTACCGGCATTCCTTGTTTTTTCTTCCAGACCGTCTTCTCCGGAGCTTCCTTTTGGTAGTTCGGGGTGATCTTCAATCGGTTTGCCTGATTTATCCAGCCATCTCGTGAGTGGAAGACTGTCGTACGTTTCCTTATCCATGAAGGAGAAGCCATCCTTGATTTCAGGTATATCCGCCTCCCTTTGTTCTTGTCTCTCGTAGAACTCCGTCTTCTTACTCAAGCTGTCAGCGTTCTGATGTTTGTCTCGTGTTCTATGCTCAATTATCATGTTGTACCCATCCAGGGGCGAACTATCCAACTCCCAATGTAATTTTGATCCATTGAGTACGTCTTCAGCCAGCTTAGTGCTCTGTTGTCGACTCTCAGCTTGAATGGCTCGCTGCCTAAGTACGCTCTATATTTCTCGACAAAGGAAACCACCGCGAACATCTCTGCTTTCGGTGCCCTGTATTTCATTTCCGTGTCGCTTAAGACTTTGCTCCCGTACGCTATTGGTCTCAAGACTGTTTACCCGTTCCATTCTTGTTCCTGATGGAGAATTCCAGAAATAGCAACTACCGACGCATCCGTGTCCAGCACGTACATCCCTTTCTCAGTCGGCATACCTAGTACTGGTGCCTCACACAGCCCTTTCTTTATTCTCTGGAATGAATCTTCTGCTGCGTTGTTCCATGTGAACTTCTTGCCCTTGTGTCTCATTAATTGTTGCATCGGGTATACCTTATCTGCATAGCCCTTGATGAATTCTCTGTAGTAATTCGCAAAACCCAGGAAGCTCATCAACTGGTGTTCCGTCTTCGGCGATTTCCAAGTTAGGAATGCTTCTACGGCGTCTGGATCAGGTCTGATGCCGTGCCTGTCCACCATCCTGCCCAAGTATTTTATCGAGTCCTTGAGTGGTTTACACTTTATGGTTTACACTTCACTTGAGTGGTTTACACTTCACTTCATGGTTGCACTTTGATGGTTTACACTTCAGCCCCGACCTTTTCATGCATAAAAACACCTCGTCAAGTCTCTCAATGTGGTCTTCTAGTGTGGGCGTCGCTATTACCACGTCATCCACATAGCACATTACCAGATTGCCGTACTTCTTCGTCACCCCTATTAGTGCGTGTGCCATCAGCCGCTGAAATGTTGCAGTGGCATTGCAAAGACCAAACGGCATCCGTTTCCACTGAAATAGACCCAACTCGCAGGCGAACCCTGTCTTGTCCCTGTCCTGCTTCCTCAGCGGTACCTGCCAGAAGGCCGAACCTAAATCAAGAGTTGTAAAAAACTTTGCATCACCTTCGAGAGGCTCTCATCAATTCTAAGTATGGAATAGGCATCCTTCACTGTGACGGAGTTCAGGTATCGAAAGTCACAACAAAAACTCAATTGGTCGCCTTTCTTTTTGGCCATCACTACTCCACACGCCCACGGTGATTTGGATGGTTCTATCATATCATACTCTAGTAACGTCTCAATCTCTTTTCTACACGCATCCGATTTGTGTGGGGTCATGCGCCTCGCCCCCTCCCTGTGCGGTATCGCATTCTCCTCAAGTTCTATTTCAATCTCAACGAAATTACAACACCCGATGTCCGCCTTATGCCTCGAAAAAACTTCTTCGTTCCGCTCTAGTACGTCCTTGATGGCTTCGAGCTGTTTGCCCCTCAAGTGTTCAATCTCCGACAGGACCGGTTTATCACTTTGCATTTCATCTAGTGTGGGCCGCTCCGGAAAGTTCGAGCAGCTCGACAGCCCATCGTCCGTCTCTGACTTAAGTGATTTAACAAGACCCGATGAACCTTTTATTTTCTGTAATCGTCTCAAGATAGAAATTTTGTCCCTATGATTAGGACAATCATCAACTTCATTTTAGGACATTCTCAGTCATTTCATATCGAGTTTTAACCGGTAAAGCATATACCAGCTTCCTCCCCTTCTGTATCGTGATCGGTATATCAAGAGTATTCAACAAGACACTGACGCAGAGGCCGCTCTTGGTTATCGAGAAGGATCTTCCTAAAATAGCAGCACTTTGACTATTGCGATTTGGGACTATGCATACTTGCTTATTGTCACTTAGTTCATTTAAATTTTTCATGCGCAAGCTTACAATTGCCGGTTCGTTTGCTTCCACCCTCACCCTCCTACTCAAGAATACCGGTGCTTTATTTTCATTCGCTATTATTAAATTTACCGGTTTTATTGCGTACCTCCTATCCGGGTTTCTTATC
This sequence comes from Symsagittifera roscoffensis, assembly GCF_963678635.1. Taxonomy (NCBI): domain Eukaryota; kingdom Metazoa; phylum Xenacoelomorpha; order Acoela; family Convolutidae; genus Symsagittifera; species Symsagittifera roscoffensis. Next base: position 7,446,279 of record NC_087069.1, read on the forward strand.
CTGAACATCGCATTGTTTAAATCAATCGTTACGTCAAAATTCCTGATGAAGTCTCTGCCTAAAATGAATTGTTCAGACTCGTCCAGGTTTTCTACTAAGAAAGCTCATCCACAGATTGCGTTCCCCCAGATTTAGGGCTGTTATTGGTGTCCTGCCTAGCACCCGCAGCGCCCCTTTGTTGGCTGTTGACAACCGTATTCTCGAGTCTATCAAGTCATCTTTGTCGAAACCCATTCGCTCCCAAGTTTCGATTGGTATTACACTCAAGACCGCACCAGTATCGAGTAACCCACGCAAGTGAGTCTTTTTGCCACTTATGTCAAGCACGCGTGCTGATACGTCTGCCTCTGTCCCTATGTGCATTGCATCTTCCTCCAGCATGGCAGAGTGTCCAATCGATCTCACCCTTAGTTCTTCTCTTCCTACGTAGATCTGTTACTAGATCTTCATCGCATGTTATCATTGTTTTCGTATAGATGTTCATCCCATCTATATTTAGCGTCACCTCATGCGGACCATAAGCTTCTGTGTACCTGTTGTCAACTCGGACTGCCTTGCTACTCCCTCTTGTAATTAGTGCCCGTACTGCTCTAGAAGTCGTTTGAGGACTTATACCACTCAAGTAGTCGGCGTACACATCAATGTGCATTATTGTCTGGTCGCTGGGTTCGCTCAAAATTCTGGTCACCTCATGGCCGCCGACGGTGATTATTGACAATATTCTAGCCCCGTTTTCGTTATGCCGAATGGTTTTCCTGTCACCACTTTCACAGTGTTGCAGCTTCCATTCTTTGTCGACCCCGCTACAGCCTCTGGTGTTGACTTCGAGCAAGTCAATGCCTCATTGATATTCTGTCTATCGATCTCCTGCTTTAGTCGTTGTTCTATCTCTTTTGCCGCCAGGTCCTGCTTCACCTTATTTATGGCCTCTGCCGCCGCTTTCTCATAATTTATCTCTAGAGTCTTCCTGGCTGTGGCCTCTAATGCACCTGGGTTACAGCTTTCACTGTTTTCGTCGGTAGTTCCGTGTTCGGTGCTCCTAAGTTTTTTGTTTCAAACTCGTTTTGACTATTCCGCTGATTTTGGACCGCCGCTAACGCCAATTTATGTTTGGGGTGACTCTGGTCCTTGACCGCCTCCCAAAACAAAGGACAATCCATCCTGAAGTGACCTTCCTGATTGCAAAAGAAGCATCTTGCACCTATCTTGATGATCAAGCCACTATAGTACTCGTGCTCTTCCATCTGGCTCATGTCCTCCTCATCTGGTGCGTATCCTAGACTCTTCATGCCCTGTTTATATGTTGTGCAATCAGCCACGTGGTGATCTGCTGACCCACAATTCGCGCATGATCTATTTGTCCATGTCATCTCTAGGCTTGTACCATGACGACCTTTGAGGTTGGCTCCCCCCTTGCGTATTCCTGTTATCTGAATACGAGTATTTCTTGGGTTTCATTAGCATGTATTCTCTCGACTTCTGTCTCATCTCTTCCGGAGTCGGTGCGCTATCTTTTGACAATGTGTAGTATGTTGCTAACATTGTTCTCAAGTCGTCACTCTTTACCCCGTCAATGAACTTCGAGGCGATGCTAAAGTTTTTTCTGTTCGTCGACTCTTCAGGGTCACTCCTCCTTCTCAAGCTCTCAAGGTCATCCAGGAACCGATTTATCGATTCATCGTCCCTTTGCCTTCTCTTTTCGAATCGCATCATCGCTTGGTGACCCTTCATGCCCGACCCAAATCGATTCAACAATATTTCGAAGATTTTGTCCGCGGTGTCGCGTTCCTCTTGCTTCTTTGCAACCACGCATTTCAACGCCGTGCCTTCTAATTTGCTAAGTATCGCTGTGCAGGCTTGTCTCTCATCATTTAAGTTGTCTTGTTCTAAATGTAATCTCATTACTTCTACCCAAGTGTCAATACATCCGTCCGAATCGTCCTTGAATTCTTTCGGCTTTTTGAATGTTTTACTGGACTTGCCCCCTCCTCTATCACTCGAGTCAGTGTTCCTCGTGGCGAAGGCTTCTAGTGTCCTGTTCATCATCTCCCAAGTGCTTGCCCACGTCATGACATCTGGCCCTGCGTTGCTGTTAGTCGTGGAGTCCCCTGGACCACTCGTTGTATTTGCCGTTCCACTCTTCATGATTGTTTTGGCAGCTACTGGTGCTATGTTCACCGCTTCCCGGGTTAAACGCAACGGCGTCGATTGCCGTTTGTTCCGTTGTGGTTCCACGAAGTCAACTCTGTTGCCTTGCGAGCGATCCGCTGCCGACCTGTCTTGTGACGTAGAGTTTCTCAAGATTGCATCCAATTTTGCCTGTATTGCACATGAACTTTCAGCCTGGGTCCTGCTCATTGCTTCCATCCTCGTTTCCAGACTCCCCAGCTGGCTGTTGACATCATCATAGCGTTTTTTCATTTGTTGCAGATCTTTTTTGATGTTCTTCTCTCGTTCTTCGTTGGCATTTACCTTGTCTGACATCTGTTGAATCTTTTCCTCAGTTGCCCTGGCCAGGTTCAAGTAGCTGTCCAGGTACTCGATTTTGTTGTATCTTAACTCTTTTCTTATTACTTCTCTATCCTCCTCGCTGTGCTTCAACTTATTGTCGATCTGCTCTAGCTTTGCCATCAAATCGCCCAGCTCAAGAGAAGTTGTTTCATGGTCCACTGTTGCCCTGTTGTTTTCTGCTGTTTCCGGTCTGGCTTGGTCTTCGCTTTGGTCAGCTCTTGTCGTTTTCGTGAGTACTGTCCGAAATGTTTTGCCTCTCTCGGCTTTCAGTTCTTCCGTTACTGCGTCCCTCGACTTCATTCCGACCATCATCGCCAATTTTTCAGTAAAAGACGTTCTTTTTGTTTGGGAGTCGTCCTTCACCGTTTCTGGCGGGTTGCCTGTTGTGTCATCCACAGTGTCTATCGGCGAGAACTCCATTGGCTTTGGATTTGGTTCTTCTGCATTCGGCATCGGTGTTGACTCCGTCGTTCTCTTTTCCACCTCATCCACACTCTGGTCTGGCGTCTCAAGATCAATCTCAATGGCAGGCTCCGTTTGTTTCTCTTTAGCACCGACTTTTGTCTTGTTTTCAGTGTTACTCCTCGTGCTGACCCAGCTAAATGAAAAGTTCTTGTTTGTTACCTTTGGGTCCATTGATGTCATTTTACGTAGTGATGAGTTATACTTTGTTTTTGATTCAGTAGATCTCCTTTTGGCCACCGGCACCCTGCTCCGTCTCATTATTTTTATTTATAATTGTTCCTATTTACAATATTACTACATACACAATTCTATTCTAAGAATAAAATCTCCTGCAAAAAAATTATTCAAAGGAAATATACAACGTGATAAAAACAATGTTCCCAGTTCTCTTTCAAACCTTTTGAAAAACTTTATTTTTTTTTGGGATCACAACCGTACCGGGTTCCGACTAGTCTTATTCTGTTTAATTCTGTCTTAAAATTCTTATTATAGCTTTACCCTAATTTTTTATACCGTTCCAAGACTTCCAGTTGCTGTCCCTACTCTTCTTTGTACTGTCCCAAGGTTTCTCTCCACTGTCCCAAGACTGTTCGGTACTGTCCCAGTACTTCTTGTTAGTGTCCAAGACCCCTGTCCCAAGAGTACTGTCCCAAGACTAGTGTCCCAAAACTGCTGTCCCAAGACTAGTGTCCCAAGACTGCTGTCCCAAGACTGCTGTCCCAAGACTATTGTCCCAAGGGTACTGTCCCAAGGTTAGTGTCCCAAGACTAGTGTCCCAAGACTAGTGTCCCAAGACTAGTGTTCCAAAACTAGTGTCCCAAGACTACCGTCCCAAGACTACAGTCCCAAGACTACTGTCCCAAGACTACTGTCCCAGGACTACTGTCCCAAGACTACTGTCCCAAGACTAGTGTCCCAAGACTACTATCCCAAGACCACTGTCCCAAGACTACTGTCCCAAGACCACTGTCCCAAGACTAGTGTCCCAAGACCACTGTCCCAAGACTACTGTCCCAAGACCACTGTCCCAAGACCACTGTCCCAAGACTAGTGTCCCAAGACCACTGTCTCAAGACCGTATCGTCCCAAGGCTGTACTGTCCCAAGACTGTACCAAGACTGCTCTGGCCCAAGACTGTCCCAAGACTGCACCGTCCCAAGACTGTCACAAGACTATACTGTCCCAAGACCGTCCCAAGACTGCACCGTTCCGAGACCGTCCCCAGACTGCACTGTCCCAAGACTTCTTTGGTACTGTCCCAAGACTTCTTTGGTACTGTCCCAAGACTTGTCACCAAGTGTCTGAGCGGTGGGACTTCTTTTTCTTCATTGTAGGGACTTCTTGAATCACTGTACCTTGTACCACCACTCGAGCTCTAGTAAAAATTTCCCAAAAAAAACCTCTCTTAATGGCCAATGGCTTCAAATACTGGCCCCCCTGTATTTAACTCCTTTTCTATGTTTCAAGCAATTTGAAACCAAAAATTCTTCGCAGGTATCTTGTGATCACCTGTTCGTTCAAAAACCAATAACAATGTTTCACCAAAACGTAAAAATTTTAACAGAGAAAGAATTAAAAAAAAACAGATGTACCCACCTAAAAATCAAGGGTGACGGATGTCAACCTTTGTTGAAAAAATGTCTGGTACCTGATTGCCACGCGTTTTCCTCCCCCCTGCTAACGATCTTATTGGGTATCACAAAAACGGTCTATGTCCGTTCCCCCCTACCGATCCGACCAGGGTACGTACCTTAACTCGATCTTAAATTTGGATATCCGCCTCTTATGAGCAACGCGTGTAAGTTTCTAATGTAACTAACTCAACGATGTCGATTATTTAGTTACTCTAGTTTCCTCCCTTTTTACAATTTACAACCACCAACCTCTAACGTAACCATCCCCCCTCCTAACCTCCCCCCTCTTTAGCCCCCCCCCTTCTTAAACTAAAAATTACCTTAAGCGCCGCCGGGTGCTAAACCTCTCGAGAAAACCGTAGACCTGTCTCCAGGCCTGCTTGTGTAAAAACGTTCCTCAAAACCGGGGGATTTCGCTTATCCAATTTTACACTTATCTCCTATAATGTAATTTGGATTTTAACGATACCCGTTTTGACCAACTTGAGAACTCGAGAACAGCCAAATCCTTCTTGACCACTTTCCCACTCGGCTGGTCACCTCTTCCAGTTAAGACTCCTGTTGGTTCAGCCCAAATCTTCCTGAACCATTTTACCACTCGGCTGGTCACCTCTTCCAGTCAAGTCTCCTATTGGTTCAGCCCAAATCCTCATGAACCACTTTCCCACTCGGCTGGTCACCTCTTCCAGTCAAGTCTCCTAGTTGTCCAGCTAAATTCCAAGCTATCTGAAAACCCTTAACAACGCCCCACACTCGGGCACTTTATTGAGGTTGCTGGATTAGATTGCTAAGTTGATCGAAACGATCGGTCTTATAAAACAGTATGGGTATAATATTTAATTATTATAAAGGTTTGATCCAACTGATCTGGTGTCAAAGTCACGGTCTTTTTCGTTTTATGGTTTTTGTTCCTTTTTCTATTCTTTTTTTGTCCCCCTAGTTACCCCCTTTACTCGGTTAGCTAAGCCTTGTTCGGAGAGCGTACCAGGAAGTTTTTTTGAGTTTTCTTAAAAAGCTATCACGGTACAACCGGAAGGTTTGGACGTTCCCGCCGAACCGTACCACCGGTACTCTAGAATGGGCATGCAGCCCGGAGCTGTGTCAAGTGGGTTCGACTCCGTAGTCTTGATGTCGTAGAAACACCCAGGAGCGCCAAAAAAAACACTATGTAACATTCGTCTACTTCAGTCACATATGAGGCTTATGAGAAATAGGCCCTATAACCATTGGCTCAAGAGTCAGGGACACTATCTCTTGTGTTTTTCTACCTCAAAATGGTCGCAGCCAATTCGGTTCACTTGCGACATGAGACTACAACCCGTTACAGCTTAAAGGCCACTACCAAAATATCCCCCACTCTAGAAACAAGAACGTCCCCATACTTAGGTCTCAAAATACCCAAAATACACGAACGCCGTTAAAAACCGGGTCGGAACAATCCTTTAAGTTTTTTTTATGTTAGACAGTGGAACTTTGATTCAATTCAGATGGATCAACCTAAAACTCGCCTTATCTCAACATAAAAACCATAAAACACACTCGAGAAAATTAAATTTGGTACTTACATAGCAGCTTGCTTGAGAAACAGAGTAATTAAACTAGTTAATGACTCTAGCATAAATATAATCGAATATAAAATATAAATGTAAAATAAATATAAATAAATATAAATATAAAATATAACTCAAGAAGTCTTTTAACGATGAGTTCCAATCAAAGGAAGTAAGTTTTAACTCAAGAATATAGTTTTGGATCTGGACCGTTGGGAAACTTCACTTGTCTGTCTTTCCGTTGAAGGTTCACCCTGGTCCAACTGATTCTAAGCCTGCTCTCGTATTTGTTTGGTTTCCTATGTCAGATGGGACAGCTCTACTCTAGTTTTCTACGACGGAAATTGCGAATAGCAATTTCCCATTGGATATCTCTGACAACTTTCCCGCAATTGTAATTCGGTCGTTCTGATTTTATTCTATCTGTTTTTAGTTGTCGCGAGAAAACTGAGCATGACAGGCTCCATTCGAATTTTTGAAAAATTAAATCCCACTCCAAAAACCACATGACTTGTGCTCCTCAAGGTCAAACTTCCAATATATGACCGACTGGCACACCATTACCAAAGAAGAGTGGAGAGTATATTAAAATCTTCCAGTCTGCACGATTTTTTTTAATCAACTAAGACGACTGATCACTTTGAGGTGACATGAAAGGCTTGGGTAACGTCTTGAAGAGGGATATTACTTCATTGTTCCTTCTAACCACCGAGTTCCTTAATTTTAATATTCAGGACCAGTAACAATTATATTTTCGAAGGGAAGAAGCTAAGTAGGAGATAACTTTAGTTTGTTGGTTGGCAGGACTGTCCTGCGTCTCAACACTTTTTAAACCTAGGAGAAAAAGGTTTAAATCGGGACATAGACGTTAGAAGTCGGAAAAAATGTTTTTATCTGAAGTTGTATCCTCGAAAGTGCAGATTAAGTGAAAGAATTTGGAAGGCTATAATAGTGTAGTATGATGCCATTCACATTCTGCAGTGAGTCGATATGACGTGGATAAGAGTGATTTCATGCATTTTGTTAAATTCTGTTCGATGGCACTGTACCATTTTGATGAAGACTACGGGACTCAATGAGGACAGTGACCGGGCTGTCCGGGGAGTAGTTTATGTTGGAGGTGATCAGGGGGGGGGGGGGGGAGGAGGAAGACCCCCATGTATTAAGATAGGGAATAGAGCATCCGGTCTTCCAGCTATGTATTAAGATTGGGTATAGAGTCTACAATGTATTAAGATAGGGAATACCGATGGTAAGGTTTCATGGTTTGTGTGATGGTAAGATAATGGTAAGAAAAACGTAATTTTTTTGTTTTTTGTCTAATTTTTTCAGAAAAATCTGGGCGCGCGTTACCTAATTGGGAACAATTAATTGTAATTACGTGTATATTGTAGAATAAAGGTTATGTCTTTAGTTTTTTGGTGGATGGTAAGTCAATGGTAAGAGTTTTTGTGCAAAAACTTGGAATTTTTATCAAAAAATTTTTTTCGAAAAAATTCAAAACACGATAAGATTTTGTTTAATTTGATATGATAAAAATTTATTAGATACTTTTACTTTCTACCTATCTGAATCTATTCTGAACCTACAGAGACTTCGAAAAAAGTCAAGTTTTTTGAGAAAAAAGTTTAAATTACAAAGAAAGTATATAAATCACTGCATTGTATAACAAGTTTACCGCAACATTTTACATTTTAACATCATAAACCCAATATAATACAACATCATGAATAAATTTACTTGACCAGATCAGTTCTTATAAGTTCAGTGGTTTTGTATGAATTCCATCATCTTGTACTTGTCTTTTTGGATAAAAATAGCTTAGTCCTTTCTTTGTCTGTTCATATGTAGCCACCATATGATTTATAGTTCTGAATCCTCTGTTAGTAGATGTAAGATTAATTGCTTCATCGAGCACTCTCCTATACTTTGCTAAAGGTCCATCTCCAGAGTCTTCTAGAACCCGCTTATTCAATCCTTTGCTGCTAAATTCGAATTTGTCTGACTTGTTGTCATAGCAGCAATATGTCTTACTACATAAACAGAGCATTTCTGTGCACCTAAATTCTTCTTTGAAAAGTCCCGGCTCCCGCTTATCATGTTTTTATGGATACTATAACAGGTTCGAGGAAAGAAATTGGATTTTGCATCTGCCTTGAAGGAATCTCTGCAATCACTCTCCCTCATTTTTTCCCAAGCAACTCTCTTATCTGGTTGGATGCAATCGTACAAATTTTCTTCTGCAAGTGCCAAGTAAAGTGAGTCTGTGTCCATCTCCAACTCTTCAAACTTATTTACATCACAGAACTTGTCAAAGAAGTTATAGTAGAGTTCCAACATTCTCAGTTTTGCATACTGAAGTATGAAAAAACCAACAATGATGGGTTCTCTGTGCTCAATGGTTGACTTCAATAACTCCACCTCATATAAGTCCTTCTCAACTGTGTTAAGTCTCTTAAACAGTGGTTCATTGATTGCCTTGTGAGTTTTTTCATCGTTCAGATACTTCGTGATTGTATGCCTGGATCTATCCATGATCTGATATCCATAAGAGGAATTGCCCAAGAGCTTCATTGTTTCTGCTACAACTCCTGACAAAGGGTTTTCATCTCCTTCTCTTCTTGCATCAACTACCGATTGAACGAAATTATTGAAACACTTCCGAGGAGAATATTGAACAAATCGGTAAATTTTGGTGCACTGTAATCCAAGCTCCATATAAAAGTTGAAGAGAGGAGTTATAACCGTTCCATTTTCCTGCTTGAAACTAGATATCAGCATTCTCTGAGGATCTTTTAACATTTCGTTCTCGATCGCATAGTTTTTCATGTAATCTCCAATATCATTTCTTCCGACTTCAGTTTTTTGAAAATTGGAGGAAAATTTGCAAATTTTGATTTCAGTTCATCTGGAACAATCAAGTCGCACTGAACGTAGCCAAAAAGAGATCCATCTTTTATCTTTGCTAGAAGAGAGTCTGTAGAAAGAGGTCTTTTATAGGGAAAGTGGGTTCTGACGTGATTTTTGATCTTTTCATCGGTTTTGAAACTTTCCCACCAGTCACACTCCCACATTTCTTCAACTTTGTATCCTTTCTCTTGAATGTATTCTCGTCTCATCTCATTCATCTCTCTCTTCTTATTTCCTCGCTCGATATCCTGTTCTGTTAAGAAGGGACGAGCTTCTTGACAAGAACAAAAGTGATAGTAGCATCCCATTGCCTCGAATACTGTTTTACAGTGATCACAATAACCGTCCACATTAAAACAGTCAATTTTCTTCTGTTTTCCAGATGTAAAAAAGCTCTCAATTTTTTATTCTGGTCTTGATTCTTGAAAGAAAGACATGACCATATTCTCAAAGTTGCGAGTTCGATTATGTCTAGCCTTGAATTTCTGCATATCAGTGTCAAACTCCCATCTCGTATACAGTCCTGTTGGTATATCTTGACACATTGAATAGGGGTAAAGCTGACTCGCATCAATTGCAACGATTGACTTACAAATATTTGATGAATCTCTGATAAAGGTTTCGTCTACAACAGCTTTTCGAGTGAACACAATCGAAGGCCCACCAGTCATGTCTTCTCGTATTTTTTCACACAAGTCTTTATCACTTTCGCAAAGTGGATAAAACTTGTAATTTGTAGATTTGTGTAGACAAATGTTTGCTAGATTTGGAAGTGTACATCCAAGTTTCAACATATCTATCCCTTTGTTATGATAAAACTGAATCATTTTTTGAGTTGCCTCCAGGGTTGGAACTACATCCTTGTTGTTGTACCACTTCAAAAAGTCTTTGAACACTGTCATTCCATTTTTCTTCCAAGTCTCTTGTAAGTAATTGTAATTATCCAAACCAGATGAAGGAACAGTCTTGATTTGAAGTTTTTCCAGTGCTTGCTGTTCATCAAGTCCACTCTTCCTCAGTTTTTCATAATCAGTAAAGTCTTTGTCTAGAGGATTGTTGTTTCTAAGTTTACTGAAAAATGCGTCATATGGGGGCAGTCCTGGAAAATCAAGTTTGTCAGGGTTGTCAAACCACTCATAAGGAAAGAATCCTTTTGTTTCACTAGCTTTATAAGCTTTGAGAAATGAGTCCAGAGTTGTTGCCCCTCCCAGAAACTTCATTATGTCGAGAAATTGTACATCTCCAAACTTGAAAGATATAAAGTCATTTGCTTTTTTGATGACGGATGTTTCTTGTTCTTTATCGCGAATCAAATAGGGGATTAGGTAGGACTTGATCAAATTTAAATCATATCTACCGCTGTTAAATCCAAAAACTGGTAGAGTATTTACATATCTCTCCAGATGTTGTTTTAAATCGATGAGTTGATTTTTCTGAATTCGCCAGAATTGTGTTGACATATCTGCTTCTTCCGAATCTTCAATACATTCATCTTCGTACTCAAACTTGTTACTTGAAAAATTCTGGCCTCGCTCATTCAATTGATCAAAGATTTTTTTCATTCTTTCATGGACAGCTACTTCAATATCTTGAAATTTTTTTCTCATTTCTAGCTTACTTTGTTCAGCCAACAGCTCGAGGTTGGATACAAAATCAATTATCAAGTTCTGTGGATCCTTGTTGTACAAGAAGATGGGTTCATCAATCAGATTCGATGATATAGAGACTGAAATTGGAACGTGTTTCCCAATCCAGGTAGTAGTTTGTGTTTCTTTTAGTTCTTCTGTAGGAACACATCGACTCAAAATCGAAAATTGCTAGATCATTGAAAAGTTTGTTGTCTTCAGAAACTGGAAGATTGAATCCTTCTAGCTTTTCAAACAAGGTTTCGCGAAGCTCATATACGTTCTTTGGGTAAATATTTTTCACACGATCCTTACATCTCAGAAGATGTTTGTTGATGGAGGAAGTGGCCGAGCATGTGGGAATGAACTACCCCGAAATTCCTGACTCTAGATATGTGGCTCAACCATTCGACGATTTCCTCTTTCCTTGGGAAGAGGGATCTGTGGACAACCCAATTACCATCGAAGAGGATGAGGGGTTCTCTGAGCCAAGAACTCCAGTCAGCGAACCACCAGTGATGGAGGCAAGACCAGCTTTGCGCTCCATTGAGAACTTGCAAAATTTTGAGAACTCAGCTGCTCGACAGCTCTTTGATTTGTAAATAAATTGGTTACTGTTTTGTGCTTTGTAATTTAATTTCTTTGTATCTAGTAAAATTATTTTCAAGAGATAAGAACAAAGAGATCATAGAAAAGTTTATTAAGAAATTTCAATGGTAAAAATTTGTTAAAAATGAAACTAATTATGCATCTGGTAAATACTTTTATAGAATTTTGTTAGAAAGATGGCAAAAAAATTAAACCAGTTTTTGCAAGCATGTTAAAAACTTTACATTAATTGTTTTTGCATCATGCAAAACTTTTCATAATTTTTTTACACACTTGTTAAAAAAATCAAAGAAAATCTCGCAATTAAGAAAAATTTCATTAAATATTTTCGCATTTTAAAGAAAACTGAAAAAGAAAAAAAGAAAAAATTAAAGAAAGAAATCGCACTGTTAATAATTAAATAAAATGAAAATCTTTGTTTTGATTTTGATCACAAAAAAATCTCTTTTTTGCATGTAGATTGATCAAAAATATTGGAAAAACAATGTATTAAGATAGGGAATAGTACTTAAAGTCAGCAATTATAAAAAATTTTTAGCATTAATTTAACAAGTTTTTTACAAAAATTTTTTGCAATTTTTGCAAATGAATAAGAAAAAAATAAGTTTAATTTTTGCATTTGTTTTCAAAAAAATCACAAAAAAACTTGCATCTAACACAAAAATTTGTTGAAAATTTTTGCACACTTGTTGAAAAAACCAAAACAGTTTTTGCATCTTGTAAAAAAAGTTTAATTAAATTTTTGCAAACGTGTTGAAAAAATCAAACCAAAATTTGCATCTTGCGAAAAAACTCTTGATTTAAATATAAACAATTTTGACAAGATTTTTATTAACAAATATTCAATTATTAACAGAAAATTTGATACGCTCACTATTTACAGTACCAAAACCATCATTAAAACAATCAACAATTTTCAACAAATCAGTCACATACTTTGAGTTTTGAACTTTTCGAATCCTTTCCAAAAAAGCTGATCCAAGAGTCTGAGTGGATGCAAGCTTCTGAGCAGAACTGAGATAATGTCTTTTGAATTTTTTTCGCAGCAGTCGTTTCTTTGCAACACTGGGTAATTTTTCCGGTATTCTACATTTCAAGTTGTGTTTGACTGCACGATTCAATTGATTGAAAACTTCACCTCTTGATGAAATAATAATGAAATAAAATCTGTGTTTGTATAAAGTATATATACAGTCAACAATTTGATAAGTGAAATGATATTTATCTAATCTTTGCAAAATCTTATCGAGTGATGATCCGATTAATACTAAGTGAAATTTGCAATTTTCCACTGGGCAGAATGATGAATGGTTAGATACACAGTAGTCTTGGGTGACAATAAATTTTTCATAAAAGTTTTCTGAGACAGAGATAAAAAGAGATTTTGCATTGTAGTCCCAATAAAAAGTGGGATATGCTTGACACATAGCAGATGCCATCACCGATTACTTGTTGAAAATGATTTTTATCTATATTGAATTGCTTATATAGTAGTTACATCACCTACGCAATGTCCATATTTGGATCATCACCTACTCAGTATTCCATATAAGGTAAGAAATACCTTAAATGGGTTGTACAGTGAGTCATCTAGATTTCCTAATTTCTATAAATTTACAAATATCATTATTTTGAAATATCTACTACTGATCAGTTGTTTCTGAATCTCAAATCAAAATTGTATTCACGAAAAGATATCCTTCCCAACTATATTGAATTCGCTAAGAACCAAAAAAGGATTGGGAGATTTTCTTGGTCCCAAAAACCCTACAACGGAAAAATTTACTTTGAACCTTGCTTCCAATTGCTAAAGAAAAATGAATCTGGACAATTCGAAAAAACCCAGCAAGTCTATCTTGGTGAAAAAGAAGGGGAAAGGATATCAGCAATACGGAATACTGTTATTCACGATGCTGAAAACCTTGGACTCGTTCCTCTATTGGAACCCTATTCTGACAAAGACTCAACCATGGAGCAGGAACTTGCAAACTGTCATGCGGTGTATGACGTAGCAACATACAAGAAAAGAAGGGTGTGTGTCACAATCAAGAAGTACAGTGTGAACAAGCCACCCTACATTCAGATTCGACTCTTCACTGCAAAGGAGAACGAAGTCTTGAAGCAAGTTGCCTATGTCAACTATACTTTGAACGAATTCAAAGAACTTGCCCAAGTCTTGGGAGATTTTATGTTTGTTGAGAACTGTAATGTTCAATAATTTTGTTGTTGAGTGATGTTATTATAGTAATGTAATTCAAATATTCATCTTCTTGAATCATTTTTTAAAACTTCTTTGAGCTGAGCAGTATGAGTTGGAACATTGTTTTTTCAAGAAATCTTATTTTAAAGCTTCAAAATAAATTGGGACTTTTTCATATCGTCCGACAAGAAAAGTCCCAGAAATTTTCACTAACAGTTTTGGAATCTCGAAATTTACCAAAATTGCAAGATTTGGATACAAAATCACAAATTTCTCAATTTGAGTGGACTTTGCATAATGGAAGACAAAAAATTTTTCTAAGTTATCGTTCAGATATTAAAAAAATAGATCTTATAGAGTATCGTAGAAAAGGAAACACTTGGAAGAACAATCAGAATTTTCAGTTGGAAAAAAAAGAGTATGATAATTTGGTTGATTTTATCCCCTCAGTTTTGTCTTATGTAGAAACATTCAAAAAAACTTGTATCATTATTGACGAATGCACTGTAGAAAATGAACGTTCAGAAATTGAATGAAGTTCTCAGAAATTTTGATTTGATAATGCATGATTTTTCATCAAATACAAAAAGAAAAAGTTACTTTCTTTGTACCTGTATTGTTTTGGACCCAAACATAAATTTGAAAGAAATGGACCAAAAATTTCCTTTTGGGGGTCTAATTGGATACGGAAATTCTTGTATGGATTACTTTTTTGCAAATTCAAAAACTTTGAGACTTCATGCAATTTTACATGATGCAGCTGGATCTGTGAATTCTACTACTTATAAGGGACCTGGTTATTGTTATGTTTTACCTAGATTTCCAAGTTCTTGTTTTCTTGGTCACGTGACTGGATTAATCTTTTGTTTATATGTTAAAATTTTTGCTTCATCAGTATATGCATTGTTCGATTGTTAGTTATTCTAACAAAAATTTTCAGCGAAAACAGTTACCATCATGAGTCTAGTTGTTTTGGATATTGAGTGTATTGAAAACAAAATAGTTAAAGAGTTAGGAGTTTATCAAAATGGACAAACTGTGGGATATTCCTTTCTTCCTCCCAAAAAGTTCAAGGCTACATCTCAGTCTGCTTGGTGTACGAAGCATCTTCATAGAATCAATTGGAACAGTGGCCATGAAAAATGTACTGAGCTTGAAAAAATATTGAAAAAACTAAAAGCTCCAGAAACGGAGTTTTTTGCAAAAGGTTATGAAAAATGTAAAATTCTGTCAGAAATTTTGGAAACAAAGGTTACAAACTTGGATGACTACGCATGTCCAAAAGTTCAGAATTTGATTTTCAAAGATGAAGAATATGATTGGAGGTGTAGCAACTACCCATTTCGTCATGCAAATACTCTTCACTGTGCAGAAAGAAAAGCATTTGCATACGGAACATGGACTCGATGTTTTTTTAATAAATTGTAAATTACCTTAATAATTTTGTATTATTGTGTTTTTGAAATTTAAATGTTAGTCATTATCAATTTTTTCATTCCAGAGTTGAGATGGGTGATGAATGTGACAAGCAATTAAATTTAGGAAATTTTGTTTTTGATGAGGAGAATCATGAACGAAAATCTTGGAAGTTTTTTGGACGTACGTGTAATAGATCTCTTTTAGTGTTTATGTGGCAATTTTTTGTCATAGTTTTAATACTAGCATGTGCAATCGTTCGAATAATGTTATCCACTACATGTGAAGAACAACTGTTTGGGTAGCAATTTTATCAAGTACAGTCGGTTATATTTTACCTTCTCCAAAGCTATGAACAAAATAATTTCTACCAAAGAACGAGTTTTTATTTCGCTAGTTGGACCGAGTGGATCTGGAAAATCACATCTTATTTTTGAGTGGTTAAAAATTGGTACATTTCAACCAAAGTTTGACAAAATTTTTTATTTTTATCAACATTATCAACCTCTTTATGGACAAATGCAAAGAAAAAACCTTAAGTTTATCCAAGGAGTTGACTTTGAACTGATTGAAAACCTTCCCAATAATGGAACAAAATAACTGTTAATATTTGATGATTCTTGTGAAGAAATTTCAAATTCTAAGCTGTTTGTAAAAGTTGCTACTGCTGGAAGACACAGGGGACTGAATACAATATATATTAAGCATAACTTGTTTCATCAAAGCAAATTGGGAAGAGATGCTGAGTTACAAAATACACATATAGTCCTTTTCAAGTCACCGAGAGATGTTTTACAAATCAATACATTAAGTCAACACTAGGTCTAGGATCTCAATTGAAAGAGTGGTATCAAGATGCAACATCTACTCCTTATGGTCATTTACTCATTGATTTAACTCCAAAAACAGTTGATTCGCTAAGATATTGCACAAACAGTGGTTCAGTTCCATCAAAGTTTTATCTACCAGCAGGAACAGAAACTAAGTTTTTGGACGATGAGCATACAATACGTCTCTATACTCCCAATATTCCAAACATTTTCCCAAAAGCTTCAAAAACAATTTATCCTCCATTGTCCAAAAAGTTTCATTCAATTCCTCAGCGAATGTCTAGTAAACTTACTACGAGGCGAGCTACAGGATCTTCGAAAAGTAGACGTAGTAAAATATCGACGAGAAATATCAGAACTCACACGAAGAAGAACTTCACTGCATAAAAGGAGAACTATTTTGAGCTCACCAAAAGGCTTACAATTAATATCTGTTATCACTCCTTTTGTCATTAAACGATTGACGTAGTATGGATTAGTTTGTTCTAATTCCTGACTCAATTTATTAATCACAAAGCACACTTCCAAAAAAACCAAAATTGTAACAAAAGCAAGAAAAAGAGGAGATTGTACGAAAAAATTTTGATTCTATTTACAGTGCTAAAAATGCAAAGTTGAAAACGAGTAACAATAAGCACCTTATTGATTTAATTTTGAACTCTCCTAGAATTAGACTAAGTCAGTCAGAAAATATCATATTAGATAATCGAGACACAAAAGAATCAATTGTAGACTTTGTGTGTGCACTAAAACGAAAAAATACCGACTTTCCCGATATTTACTTTACCATTTTGGAAGCAACTCAAATTCCACCTAAACTTGTTACCAACAAGAATGCCAGAGCGAAAGACAGAGGAACTTGGATCCCTTTCAAAATCTGAAAAGGTAAGTCTGAACAGATTGTATTCTAGGGGTAGAGCTGCGTACGGTTCTGTGCGAAACTTGAGTAAAGCAAGCGGATTGTCAAAAAAGAAAGTAGAACAGTTTTTACAAACCAAAACATCGTATACAAAATTTGGTTCCCCAATCAGACGTTTACGAAGGCTTCAAGCATTTTCAAAATATATAAATGAAATTTGGTGTATGGATTTGGCATTTGTGGACAAACTAGCTCGTCAAAACAAGGGAGTCAAACATTTATTGGTTGCTGTTGATGTTTTTTCGCGATTTGTCAGAGTTCAAACAATGAAATCTAAATATGCCAAAGACACTTTGCAAGCTTTCAAAAAAAAATGATTTCTCGAAAAAACACTCCTGAAAAGCTTTGGGTTGATAAAAGAACGGAATATGGAGGAATTTTCAAAAAATTTTGCAAGGAAAAAAGCATTGAAGTTTACTCAACCATGAATGAAACAAAAGTCCTTGATGAGTTCGAGCTGTTTGCCCCTCAAGTGTTCAATCTCCGACAGGACCGGTTTATCACTTTGCATTTCATCTAGTGTGGGCCGCTCCGGAAAGTTCGAGCAGCTCGACAGCCCATCGTCCGTCTCTGACTTAAGTGATTTAACAAGACCCGATGAACCTTTTATTTTCTGTAATCGTCTCAAGATAGAAATTTTGTCCCTATGATTAGGACAATCATCAACTTCATTTTAGGACATTCTCAGTCATTTCATATCGAGTTTTAACCGGTAAAGCATATACCAGCTTCCTCCCCTTCTGTATCGTGATCGGTATATCAAGAGTATTCAACAAGACACTGACGCAGAGGCCGCTCTTGGTTATCGAGAAGGATCTTCCTAAAATAGCAGCACTTTGACTATTGCGATTTGGGACTATGCATACTTGCTTAATGTCACTTAGTTCATTTAAATTTTTCATGCGCAAGCTTACAATTGCCGGTTCGTTTGCTTCCAGCCTCACCCTCCTACTCAAGAATACCGGTGCTTTATTTTCATTCGCTATTATTAAATTTACCGGTTTTATTGCGTACCTCCTATCCGGGTTTCTTATCCTGAACATCGCATTGTTTAAATCAATCGTTACGTCAAAATTCCTGATGAAGTCTCTGCCTAAAATGAATTGTTCAGACTCGTCCAGGTTTTCTACTAAGAAAGCTCATCCACAGATTGCGTTCCCCCAGATTTAGGGCTATTATTGGTGTCCTGCCTAGCACCCGCAGCGCCCCTTTGTTGGCTGTTGACAACCGTATTCTCGAGTCTATCAAGTCATCTTTGTCGAAACCCATTCGCTCCCAAGTTTCGATTGGTATTACACTCAAGACCGCACCAGTATCGAGTAACCCACGCAAGTGAGTCTTTTTGCCACTTATGTCAAGCACGTGTGCTGATACGTCTGCCTCTGTCCCTATGTGCATTGCATCTTCCTCCAGCATGGCAGAGTGTCCAATCGATCTCACCCTTAGTTCTTCTCTTCCTACGTAGATCTGTTACTAGATCTTCATCGCATGTTATCATTGTTTTCGTATAGATGTTCATCCCATCTATATTTAGCGTCACCTCATGCGGACCATAAGCTTCTGTGTACCTGTTGTCAACTCGGACTGCCTTGCTACTCCCTCTTGTAATTAGTGCCCGTACTGCTCTAGAAGTCGTTTGAGGACTTATACCACTCAAGTAGTCGGCGTACACATCAATGTGCATTATTGTCTGGTCGCTGGGTTCGCTCAAAATTCTGGTCACCTCATGGCCGCCGACGGTGATTATTGACAATATTCTAGCCCCGTTTTCGTTATGCCGAATGGTTTTCCTGTCACCACTTTCACAGTGTTGCAGCTTCCATTCTTTGTCGACCCCGCTACAGCCTCTGGTGTTGACTTCGAGCAAGTCAATGCCTCATTGATATTCTGTCTATCGATCTCCTGCTTTAGTCGTTGTTCTATCTCTTTTGCCGCCAGGTCCTGCTTCACCTTATTTATGGCCTCTGCCGCCGCTTTCTCATAATTTATCTCTAGAGTCTTCCTGGCTGTGGCCTCTAATGCACCTGGGTTACAGCTTTCACTGTTTTCGTCGGTAGTTCCGTGTTCGGTGCTCCTAAGTTTTTTGTTTCAAACTCGTTTTGACTCTTCCGCTGATTTTGGACCGCCGCTAACGCCAATTTATGTTTGGGGTGACTCTGGTCCTTGACCGCCTCCCAAAACAAAGGACAATCCATCCTGAAGTGACCTTCCTGATTGCAAAAGAAGCATCTTGCACCTATCTTGATGATCAAGCCACTATAGTACTCGTGCTCTTCCATCTGGCTCATGTCCTCCTCATCTGGTGCGTATCCTAGACTCTTCATGCCCTGTTTATATGTTGTGCAATCAGCCACGTGGTGATCTGCTGACCCACAATTCGCGCATGATCTATTTGTCCATGTCATCTCTAGGCTTGTACCATGACGACCTTTGAGGTTGGCTCCCCCCTTGCGTATTCCTGTTATCTGAATACGAGTATTTCTTGGGTTTCATTAGCATGTATTCTCTCGACTTCTGTCTCATCTCTTCCGGAGTCGGTGCGCTATCTTTTCACAATGTGTAGTATGATGCTAACAATGTTCTCAAGTCGTCACTCTTTACCCCGTCAATGAACTTCGAGGCGATGCTAAAGTTTTTTCTGTTCGTCGACTCTTCAGGGTCACTCCTCCTTCTCAAGCTCTCAAGGTCATCCAGGAACCGATTTATCGATTCATCGTCCCTTTGCCTTCTCTTTTCGAATCGCATCATCGCTTGGTGACCCTTTATGCCCGACCCAAATCGATTCAACAATATTTCGAAGATTTTGTCCACGGTGTCGCGTTCCTCTTCCTTCTTTGCAACCACGCATTTCAACGCCGTGCCTTCTAATTTGCTAAGTATCGCTGTGCAGGCTTGTCTCTCATCATTTAAGTTGTCTTGTTCTAAATGTAATCTCATTACTTCTACCCAAGTGTCAATACATCCGTCCGAATCGTCCTTGAATTCTTTCGGCTTTTTGAATGTTTTACTGGACTTGCCCCCTCCTCTATCACTCGAGTCAGTGTTCCTCGTGGCGAAGGCTTCTAGTGTCCTGTTCATCATCTCCCAAGTGCTTGCCCACGTCATGACATCTGGCCCTGCGTTGCTGTTAGTCGTGGAGTCCCCTGGACCACTCGTTGTATTTGCCGTTCCACTCTTCATGATTGTTTTGGCAGCTACTGGTGCTATGTTCACCGCTTCCCGGGTTAAACGCAACGGTGTCGATTGCCGTTTGTTCCGTTGTGGTTCCACGAAGTCAACTCTGTTGCCTTGCGAGCGATCCGCTGCCGACCTGTCTTGTGACGTAGAGTTTCTCAAGATTGCATCCAATTTTGCCTGTATTGCACATGAACTTTCAGCCTGGGTCCTGCTCATTGCTTCCATCCTCGTTTCCAGACTCCCCAGCTGGCTGTTGACATCATCATAGCGTTTTTTCATTTGTTGCAGATCTTTTTTGATGTTCTTCTCTCGTTCTTCGTTGGCATTTACCTTGTCTGACATCTGTTGAATCTTTTCCTCAGTTGCCCTGGCCAGGTTCAAGTAGCTGTCCAGGTACTCGATTTTGTTGTATCTTAACTCTTTTCTTATTACTTCTCTATCCTCCTCGCTGTGCTTCAACTTATTGTCGATCTGCTCTAGCTTTGCCATCAAATCGCCCAGCTCAAGAGAAGTTGTTTCATGGTCCACTGTTGCCCTGTTGTTTTCTGCTGTTTCCGGTCTGGCTTGGTCTTCGCTTTGGTCAGCTCTTGTCGTTTTCGTGAGTACTGTCCGAAATGTTTTGCCTCTCTCGGCTTTCAGTTCTTCCGTTACTGCGTCCCTCGACTTCATTCCGACCATCATCGCCAATTTTTCAGTAAAAGACGTTCTTTTTGTTTGGGAGTCGTCCTTCACCGTTTCTGGCGGGTTGCCTGTTGTGTCATCCACAGTGTCTATCGGCGAGAACTCCATTGGCTTTGGATTTGGTTCTTCTGCATTCGGCATCGGTGTTGACTCCGTCGTTCTGTTTTCCACCTCATCCACACTCTGGTCTGGCGTCTCAAGATCAATCTCAATGGCAGGCTCCGTTTGTTTCTCTTTAGCACCGACTTTCGTCTTGTTTTCAGTGTTACTCCTCGTGCTGACCCAGCTAACTGAAAAGTTCTTGTTTGTTACCTTTGGGTCCATTGATGTCATTTTACGTAGTGATGAGTTATACTTTGTTTTTGATTCAGTAGATCTCCTTTCGGCCACCGGCACCCTGCTCCGTCTCATTATTTTTATTTATAATTGTTCCTATTTACAATATTACTACATACACATTTCTATTCTAAGAATAAAATCTTCTGCGAAAAAATTATTCAAAGGAAATATACAACGTGATAAAAACAATGTTCCCAGTTCTCTTTCAAACCTTTTGAAAAACTTTATTTTTTTTGGGATCACAACCGTACCGGGTTCCGACTAGTCTTATTCTGTTTAATTCTGTCTTAAAATTCTTATTATAGCTTTACCCTAATTTTTTATACCGTTCCAAGACTTCCAGTTGCTGTCCCTACTCTTCTTTGTACTGTCCCAAGCTTTCTCTCTACTGTCCCAAGACTGTTCGGTACTGTCCCAGTACTTCTTGTTAGTGTCCCAAGACACCTGTCCCAAGAGTACTGTCCCAAGACTAGTGTCCCAAAACTGCTGTCCCAAGACTAGTGTCCCAAGACTGCTGTCCCAAGACTGCTGTCCCAAGACTATTGTCCCAAGAGTACTGTCCCAAGGTTAGTGTCCCAAGACTAGTGTCCCAAGACTAGTGTCTCAAGACTAGTGTTCCAAAACTAGTGTCCCAAGACTACCGTCCCAAGACTACTGTCCCTAGACTACTGTCCCAAGACTACTGTCCCAGGACTACTGTCCCAAGACTACTGTCCCAAGACTAGTGTCCCAAGACTACTATCCCAAGACCACTGTCCCAAGACTACTGTCCCAAGACCACTGTCCCAAGACTAGTGTCCCAAGACCACTGTCCCAAGACTACTATCCCAAGACCACTGTCCCAAGACTACTGTCCCAAGACCACTGTCCCAAGACCACTGTCCCAAGACTAGTGTCCCAAGACCACTGTCTCAAGACCGTATCGTCCCAAGGCTGTACTGTCCCAAGACTGTACCAAGACTGCTCTGGCCCAAGACTGTCCCAAGACTGCACCGTCCCAAGACTGTCACAAGACTATACTGTCCCAAGACCGTCCCAAGACTGCACCGTTCCGAGACCGTCCCCAGACTGCACTGTCCCAAGACTTCTTTGGTACTGTCCCAAGACTTCTTTGGTACTGTCCCAAGACTTGTCACCAAGTGTCTGAGCGGTGGGACTTCTTTTTCTTCGTTGTAGGGACTTCTTGAATCACTGTACCTTGTACCACCACTCGAGCTCTAGTAAAAATTTCCCAAAAAAAACCTCTCTTAATGGCCAATGGCTTCAAATACTGGCCCCCCTGTATTTAACTCCTTTTCTATGTTTCAAGCAATTTGAAACCAAAAATTCTTCGCAGGTATCTTGTGATCACCTGTTCGTTCAAAAACCAATAACAATGTTTCACCAAAACGTAAAAATTTTAACAGAGAAAGAATTAAAAAAAAACATATGTACCCACCTAAAAATCAAGGGTGACGGATGTCAACCTTTGTTGAAAAAATGTCTGGTACCTGATTGCCACGCGTTTTCCTCCCCCCTGCTAACGATCTTATTGGGTATCACAAAAACGGTCTATGTCCGTTCCCCCCTACCGATCCGACCAGGGTACGTACCTTAACTCGATCTTAAATTTGGATATCCGCCTCTTATGAGCAACGCGTGTAAGTTTCTAATGTAACTAACTCAACGATGTCGATTAATTAGTTACTCTAGTTTCCTACCTTTTTACAATTTACAACCACCAACCTCTAACCTAACCATCCCCCCTCCTAACCTCCCCCCTCTTTAGCCCCCCCCCCCCCCCCCCCTTCTTAAACTTAAAATTACCTTAAGCGCCGGGTGCTAAACCTCTCGAGAAAACCGTAGACCTGTCTCCAGGCCTGCTTGTGTAAAAACGTTCCTCAAAACCGGGGGATTTCGCTTATCCAATTTTACGCTTATCTCCTATAATGTAATTTGGATTTTAACGATACCCGTTTTGACCAACTTGAGAACTCGAGAACAGCCAAATCCTCCTTGACCACTTTCACACTCGGCTGGTCACCTCTTCCAGTTAAGACTCCTGTTGGTTCAGCCCAAATCTTCCTGAACCATTTTACCACTCGGCTGGTCACCTCTTCCAGTCAAGTCTCCCATTGGTTCAGCCCAAATCCTCATGAACCACTTTCCCACTCGGCTGGTCACCTCTTCCAGTCAAGTCTCCTAGTTGTCCAGCTAAATTCCAAGCTATCTGAAAACCCTTAACAACGCCCCACACTCGGGCACTTTATTGAGGTTGCTGGATTAGATTGCTAAGTTGATCGAAACGATCGGTCTTATAAAACAGTATGGGTATACTATTTAATTATTATAAAGGTTTGATCCAACTGATCTGGTGTCAAAGTCACGGTCTTTTTCGTTTTATGGTTTTTGTTCCTTTTTCTATTCTTTTTTTGTCCCCCTAGTTACCCACCTTTACTCGGTTAGCTAAGCCTTGTTCGGAGAGCGTACCAGGAAGTTTTTTCGAGTTTTCTTAAAAAGCTATCACGGTACAACCGGAAGGTTTGGACGTTCCCGCCGAACCGTACCACCGGTACTCTAGAATGGGCATGCAGCCCGGAGCTGTGTCAAGTGGGTTCGACTCCGTAGTCTTGATGTCGTAGAAACACCCAGGAGCGCCAAAAAACACTATGTAACATTCGTCTACTTCAGTCACATATGAGGTTTATGAGAAATAGGCCCTATAACCATTGGCTCAAGAGTCAGGGACACTATCTCTTGTGTTTTTCTACCTCAAAATCGTCGCAGCCAATTCGGTTCACTTGCGACATTAGACTACAACTCGTTACAGCTTAAAGGCCACTACCAAAATATCCCCCACTCTAGAAACAAGAACGTCCCCATACTTAGGTCTCAAAATACCCAAAATACACGAACGCCGTTAAAAACCGGGTCGGAACAATCCGTTAAGTTTTTTTATGTTAGACAGTGGAACTTTGATTCAATTCAGATAGATCAACCTAAAACTCGCCTTATCTCAACATAAAAACCATAAAACACACTCGAGAAAATTAAATTTGGTACTTACATAGCAGCACGCTTGAGAAACAGAGTAATTAAACTAGTTAATGACTCTAGCATAAATATAATCGAATATAATATATAAATATAAAATAAATGTAAATAAATCTAAATATAAAATATAACTCAAGAAGTCTTTTAACGATGAGTTCCAATCAAAGGAAGTAAGTTTTAACTCAAGAATATAGTTTTGGATCTGGACCATTGGGAAATTTCACTTGTCTGTCTTTCCGTTGAAGGTTCACCCTGGTCCAACTGATTCTAAGCCTGCTCTCGTATTTGTTTGGTTTCCTATGTCAGATGGGACAGCTCTACTATAGTTTTCTACGACGGAAATTGCGAATAGCAATTTCCCATTGGATATCTCTGACAACTTTCCCGCAATTGTAATTCGGTCGTTCTGATTTTATTTTATCTGTTTTTAGTTGTCGCGAGAAAACTGAGCATGACAGGCTCCATTCGAATTTTTGAAAAATTAAATCCCACTCCAAAAACCACATGACTTGTGCTCCTCAAGGTCAAACTTCCAATATATGACCGACTGGCACACCATTACCAAAAAAGAGTGGAGAGTATATTAAAATCTTCCAGTCTGCATGATTTTTTTAAATCAACTAAGACGACTGATCACTTTGAGGTGACATGAAAGGCTTGGGTAATGTCTTGAAGAGGGATATTACTTCATTGTTCCTTCTAACCACCGAGTTCCTTAATTTTAATATTCAGGACCAGTAACAATTATATTTTCGAAGGGAAGAAGCTAAGTAGGATAACTTTAGTTTGTTGGTTGGCAGGACTGTCCTGCGTCTCAACACTTTTTAAACCTAGGAGAAAAAGGTTTAAATCGGGACATAGACGTTAGAAGTCGGAAAAAATGTTTTTATCTGAAGTTATATCCTCGAAAGTGCAGATTAAGTGAAAGAATTTGGAAGGCTATAATAGTGTAGTATGATGCCATTCACATTCTGCAGTGAGTCGATATGACGTGGATAAGAGTGATTTCATGCATTTTGTTAAATTCTGTTCGATGGCACTGTACCATTTTGATGAAGACTACGGGACTCAATGAGGACAGTGACCGGGCTGTCCGGGGAGTAGTTTATGTTGGAGGTGATCAGGGGGGAATTAAGATGTATTAAGATAGGGAATAGAGCATCCGGTCTTCCAGCTATGTATTAAGATTGGGTATAGAGTCTACAATGTATTAAGATAGGGAATACTGATGGTAAGGTTTTATGGTTTGTGTGATGGTAAGATAATGGTAAGAAAAACGTAATTTTTTTGTTTTTTGTCTAATTTTTTCAGAAAAATCTGGGCGCGCGTTACCTAATTGGGAACAATTAATTGTAATTACGTGTATATTGTAGAATAAAGGTTATGTCTTTAGTTTTTTGGTGGATGGTAAGTCCATGGTAAGAGTTTTTGTGCAAAAACTTGGAATTTTTATCAAAAAAATTTTTTCGAAAAAATTCAAAACACGATAAGATTTTGTTTAATTTGATATGATAAAAATTTATTAGATACTTTTACTTTCTACCTATCTGAATCTATTCTGAACCTACAGAGACTTCGAAAAAAGTCAAGTTTTTTGAGAAAAAAGTTTAAATTACCAAGAAAGTATATAAATCACTGCATTGTATAACAAGTTTACCGCAACATTTTACATTTTAACATCATAAACCCAATATAATACAACATCATGAATAAATTTACCTGACCAGATCAGTTCTTATAAGTTCAGTGGTTTTGTATGAACTCCATCATCTTGTACTTGTCTTTTTGGATAAAAATAGCTTAGTCCTTTCTTTGTCTGTTCATATGTAGCCACCATATGATTTATAGTTCTGAATCCTCTGTTAGTAGATGTAAGATTAATTGCTTCATCGAGCACTCTCCTATACTTTGCTAAAGGTCCATCTCCAGAGTCTTCTAGAACCCGCTTATTCAATCCTTTGCTGCTAAATTCGAATTTGTCTGACTTGTTGTCATAGCAGCAATATGTCTTACTACATAAACAGAGCATTTCTGTGCACCTAAATTCTTCTTTGAAAAGTCCCGGCTCCCGCTTATCATGTTTTTTATGGATACTATAACAGGTTCGAGGAAAGAAATTGGATTTTGCATCTGCCTTGAAGGAATCTCTGCAATCACTCTCCCTCATTTTTTCCCAAGCAACTCTCTTATCTGGTTGGATGCAATCGTACAAATTTTCTTCTGCAAGTGCCAAGTAAAGTGAGTCTGTGTCCATCTCCAACTCTTCAAACTTATTTACATCACAGAACTTGTCAAAGAAGTTATAGTAGAGTTCCAACATTCTCAGTTTTGCATACTGAAGTATGAAAAAACCAACAATGATGGGTTCTCTGTGCTCAATGGTTGACTTCAATAACTCCACCTCATATAAGTCCTTCTCAACTGTGTTAAGTCTCTTAAACAGTGGTTCATTGATTGCCTTGTGAGTTTTTTCATCGTTCAGATACTTCGTGATTGTATGCCTGGATCTATCCATGATCTGATATCCATAAGAGGAATTGCCCAAGAGCTTCATTGTTTCTGCTACAACTCCTGACAAAGGGTTTTCATCTCCTTCTCTTCTTGCATCAACTACCGATTGAACGAAATTATTGAAACACTTCCGAGGAGAATATTGAACAAATCGGTAAATTTTGGTGCACTGTAATCCAAGCTCCATATAAAAGTTGAAGAGAGGAGTTATAACCGTTCCATTTTCCTGCTTGAAACTAGATATCAGCATTCTCTGAGGATCTTTTAACATTTCGTTCTCGATCGCATAGTTTTTCATGTAATCTCCAATATCATTTCTTCCGACTTCAGTATTTTTGAAAATTGGAGGAAAATTGGCAAATTTTGATTTCAGTTCATCTGGAACAATCAAGTCGCACTGAACGTAGCCAAAAAGAGATCCATCTTTTATCTTTGCTAGAAGAGAGTCTGTAGAAACAGGTCTTTTATAGGGAAAGTGGGTTCTGACGTGATTTTTGATCTTTTCATCGGTTTTGAAACTTTCCCACCAGTCACACTCCCACATTTCTTCAACTTTGTATCCTTTCTCTTGAATGTATTCTCGTCTCATCTCATTCATCTCTCTCTTCTTATTTCCTCGCTCGATATCCTGTTCTGTTAAGGAGGGACGAGCTTCTTGACAAGAACAAAAGTGATAGTAGCATCCCATTGCCTCGAATACTGTTTTACAGTGATCACAATAACCGTCCACATTAAAACAGTCAATTTTCTTCTGTTTTCCAGATGTAAAAAAGCTCTCAATTTTACATTCTGGTCTTGATTCTTGAAAGAAAGACATGACCATATTCTCAAAGTTGCGAGTTCGATTATGTCTAGCCTTGAATTTCTGCATATCAGTGTCAAACTCCCATCTCGTATACAGTCCTGTTGGTATATCTTGACACATTGAATAGGGGTAAAGCTGACTCGCATCAATTCCAACGATTGACTTACAAATATTTGATGAATCTCTGATAAAGGTTTCGTCTACAACAGCTTTTCGAGTGAACACAATCGAAGGCCCACCAGTCATGTCTTCTCGTATTTTTTCACACAAGTCATTATCACTTTCGCAAAGTGGATAAAACTTGTAATTTGTAGATTTGTGTAGACAAATGTTTGCTAGATTTGGAAGTGTACATCCAAGTTTCAACATATCTATCCCCTTGTTATGATAAAACTGAATCATTTTTTGAGTTGCCTCCAGGGTTGGAACTACATCCTTGTTGTTGTACCACTTCAAAAAGTCTTTGAACACTGTCATTCCATTTTTCTTCCAAGTCTCTTGTAAGTAATTGTAATTATCCAAACCAGATGAAGGAACAGTCTTGATTTGAAGTTTTTTCAGTGCTTGCTGTTCATCAAGTCCACTCTTCCTCAGTTTTTCATAATCAGTAAAGTCTTTGTCTAGAGGATTGTTGTTTCTAAGTTTACTGAAAAATGCGTCATATGGGGGCAGTCCTGGAAAATCAAGTTTGTCAGGGTTGTCAAACCACTCATAAGGAAAGAATCCTTTTGTTTCACTAGCTTTATAAGCTTTGAGAAATGAGTCCAGAGTTGTTGCCCCTCCCAGAAACTTCTTTATGTCGAGAAATTGTACATCTCCAAACTTGAAAGATATAAAGTCATTTGCTTTTTTGATGACGGATGTTTCTTGTTCTTTATCGCGAATCAAATAGGGGATTAGGTAGGACTTGATCAAATTTAAATCATATCTACCGCTGTTAAATCCAAAAACCGGTAGAGTATTTACATATCTCTCCAGATGTTGTTTTAAATCGATGAGTTGATTTTTCTGAATTCGCCAGAATTGTGTTGACATATCTGCTTCTTCCGAATCTTCAATACATTCATCTTCGTACTCAAACTTGTTACTTGAAAAACTCTGGCCTCGCTCATTCAATTGATCAAAGATTTTTTTCATTCTTTCATGGACAGCTACTTCAATATCTTGAAATTTTTTTCTCATTTCTAGCTTACTTTGTTCAGCCAACAGCTCGAGGTTGGATACAAAATCAATTATCAAGTTCTCTGGATCCTTGTTGTACAAGAAGATGGGTTCATCAATCAGATTCGATGATATAGAGACTGAAATTGGAACGTGTTTCCCAATCCAGGTAGTAGTTTGTGTTTCTTTTAGTTCTTCTGTAGGAACACATCGACTCAAAATCGAAAATTGCTAGATTATTGAAAAGTTTGTTGTCTTCAGAAACTGGAAGATTGAATCCTTCTAGTTTTTCAAACAAGGTTTCGCGAAGCTCATATACGTTCTTTGGGTAAATATTTTTCACAAGATCCTTACATCTCAGAAGATGTTTGTTGAGAAACTCGGATCTTTTGAAGAAACTATCACAACTAGGGCACCGGAAACACTTAAAGAAGCTATCTATATCATTTGTATGAATGATATGATTGTTGAATCGCAGTAATTTGACTGTTTTATCAAATCTACCAATACTTCTTTGTGCTAGTTCTCCCACATATTCTCCCTCTTGAATATCAAAATCGTAAATAAAGATGTTGCGTCCAATTATTTCCTCGACAACAGGTAAGTCTTCAACGGAAACTTCACGAAATTTCTTAGGATCATAACCAGATTTTGTTATGAATTCTGTAAAATATCTGGAGGTGTGAGTGTCGAGATCCTTGTGTCCGTTCATGTACATGGCCAATGCGCGGAATAGACACAAATGATCTTTGTAAGGTTCCTTGTCCTTGTTAGATAAAAGACAGTTAACAGAATGGTTTTTCAGTAGAGGTTCGGGTAAGACAGAATCTGGACATCCCATTGGGATGTTTTTCAGCAAAGCAGCAAAAATTGTAACGTTAGTAATCAACTTGAATCGCCACTTTGTGTTCTGGCGTTCTTGTGTACATTGTTCCACAATATCAAATTTTTCTACTTTTCCTTGGATTGTTATCAAATCCGCTTTCGTACAAAGTAAGTGGGATTTTTCAAACAGAGTATTGTTTTCATGAGCGTAGAAATGTCGATATTCACCAGTCTCAATATTTCGAAGAACAAAACTCAGAGCAATATTGATTTTTGCGGCAGAGTCGAGCTTGTTGAAGACTTCTTCAAGTTTCTCGTCAATGATTTTAGTATCTAACTTGGACATTTGGAAGTTAAATACCTTATGTCTCCCATTTTCCATCTCCGTATCCACCAGAAAATGTTGACATACACCAAGTTCCTCCTTCAATTTTTCACCATCTTCCCCTTCTTCCTCCACAATCTTGTTCAAGTCGGCTACCGTATCACTAGGCTTCCGTTGTTTCGCTCCATGTTCCTTTCTCCGATGTTGCTGGAGAGAGTAGTAACTCGGGAACTCTTGCTCACAAGAAGAACACACCGTTGATTGCTTGGAACTTCCTGGAGCATGTTTCTTAGCAACATGATAGTTCATTTCTTGTTGATTGTAAGTGGAATACTTACATTCAGCACAAGAAACAACTCCTCTAGCACATCTTTTTTGATGTCTCGCAGCGTTTATTCGAGTAAACATGTTTCCGCAGTCCTCACATTTGACTTTCTCGTTTCG
This sequence comes from Symsagittifera roscoffensis, assembly GCF_963678635.1. Lineage (NCBI taxonomy): Eukaryota > Metazoa > Xenacoelomorpha > Acoela > Convolutidae > Symsagittifera > Symsagittifera roscoffensis. The sequence continues at coordinate 7,476,249 of NC_087069.1, forward strand.
GTTAAGTGCAGGCATTATCTAAAAATAATTGGGACTTTTGAAATGTTCCAAATTTAAAAACTTAAAGTACCAATTGAATGAAAATACTTACTTTTCGTGAAGTAACGAAATGTAAAATTTTAAGTAAAATTCAATTGACTGTTTCTGATTGATGAATGACAAAATGAATGATTTAACCCAATAAACTAAGTGTATTTATACTATCAATGACGCCTACGCAATTATCCTTTTATGGCAATGACGTCATTCTTTGAATAGAAGTAACGTCACCGCCTACGCAATTTCTCTTTTATGGTAATGACGTCATTCTATATTTAGAAGTGACGTCACCACCCACGCAATGTTCCTTTTATGATAATGACGTTATTCTAGAAATAGAAATGACGTCAACACCCACACAATTTTCCTATTATGGTAATAACGTCATTCCTTTGAAAGTTCTAGAATTTTCCAGAAAAATTTTCAACCAATCAGAACTAAGCAGTTTCTAGTCACAACTTTGGATCCAAAATATTCATTTTTGAAGAATGTCAATCAAAAAGCATTTGAACTTCCTCGAATTACTCTACAAGAAAAAAGAAAATATTCCGTGTGATTTCCTTATTGATGAAATAGATGTAGATTCTTACTTTTTTCACAATTTTTTGGACGTTTATGTTGTCCAAAATAGAGTTCTCCGGCTAAGTAAAGGTCTCTTTAGAGAAACTTACTCAATCAAAGAGTTTACTTTTGATTCACATATTGCTTATCAAAGCTATAAACTTACAGCTGAGTTACACTTGACTAGAAAAGAAATTTTATTTATTTTAGAAAATTTGAAGTTGATAAAAAAATCGTACGATAATATTTCAAAGACTATTTTTATTCCATATCCAACTCCCAAATTTGTTAAAACTCCCCAGCAAAGTGCTTTATTCCTCCATTTTTTTAAGGACTTTCAAAGTTCAAAATCTTGCATGATCAGGTTTGGTATCAGATTTCCAGAGATTTGCTTTGAAAAATTCATCAACTTTGAGTTATCATCTCAAATCTACATCAAAATTAAAGAACTTGAATATCTGCTGAAAAATCAGCAATTTCTCATCGATTATATACAAAAAATTCAGTTAACTTGATGAGAAAACTTGCAGAGATGTTACTTTTATTAATTTTTCTTCTTTTGTTACTTATATCGGCAATATTTCTTATTTTTACAGCAAACAACTTTTGGTCATTTATTTTTGCGATTGCTTTTGTGTATATTTTTACTTATTTGGAAGACTTAAGTCCTTAAAAGGTGCCTCTGATTGGATATGACAACTTGAACAAAAATAAACATTTTTGTGATTGGAAACGACAATGTGTAAAATGGAGCTTTGTTTCCAATTGGACACGAGTTTTCTATAGGAATTCTATAAAAGGAAACTAAAATCTGATTGGACACGACTACAATCCAAATAAGGAAAATCCATTCTGATTGTTTAAACCCACACATTCCAGTTGAAGGTACCCCTCTCTCTTAACTAAAAATCATTTTATTTTCAACTTAACTACCGTCAACTACCTCCTCTCTCAGCTCTAAATACAATAATTTCAACATAACTACCGGCAAATTTCTCCCTCTCAACTGTAAATCTTGCTTTTAATCATTTACTCAACTTATTACTCAAAATTATCTTCTCAGTACAAAACAACAACCTTATGTTCTCGGTGGAATTTTCGGCTGATTTAGTACAAATCCAAGTGCGAGAAACAGTTTGTGGAGTTTTTCTGGCACGAATGGACATCCCAATCCAAGTCTGGCATATGGTGGAAGTGATGCGAAGGGATTTCAACGAACATCATATAACGCAAGTACCTCCTACAGAGAATCAACTTGGAGAAATGCAAATGATGGAGGAAGTGGCCGAGCATGTGGGAATGAACTACTCCGAAATTTCTGACTCTAGATATGTGGCTCAACCATTCGACGATTTCCTCTTTCCTTGGGAAGAGGGATCTGTGAACAACCCAATTACCATCGAAGAGGATGAGGGGTTCTCTGAGCCAAGAACTCCAGTCAGCGAACCACCAGTGATGGAGGCAAGACCAGCTTTGCGCTCCATTGAGAACTTGCAAAATTTTGAGAACTCAGCTGCTCGACAGCTCTTTGATTTGTAAATAAATTGGTTACTGTCTTGTGCTTTGTAATTTAATTTCTTTGTATCTAGTAAAATTATTTTCAAGAGATAAGAACAAAGAGATCATAGAAAAGTTTATTAAAAAATTTCAATGGTAAAAATTTGTTAAAAATGAAACTAATTATGCATCTGGTAAATACTTTTATAGAATTTTGTTAGAAAGATGGCAAAAAAATTAAACCAGTTTTTGCAAGCATGTTAAAAACTTTACATTAATTTTTTTTGCATCATGCAAAACTTTTCATAATTTTTTTACACACTTGTTAAAAAAATCAAAGAAAATGTCGCAAATTAAGAAAAATTTCATTAAATATTTTCGCATTTTAAAGAAAACTGAAAAAAGATTTTCTTGCACTGTTAATAATTAAATAAAATGAAAATCTTTGTTTTGATTTTGATCGCAAAAAAATCTCTTTTTTGCATGTAGATTGATCAAAAATATTGGAAAAACAATGTATTAAGATAGGGAATAGTACTTAAAGTCAGCAATTATGAAAAATTTTTAGCATTAATTTAACAAGTTTTTTACAAAAAATTTTTGCAATTTTTGCAAATGAATAAGAAAAAAATAAGTTTGATTTTTGCATTTGTTTTCAAAAAAATCACGAAAAAACTTGCATCTAACACAAAAATTTGTTGAAAATTTTTGCACACTTGTTGAAAAAACCAAAACAGTTTTTGCATCTTGTAAAAAATGTTTAATTAAATTTTTGCAAACGTGTTGAAAAAATCAAACCAAAATTTGCATCTTGCGAAAAAACTCTTGATTTAAATATAAACAATTTTGACAAGATTTTTATTAACAAATATTCAATTATTAATAGAAAATTTGATACGCTCACTATTTACAGTACCAAAACCATCAATAAAACAATCAACAATTTTCAACAAATCAGTCACATACTTTGAATTTTGAACTTTTCGAATCCTTTCCAAAAAAGCTGATCCAAGAGTCTGAGTGGATGCAAGCTTCTGAGCAGAACTGAGATAATGTCTTTTGAATTTTTTTCGCAGCAGTCGTTTCTTTGCAACACTGGGTAATTTTTCCGGTATTCTACATTTCAAGTTGTGTTTGACTGCACGATTCAATTGATTGAAAACTTCACCTCTTGATGAAATAATAATGAAATAAAATCTGTGTTTGTATAAAGTATATATACAGTCAACAATTTGATAAGTGAAATGATATTTATCTAATCTTTGCAAAATCTGATCGAGTGATGATCCGATTAATACTAAGTGAAATTTGCAATTTTCCACTGGGCAGAATGATGAATGGTTAGATACACAGTAGTCTTGGGTGACAATAAATTTTTCATAAAAGTTTTCTGAGACAGAGATAAAAAGAGATTTTGCATTGTAGTCCGAATAAAAAGTGGGATATGCTTGACACATAGCAGATGCCATCACCGATTACTTGTTGAAAATGATTTTTATCTATATTGAATTGCTTATATAGTAGTTACATCACCTATGCAATGTCCATATTTGGATCATCACCTACTCAGTATTCCATATAAGGTAAGAAATACCTTAAATGGGTTGTACAGTGAGTCATCTAGATTTCCTAATTTCTATAAATTTACAAATATCATTATTTTGAAATATCTACTACTGATCAGTTGGTTCTGAATCTCAAATCAAAATTGTATTCACGAAAAGATATCCTTCCCAACTATATTGAATTCGCTAAGAACCAAAAAAGGATTGGGAGATTTTCTTGGTCCCAAAAACCCTACAACGGAAAAATTTACTTTGAACCTTGCTTCCAATTGCTAAAGAAAAATGAATCTGGACAATTCGAAAAAACCCAGCAAGTCTATCTTGGTGAAAAAGAAGGGGAAAGGATATCAGCAATACGGAATACTGTTATTCACGATGCTGAAAACCTTGGACTCGTTCCTCTATTGGAACCCTATTCTGACAAAGACTCAACCATGGAGCAGGAACTTGCAAACTGTCATGCGGTGTATGACGTAGCAACATACAAGAAAAGAAGGGTGTGTGTCACAATCAAGAAGTACAGTGTGAACAAGCCACCCTACATTCAGATTCGACTCTTCACTGCAAAGGAGAACGAAGTCTTGAAGCAAGTTGCCTATGTCAACTATACTTTGAACGAATTCAAAGAACTTGCCCAAGTCTTGGGAGATTTTATGTTTGTTGAGAACTGTAATGTTCAATAATTTTGTTGTTGAGTGATGTTATTATAGTAATGTAATTCAAATATTCATCTTCTTGAATCATTTTTCAAAACTTCTTTGAGCTGAGCAGTATGAGTTGGAACATTGGTTTTTCAAGAAATCTTATTTTAAAGCTTCAAAATAAATTGGGACTTTTTCATATCGTCCGACAAGAAAAGTCCCAGAAATTTTCACTAACAGTTTTGAAATCTCGAAATTTACCAAAATTGCAAGATTTGGATACAGAATCACAAATTTCTCAATTTGAGTGGACTTTGCATAATGGAAGACAAAAAATTTTTCTAAGTTATCGTTCAGATATTAAAAAAATAGATCTTATAGAGTATCGTAGAAAAGGAAACACTTGGAAGAACAATCAGAATTTTCAGTTGGAAAAAAAAGAGTATGATAATTTGGTTGATTTTATCCCCTCAGTTTTGTCTTATGTAGAAACATTCAAAAAAACTTGTATCATTATTGACGAATGCACTGTAGAAAATGAACGTTCAGAAATTGAATGAAGTTCTCAGAAATTTTGATTTGATAAAGCATGATTTTTCATCAAATACAAAAAGAAAAAATTACTTTCTTTGTACCTGTATTGTTTTGGACCCAAACATAAATTTGAAAGAAATGGACCAAAAATTTCCTTTTGGGGGTCTAATTGGATACGGAAATTCTTGTATGGATTACTTTTTTGCAAATTCAAAAACTTTGAGACTTCATGCAATTTTACATAATGCAGCTGGATCTGTGAATTCTACTACTTATAAGGGACCTGGTTATTGTTATGTTTTACCTAGATTTCCAAGTTCTTGTTTTCTTGGTCACGTGACTGGATTAATCTTTTGTTTATATGTTAAAATTTTTGCTTCATCAGTATATGCATTGTTCGATTGTTAGTTATTCTAACAAAAATTTTCAGCGAAAACAGTTACCATCATGAGTCTAGTTGTTTTGGATATTGAGTGTATTGAAAACAAAATAGTTAAAGAGTTAGGAGTTTATCAAAATGGACAAACTGTGGGATATTCCTTTCTTCCTCCCAAAAAGTTCAAGGGTACATCTCAGTCTGCTTGGTGTACGAAGCATCTTCATGGAATCAATTGGAACAGTGGCCATGAAAAATATACTGAGCTTGAAAAAATATTGAAAAAACTAAAAGCTCCAGAAACGGAGTTTTTTGCAAAAGGTTATGAAAAATGTAAAATTCTGTCAGAAATTTTGGAAACAAAGGTTACAAATTTGGATGACTACGCATGTCCAAAAGTTCAGAGTTTGATTTTCAAAGATGAAGAATATGATTGGAGGTGTAGCAACTACCCATTTCGTCATGCAAATACTCTTCACTGTGCAGAAAGAAAAGCATTTGCATACGGAACATGGACTCGATGTTTTTTTAATAAATTGTAAATTACCTTAATAATTTTGTATTATTGTGTTTTTGAAATTTAAATGTTAGTCATTATCAATTTTTTCATTCCAGAGTTGAGATGGGTGATGAATGTGACAAGCAATTAAATTTAGGAAATTTTGTTTTTGATGAGGAGAATCATGAACGAAAATCTTGGAAGTTTTTTGGACGTACGTGTAATAGATCTCTTTTAGTGTTTATGTGCCAATTTTTTGTCATAGTTTTAATACTAGCATGTGCAATCGTTCGAATAATGTTATCCACTACATGTGAAGAACAACTGTTTGGGTAGCAATTTTATCAAGTACAGTCGGTTATATTTTACCTTCTCCAAAGCTATGAACAAAATAATTTCTACCAAAGAACGAGTTTTTATTTCGCTAGTTGGACCGAGTGGATCTGGAAAATCACATCTTATTTTTGAGTGGTTAAAAATTGGTACATTTCAACCAAAGTTTGACAAAATTTTTTATTTTTATCAACATTATCAACCTCTTTATGGACAAATGCAAAGAAAAAACCTCAAGTTTATCCAAGGAGTTGACTTTGAACTGATTGAAAACCTTCCCAATAATGGAACAAAATACCTGTTAATATTTGATAATTCTTGTGAAGAAATTTCAAATTCTAAGCAGTTTGTAAAAGTTGCTACTGCTGGAAGACACAGGGGACTGAATACAATATATATTAAGCATAACTTGTTTCATCAAAGCAAATTGGGAAGAGATGCTGAGTTACAAAATACACATATAGTCCTTTTCAAGTCACCGAGAGATGTTTTACAAATCAATACATTAAGTCAACAACTAGGTCTAGGATCTCAATTGAAAGAGTGGTATCAAGATGCAACATCTACTCCTTATGGTCATTTACTCATTGATTTAACTCCAAAAACAGTTGATTCGCTAAGATATTGCACAAACAGTGGTTCAGTTCCATCAAAGTTTTATCTACCAGCAGGAACAGAAACTAAGTTTTTGGACGATGAGCATACAATACGTCTCTATACTCCCAATATTCCAAACATTTTCCCAAAAACTTCAAAAACAATTCATCCTCCATTGTCCAAAAAGTTTCATTCAATTCCTCAGCGAATGTCTAGTAAACTTACTACGAGGCGAGCTACAGGATCGTCGAAAAGTAGACGTAGTAAAATATCGACGAGAAATATCAGAACTCACACGAAGAAGAACTTCACTGCATAAAAGGAGAACTATTTTGAGCTCACCAAAAGGCTTACAATTAATATCTGTTATCACTCCTTTTGTCATTAAACGATTGACGTAGTATGGATCAGTTTGTTCTAATTCTTTACTCAATTTATTAATCACAAAGCACACTTCCAAAAAAACCAAAATTGTAACAAAAGCAAGAAAAAGAGGAGATTGTACCAAAAAATTTTGATTCTATTTACAGTGCTGTAAATGCAAAGTTGAAAACGAGTAACAATAAGCACCTTATTGATTTAATTTTGAACTCTCCTAGAATTAGACTAAGTCAGTCAGAAAATATCATATTAGATAATCGAGACACAAAAGAATCAATTGTAGACTTTGTGTGTGCACTAAAACGAAAAAATACCGACTTTCCCGATATTTACTTTACCATTTTGGAAGCAACTCAAATTCCACCTAAACTTGTTACCAACAAGAATGCCAAAGCGAAAGACAGAGGAACTTGGATCCCTTTCAAAATCTGAAAGGGTAAGTCTGAACAGATTGTATTCTAGGGGTAGAGCTGCGTACGGTTCTGTGCGAAACTTGAGTAAAGCAAGCGGATTGTCAAAAAAGAAAGTAGAACAGTTTTTACAAACCAAAACATCGTATACAAAATTTGGTTCCCCAATCAGACGTTTACGAAGGCTTCAAGCATTTTCAAAATATATAAATGAAATTTGGTGTATGGATTTGGCATTTGTGGACAAACTAGCTCGTCAAAACAAGGGAGTCAAATATTTATTGGTTGCTGTTGATGTTTTTTCGCGATTTGTCAGAGTTCAAACAATGAAAACTAAATATGCCAAAGACACTTTGCAAGCTTTCAAAAAAATGATTTCTCGAAAAAACACTCCTGAAAAGCTTTGGGTTGATAAAGGAACGGAATATGGAGGAATTTTCAAAAAATTTTGCAAGGAAAAAAGCATTGAAGTTTACTCAACCATGAATGAAACAAAAGCTGCATTTGCAGAGAGAGCCATTCAATCATTAAAACACATTATTTACCGCTACATAGAAGATCATGGTGAAAAATTCATTAACAAGTTGCCGCAATTTGTGTCTACAATGAATTGTCGCATCAATAGATCTATTGGGAAATCACCTAGAGATGTCAAGAATACTGATTTCTTCTCAATTTTGTACAATAAACCTCTAACAAGGTATAAGAAACTAAAATTCAAAGTTGGAGACAGAGTGAGAATTTCAAAGAATGATATTCCGTTCCGAAAAGGATATAAACCACAATTTACAGATGAAATTTTTGAAATTTCGGCAGTCTCTACAAAAAAGCCTCCAACATACATCATCAAAGATCTCGAAAAAGAGGAAATTCTTGGAAAATTTTATGAAAAAGAGCTTAGAAAATGTTCTGATTAAAGGTAAATCATTTTTAAAATAAATTTTTACCGATCAGTTGTCATGGATTCTTTCACTATTGAGTTGGTTTCCAACGCTTCTTTTAATTGTTATCCGAATAATAGTCTTAGTTCTTTTACAAATTTTCTACCTGAACAAATACATTTGAAAGGAGAATGGGAGGTTGCTATTTCAGAAATATCATACCCTTCTTTGTACCAAAATGTTATAGAGGGAAAGTTTACATTCGTAGATGGAAGAGAAAGTTCTGAGGAGAAAAGGAAGATTGTACCGATGAACATTGAACCAGGATTGTATCCAAGTATTGTTGATATAGTTGTAGCCATGAACAACAAAATTCGACAACGTCTAGGAGCTCAAGTTTTTGAATATAACGGAATCTATGTATCAGTAGATAAAATTACACAAAAAGTTGCTGTTCATTTACCTGAGAGTCAATCAGTGTTTATAATTCAGAGTGCTGATTTGAGCCACATTTTTGGTTGTGATTTGGAACAAAATCAAACAGGGGTTATAATGAAAGGAAAAGGTCCACATTATCCTCAGTATTCTTACGACATTATAAGAATACATTCCCTAATGATATACAGTGATATTATAGAATATAACATAGTTGGTGATACAAAAACTCCCTTGTTGCGTTGTATTCTATTTATCTCCAAAGTGAAGAGTGGAGATATAATTTCTACAGGACAGTACATGAATTATCAATCCTTTACAAATTTACAGTTTAAAAAGCTGTTGAAAAATTCTTTCCATAGTATCAAGATAGAACTAAGAGATAGTACAGGCGAAAAAATTCCTTTTGTGTCCGTAGGAATCACTCGAGTTGTTCTCTTGTTCCGCAAGATTTCGAATAATCATTTTTGATTTAAACTTCATACGAAATGGTTGCTCAAAAATCAGCTGATTTCCCTATTTTTCGAGGACATGCAAGACAGCGTGGAAGAGGATTTGGAGCTCTTGCGCAAACTCTTGGGAGAACTGCAATCCCCTTTATTAAAACATATATAGTCCCAGCTGCAAAAAGAATTGGGGCAGATTTGTTTGAAATCGCGGCTCCAGAGATTGGGGAAGTTGTTACTGGACGTAAAAAACTCAAAACATTTGCAAAAGATGTGGGAACAAAAACAGTTCGGAAACAATTGGGAGGTGGAAAAAAAAATCTAAGCGTAAAACAGCTAGAACCAGATCCATTTCTCGAAAAGGCAGATCGAAAAACAGTCGCACTCGCAAAGACATTTTTGACAATATAAAATGAGTGTAAACCAAAGCCATTTTCGGTACGGGGCTTTTACAAATTCTTCATTGGAGATTTTTGATAAAGTCCCAGTTTTGGAAACAATTATGTCATCTTACACACAAGAAGTATTCCCCAGTACTTCTCTGGATGAAAGCAGTATTGAGTTTGAATTTGAAACGGATCGTAACCTCTACTTGGATATGCGTGATACCCATCTTAGCTTAAAGCTTCAACTATTTAAAGGAAGATTGTTTGATGCTTTCAAAAAAGAAAAAGCAGAACATAAAGCAAAATCGGAGGAAGATTCAGATGAGGAACGACAAACTTACTTAATTTATGTAAACAATCTACTACGTTCTCTATTCTCCAACTGTGAAGTTTATTTCAACAATACAATGGTCTACAATGCCAATGGATTATATCCTCATAAAGCACAGATATCGAACGAATTCAACTCGTCAGCAGTGAGTAATAAAGGAATTCTTGCTTGTCATGGATACAGTTTTGAAGAAAATCCTGATGCATTTGATATGTATCCATTCACTGATAGAGTAAATTCCTTGGGAACAGGGATAACTTTTTCACTCTATGGAAGGCTCGCCATTGATTTGTTTACTTGCGAAAAACTGTTGCTACCAAACACCAAAGTTCGAATTAAACTTATTCGAGCTAGACCTAATTTTTACATGTTATCTGATAATCCAAATGTCAGTCTGAAAATAGTTGATTGTTCATTGTTTACTAGAAGAATTTTAGTTGCTGAACCTAATCATCAATACTTGCAATGGAATCTGGAAAGAGAACCTGCTCAATACAATTACATGGAAACTATAGCAAGAACCTTTATCATTCCATCTCGTCAAAACCAGTTTATTCAGGAAAATGTTTTCAATAATGCCCCAATCAGAAGGATAGCTGTTGCAATGAATACAAATTCGGCTGTTGCGGGATCTTTTCATGAAAATCCTTTCAATTATCAACAATTTCATTTGAGAGAGCTTAGAATTATTCGGGGTGGAAGAGCAATTATTTCATTAGATACAACTTCTCCTTGTCGACCCTATGTTACAACAATGAAAGCAATGCAGTTTAACGAAGATTTTCTAGCTCTTCCTATGGAAGATTTTCAAAATCACTATATTCTAGTTTTCGACTTGACTTCACTACAGGATGCCGCTGAACACTTGCATTATCCAGAACTTAGTGGAGAAAGCTTGAGATTAGAAATGTTTTTTCAGTTTCCCTTGGAGCAAGTAACGGAAGTGATAGTCTTGGGAGAAAGACTATCAAATGTTCAAATTGACAAATTCGGAACAGTTGCTAAAAATGTTTAGTTTTTTTGAGTTTTCAGGTTCCTATAAAAATATTGTAGCTTTTTTGGGACTTTTCATTGTGATTATCTCTGTAATATATATTTTGTTTTTCTTCAGACTTAAATCTCCAGAAAAAGCAGCTAATGAATGCTGTTTAATTGAAAACCCAAGACATTTCTTCAACCTAGACTGTAAATCAGTGTTCAACATATTTTGTCCAGTTCACAAGTTTTGTGTATGGGACTTTGTTGATTCAGTACCTAAATGCGAGTAAGTCAATAACTTTAGGATTTTCCATCCTAAATTACAATATCATACTTTCTATTTCTTTGTTTTAGATGTAAATCAGCTAACATTTGCGAAAATGGATAATTTTTCACTTCTGCAAATTATTGAAAGAATTCCTGAACTCAGGTTCAAGTACATGGGATCTTACCCCTCTGATAAAGTACCTCAACTAACAAAATACTCTTTTGCAATTGTTAACTCAGCTCCAAGCAATGATAGAGGGGAGCACTGGATCATGATGGCTCGATTGGATAAAACTTACTATTTTGCTGATTCTTTGGGTCGAAAAAGAACAACTTATTCCTTTCTAACAAAAAAGTATCGGCGAATGGATCCTCGAAAGCTACAAAAAACTGATAATTTGTGTGGATTTTACGCAATTTATTCAGAATTTCTTCTTTTTAAATTCTACCAGACAAACTTGAATAATATTCATGATGTGCATGTTTTGAATTTTATAAGTAATTTTATGTAAATTTGTAGTTTTTTCATTTGTAAGTGTAAATTATGGCAGTAAGTTTACTATATGATGCAGTGATTTATATACTTTCTTTGTAATTTAAACTTTTTTCTCAAAAAACTTGACTTTTTTCGAAGTCTCTGTAGGTTCAGAATAGATTCAGATAGGTAGAAACTAAAAGTATCTAATAAATTTTTATCATATCAAATTAAACAAAATCTTGTCGTGTTTTGAATTTTTTCGAAAAAATTTTTTTGATAAAAATTCCAAGTTTTTGCACAAAAACTCTTACCATTGACTTACCATCCACCAAAAAACTAAAGACATAACCTTTATTCTACAATATACACGTAATTAACAATTAATTGTTCTCAATTAGGTAACGCGCGCCCAGATTTTTGTGAAAAAATTAGACAAAAAACAAAAAAATTACGTTTTTCTTACCATTATCTTACCATCACACAAACCATAAAACTTTACCATTCATGCAGCTGACCATCCATCATATCTAACTTCGCTAAGAGTAAAAAATCTGTGCGAGCACTCCTTTAAGCTCAAACAAGCGTTTTAGAGCCCTGAGACCCCCATTTTTCAGCTCAAAATAGGGGTCTTCCGCTTCGATCAGTCGCTCCTGCAGCTCAACCAAGGGTCGCGCAAGCTCAGCTAAGGTGGTTCTTAGATCTATTTGTCACGAGGAAGCGAATGAGTCTATCCCGGAAGCTCTACAGGCAAGCTTTGTTATTTTTCAAGCCAACTGAAGCAACTTCGTCAGTTTTGGACCTCATTTTGAGCTTGTTTACGGCTCGGGTCATAACTTTTGAACCACCACTTGCACAGCTCCCATCTTCTTCATGCAGCTGACCATCAACCATATCTAACTTCGCAAATATAAACCGAAGCTGTGCGAGAAATCCTTTGAGCTCAAATAAGCGCTTTAGAACCCTGAGACCACCAGTTCTCAGCTCAAAATAGGGGTCTTCCGCTTCGATCAGTCGCTCCTGCAGCTCAACCAAGGGTCGCGCAAGCTCATCTGAGGTAGTTCTTAAACCTACTTTTCACGAGGAACCGAGTTTGCTTATCCCGGAAGCTCTACAAGCAAGCTTTGTTAATTTTCAAGCCAACTGAAGCAACTTCGTCAGTTTTGGACCTCATTTTGAGCTTGTTTACGGCTCGGGTCATAACTTTTGAACCACCACTTGCACAGCTCCCATCTTCTTCATGCAGCTGACCATCAACCATAGCTAACTTCGCAAATATGAAACAAAGCTGTGCGAGAAATCCTTTAAGCTCAAATAAGCGCTTTAGAGCCCTGAGACCCCCATTTCTCAGCTCAAAATAGGGGTCTTCCGCATCGATCAGTCGCTCCTGCAGCTCAACCAAGTGTCGTGCAAGCTCATCTAAGGTAGTTCTTAGACCTATGTTTCACGAGGAAGCGAATGAGCCTGTCCCGGAAGCTCTACGAACAAGCTTTGTTAATTTTCAAGTCATTTGAAGCAACTTGGTCAGTTTTGGACCTCATTTTGAGCTTGTTTACGGCTCGGGTCATAGCTTTTGAACCACTGATTGCACAGGTCCTATCTTTTTCATGCAGCTGGCCATCAATCATATCTAACTTCGCTAAGAGTAAAAAAACATCTGTGCGAGCACTCCTTCAAGCTCAAACAAGCGTTTTAGAGCCCTGAGACCCCCATTTTTCAGCTCAAAATAGGGGTCTTCCGCTTCGATCAGTCGCTTCTGCAGCTCAACCAAGGGTCGCGCAAGCTCATCTAAGGTGGTTCTTAGACCTATTTTTTACGAGGAAGCGAATGGGCCTATCCCGGAAGCTCTACAAGCAAGCTTTGTTAATTTTCAAGCCAACTGAAGCAACTTCGTCAGTTTTGGACCTCGTTTTGAGAATGTTTACGGCTCGGGTCATAACTTTTGAACCAACAATCGCACAGCTCCCATCTTTTTCATGCAGCTGACCATGAACCATATCTAACTTCGCAAATTTGAACTGAAGCTGTGCAAAAAATCATTTGAGCTCAAATAAGCGCTTTAGAGCCCTGAGACCCCCATTTCTCAGCTCAAAATAAGGGTCTTCCGCTTCGATCAGTCGCTCCTGCAGCTCAACTAAGAGTCGCGCAAGCTCATCTAAGGTGGTTCTTAGACCTATTTGTTACGAGGAAGCGAATGGGTCTATCCCGGAAGCTCTACAAGCAAGCTTTGTTAATTATAAAGCCAACTGAAGCAACTTCGTCAGTTTTGGAACTCATTTTGAGCTTGTTTACGGCTCGGGTCATAACTTTTGAACCAACAATCGCACAGCTCCCTTCTTTTTCATGCAGCTGACCATGAACCGTATCTAACTTCGCAAATATGGACTGAAGCTGTGCAAGAAATCATTTGAGCTCAAATAAGCGCTTTAGAGCCCTGAGACCCCCATTTCTCAGCTCAAAATAAGGGTCTTCCGCTTCGATCAGTCGCTCCTGCAGCTCAACTAAGAGTCGCGCAAGCTCATCTAAGGTGGTTCTTAGACCTAGTTTTTACGAGGAAGCGAATGGGTCTATCCCGGAAGCTCTACAAGCAAGCTTTGTTAATTATAAAGCCAACTGAAGCAACTTCGTCAGTTTTTGAACTCATTTTGAGCTTGTTTACGGCTCGGGTCATAACTTTTGAACCAACAATCGCACAGCTCCCTTCTTTTTCATGCAGCTGACCATGAACCGTATCTAACTTCGCAAATATGGACTGAAGCTGTGCAAGAAATCATTTGGGCTCAAATAAGCGCTTTAGAGCCCTGAGACCCCCATTTCTCAGCTCAAAATAAGGGTCTTCCGCTTCGATCAGTCGCTCCTGCAGCTCAACTAAGAGCCGCGCAAGCTCATCTAAGGTGGTTCTTAGACCTACTTTTTACGAGGAAGCGAATGGGTCTATCCCGGAAGCTCTACAAGCAAGCTTTGTTAATTATAAAGCCAACTGAAGCAACTTCGTCAGTTTTGGAACTCATTTTGAGCTTGTTTACGGCTCGGGTCATAACTTTTGAACCAACAATCGCACAGCTCCCTTCTTTTTCATGCAGCTGACCATGAACCGTATCTAACTTCGCAAATATGGACTGAAGCTGTGCAAGAAATCATTTGAGCTCAAATAAGCGCTTTAGAGCCCTGAGACCCCCATTTCTCAGCTCAAAATAAGGGTCTTCCGCTTCGATCAGTCGCTCCTGCAGCTCAACTAAGAGCCGCGCAAGCTCATCTAAGGTGGTTCTTAGACCTACTTTTTACGAGGAAGCGAATGGGTCTATCCCGGAAGCTCTACAAGCAAGCTTTGTTAATTATAAAGCCAACTGAAGCAACTTCGTCAGTTTTGGAACTCATTTTGAGCTTGTTTACGGCTCGGGTCATAACTTTTGAACCAACAACAGCACAGCTCCCATCTTTTTCATACAGCTGACCATAAACCATATCTAACTTCGCTGAAATTGAAAGTGAGCTGTGCGAGCACTCCTTTAAGCTCAAACAAGCGTTTTAGAGCCCTGAGACCCCCATTTTTCAGCTCAAAATAGGGGTCTTCCGCTTCGATCAGTCGCTCCTGCAGCTCAACTAAGAGCCGCGCAAGCTCATCTAAGGTGGTTCTTAGACCTATTTTTCACGAGGAAGCGAATGAGCCTATCCCGGAAGCTCTACAGGCAAGCTTTGTTAACTTTCAAGCCAACTGAAGCAACTTCGTCAGTTTTGGACCTCATTTTGAACTTGTTTACAGCTCGGGTCATAACTTTTGAACCAACAATCGCACAGCTCCCATCTTTTTCATGCAGCTGACCAATAACCATATCTAACTTCGCAAATATGGACTGAAGCTGTGCAAGAAATCATTTGAGCTCAAATAAGCGCTTTAGAGCGCTGATACCCCCATTTCTCAGCTCAAAATAAGGGTCTTCCGCTTCGATCAGTCGCTCCTGCAGCTCAACCAAGAGTCGCGCAAGCTCATCTAAGGTGGTTCTTAGATCTTTTTTTTACGAGGAAGCGAATGGGCCTATCCCGGAAGCTCTACAAGCAAGCTTTGTTAATTTTCAAGCCAACTGAAGCAACTTCGTCAGTTTTGGACCTCATTTTGAGAATGTTTACGGCTCGGGTCATAACTTTTGAACCAACAATCGCACAGCTCCCATCTTTTTCATGCAGCTGACCATGAACCATATCTAACTTCGCAAATTTGAACTGAAGCTGTGCAAAAAATCATTTGAGCTCAAATAAGCGCTTTGGAGCCCTGAGACCCCCATTTCTCAGCTCAAAATAAGGGTCTTCCGCTTCGATCAGTCGCTCCTGCAGCTCAAATAAGAGTCGCGCAAGCTCATCTAAGGTGGTTCTTAGATTTATTTTTTACGAGGAAGCGAATGGGTCTATCCCGGAAGCTCTACAAGCAAGCTTTGTTAATTATAAAGCCAACTGAAGCAACTTCGTCAGTTTTGGAACTCATTTTGAGCTTGTTTACGGCTCGGGTCATAACTTTTGAACCAACAATCGCACAGCCCCCTTCTTTTTCATGCAGCTGACCATGAAACATATCTAACTTCGCAAATTTGAACTGAAGCTGTGCAAGAAATCGTTTGAGCTCAAATAAGCGCTTTAGAGCCCTGAGACCCCCATTTCTCAGCTCAAAATAAGGGTCTTCCGCTTCGATCAGTCGCTCCTGCAGCTCAACTAAGAGTCGCGCAAGCTCATCTAAGGTAGTTCCTAGACTTATTTTTCACGAGGAAGCGAATGAGCCTATCCCGGAAGCTCTACGAACAAGCTTTGTTAATTTTCAAGCCAACTGAAGCAACTTGGTCAGTTTTGGACCTCATTTTGAGCTTGTTTACGGCTCGGGTCATAGCTTTTGAACCACCGATTGCACAGGTGCCATCTTTTTCATGAAGCTGACCATGAACCATATCTAACTTCGCAAATTTGAACTGAAGCTGTGTAAGAAATCATTTGAGCTCAAATAAGCGCTTTAGAGCCCTGAGACCCCCGTTTCTCAGCTCAAAATAAGGGTCTTCCGCTTCGATCAGTCGCTCCTGCAGCTCAACCAAGAGTCGCGCAAAATCATCTAAGGTGATTCTTAGACTTATTTTTTACGAGGAAGCGAATGAGCCTATCCCGGAAGCTCTACAAGCAATCTTTGTTAACTTTCAAGCCAACTGAAGCAACTTCGTCAGTTTTGGACCTCATTTTGAGCTTGTTTACGGCTCGGGTCATAACTTTTGAGCCAACAATCGCACAGCTCCCATCTTTTTCATGAAGCTGACCATGAACCATATCTAACTTCGCAAATTTGATCTGAAGCTGTGTAATAAATCATTTGAGCTCAAATAAGCGCTTTAGAGCCCTGAGACCCCCATTTCTCAGCTCAAAATAAGGGTCTTCCGCTTCGATCAGTCGCTCCTGCAGCTCAACCAAGAGTCGCGCAAGCTCATCTAAGGTGGTTCTTAGACTTATTTTTTACGAGGAAGCGAATGGGCTATCCCGGAAGCTCTACACGCAAGCTTTGTTAATTTTCAAGCCAACTGAAGCAACTTCGTCAGTTTTGGACCTCATTTTGTGCTTGTTTACGGCTCGGGTCATAATTTTTGAACCACTAGTCGCATAGCTCCCATCTTTTTCATGCAGCTGACCATGAACCATATCTAACTTCGCAAATTGAACTGAAGCTGTGCAAGAAATCATTTGAGCTCAAATAAGCGCTTTAGAGCCCTGAGACCCCCATTTCTCAGCTCAAAATAAGGGTCTTCCGCTTCGATCAGTCGCTCCTGCAGCTCAACCAAGAGTCGCGCAAAATCATCTAAGGTGATTCTTAGACTTATTTTTTACGAGGAAGCGAATGAGCCTATCCCGGAAGCTCTACAAGCAATCTTTGTTAACTTTCAAGCCAACTGAAGCAACTTCGTCAGTTTTGGACCTCATTTTGAGCTTGTTTACGGCTCGGGTCATAACTTTTGAGCCAACAATCGCACAGCTCCCATCTTTTTCATGAAGCTGACCATGAACCATATCTAACTTCGCAAATTTGATCTGAAGCTGTGTAATAAATCATTTGAGCTCAAATAAGCGCTTTAGAGCCCTGAGACCCCCATTTCTCAGCTCAAAATAAGGGTCTTCCGCTTCGATCAGTCGCTCCTGCAGCTCAACCAAGAGTCGCGCAAGCTCATCTAAGGTGGTTCTTAGACTTATTTTTTACGAGGAAGCGAATGGGCTATCCCGGAAGCTCTACACGCAAGCTTTGTTAATTTTCAAGCCAACTGAAGCAACTTCGTCAGTTTTGGACCTCATTTTGTGCTTGTTTACGGCTCGGGTCATAATTTTTGAACCACTAGTCGCATAGCTCCCATCTTTTTCATGCAGCTGACCATGAACCATATCTAACTTCGCAAATTTGAACTGAAGCTGTGCAAGAAATCATTTGAGCTCAAATAAGCGCTTTAGAGCCCTGAGACCCCCATTTCTCAGCTCAAAATAAGGGTCTTCCGCTTCGATCAGTCGCTCCTGCAGCTCAACCAAAAGTCGCGCAAGCTAATCTAAGGTGGTTCTTAGACGTTTTTTTTACGAGGAAGCGAATGGGCCTATCCCGGAAGCTCTACAAGCAAGCTTTGTTAATTTTCAAGCCAACTGAAGCAACTTCGTCAGTTTTGGACCTCATTTTGAGCTTGTTTACGGCTCGGGTCATAATTTTTGAACCACTAGTCGCATAGCTCCCATCTTTTTCATGCAGCTGACCATGAACCATATCTAACTTCGCAAATTTGAACTGAAGCTGTGTAAGAAATCATTTGAGCTCAAATAAGCGCTTTAGAGCCCTCATACCACCAATTTTTCAGCTGAAAATAGGGGTCTTCCGCTTCGATCAGTCGCTCCTGCAGCTCAACCAAGGGTCGCGCAAGCTCATCTAAGGTGGTTCTAAGACCTATTTTTCACGAGGAAGCGAATGGGCCTATCCCGGAAGCTCTACGAGCAAGCTTTGTTAATTTTCAAGCCAACTGAAGCAACTTCGTCAGTTTTGGACCTCTTTCTGAGCTTGTTTACGTCTTGGGTCATAACTTTTGAACCACTGGTTGCACAGCTCCCATCTTTTTCATGCAGCTGACCATCAACCATATCTAACTTCGCTAAGAGAAAAACAACTGTGCGAGAACTCCTTCAAGCTCAAACAAGCGTTTTAGAGCCCTGATACCCCCATTTTTCACCTCAAAATAGGGGTCTTCCGCTTCGATCAGTCGCTCCTGTAGCTCAACCAAGGGTCGTGCAAGCTCATCTAAGGTGGTTCTTAGACCTATTTGTCACGAGGAAGCAAATGGGCCTTTCCCGGAAGCTCTACGAGCAAGCTTTGTTAATTTTCAAGCCAACTGAAGCAGCTTCGTCAGTTTTGGACCTCATTTTGAGCTTGTTTACGTCTTGGGTCATAACTTTTGAACCACTGATTGCACAGCTCCCATCTTTTTCATGCAGCTGACCATCAATCATATCTAACTTCGCTAAGAGAAAAAAAACTGTGCGAGCACTCCTTTAAGCTCAAACAAGCGTTTTAGAGCCCTGAGACCCCCATTTTTCTTCTCAAAATAGGGGTCTTCCGCTTCGATCAGTCGCTCCTGTAGCTCAACCAAGGGTCGTGCAAGCTCATCTAAGGTGGTTCTTAGACCTATTTGTCACGAGGAAGCAAATGGGCCTTTCCCGGAAGCTCTACGAGCAAGCTTTGTTAATTTTCAAGCCAACTGAAGCAGCTTCGTCAGTTTTGGACCTCATTTTGAGCTTGTTTACGTCTTGGGTCATAACTTTTGAACCACTGATTGCACAGCTCCCATCTTTTTCATGCAGCTGACCATCAATCATATCTAACTTCGCTAAGAGAGAAAAAACTGTGCGAGCACTCCTTTAAGCTCAAACAAGCGTTTTAGAGCCCTGAGACCCCCATTTTTCAGCTCAAAATAGGGGTCTTCCGCTTCGATCAGTCGCTCCTGCAGCTCAACCAAGGGTCGTCCAAGCTCATATAAGGTGGTTCTTAGACCTATTTGTCACGAGAAAGCAAATGGGCCTTTCCCGGAAGCTCTACGAGCAAGCTTTGTTAATTTTCAAGCCAACTGAAGCAACTTCGTCAGTTTTGGACCTCATTTTGAGCTTGTTTACGTCTTGGGTCATAACTTTTGAACCACTGATTGCACAGCTCCCATCTTTTTCATGCAGCTGACCATCAATCATATCTAACTTCGCTAAGAGAAAAAAAACTGTGCGAGCACTCCTTTAAGCTCAAACAAGCGTTTCAGAGCCCTGAGACCCCCATTTTTCAGCTCAAAATAGGGGTCTTCCGCTTCGATCAGTCGCTCCTGCAGCTCAACCAAGGGTCGTCCAAGCTCATCTAAGGTGGTTCTTAAACCTATTTGTCACGAGGAAGCGAATGGGCCTATCCCGGAAGCTCTACGAGCAAGCTTTGTTAATTTTCAAGCCAACTGAAGCAACTTCGTCAGTTTTGGACCTCTTTCTGAGCTTGTTTACGTCTTGGGTCATAACTTTTGAACCACTGGTTGCACAGCTCCCATCTTTTTCATGCAGCTGACCATCAACCATATCTAACTTCGCTAAGAGAAAAACAACTGTGCGAGAACTCCTTCAAGCTCAAACAAGCGTTTTAGAGCCCTGATACCCCCATTTTTCACCTCAAAATAGGGGTCTTCCGCTTCGATCAGTCGCTCCTGTAGCTCAACCAAAAGTCGCGCAAGCTAATCTAAGGTGGTTCTTAGACGTTTTTTTTACGAGGAAGCGAATGGGCCTATCCCGGAAGCTCTACAAGCAAGCTTTGTTAATTTTCAAGCCAACTGAAGCAACTTCGTCAGTTTTGGACCTCATTTTGAGCTTGTTTACGGCTCGGGTCATAATTTTTGAACCACTAGTCGCATAGCTCCCATCTTTTTCATGCAGCTGACCATGAACCATATCTAACTTCGCAAATTTGAACTGAAGCTGTGTAAGAAATCATTTGAGCTCAAATAAGCGCTTTAGAGCCCTCATACCACTAATTTTTCAGCTGAAAATAGGGGTCTTCCGCTTCGATCAGTCGCTCCTGCAGCTCAACCAAGGGTCGCGCAAGCTCATCTAAGGTGGTTCTAAGACCTATTTTTCACGAGGAAGCGAATGGGCCTATCCCGGAAGCTCTACGAGCAAGCTTTGTTAATTTTCAAGCCAACTGAAGCAACTTCGTCAGTTTTGGACCTCTTTCTGAGCTTGTTTACGTCTTGGGTCATAACTTTTGAACCACTGGTTGCACAGCTCCCATCTTTTTCATGCAGCTGACCATCAACCATATCTAACTTCGCTAAGAGAAAAACAACTGTGCGAGAACTCCTTCAAGCTCAAACAAGCGTTTTAGAGCCCTGATACCCCGATTTTTCACCTCAAAATAGGGGTCTTCCGCTTCGATCAGTCGCTCCTGTAGCTCAACCAAGGGTCGTGCAAGCTCATCTAAGGTGGTTCTTAGACCTATTTGTCACGAGGAAGCAAATGGGCCTTTCCCGGAAGCTCTACGAGCAAGCTTTGTTAATTTTCAAGCCAACTGAAGCAGCTTCGTCAGTTTTGGACCTCATTTTTAGCTTGTTTACGTCTTGGGTCATAACTTTTGAACCACTGATTGCACAGCTCCCATCTTTTTCATGCAGCTGACCATCAATCATATCTAACTTCGCTAAGAGAAAAAAAACTGTGCGAGCACTCCTTTAAGCTCAAACAAGCGTTTTAGAGCCCTGAGACCCCCATTTTTCAGCTCAAAATAGGGGTCTTCCGCTTCGATCAGTCGCTCCTGCAGCTCAACCAAGGGTCGTCCAAGCTCATATAAGGTGGTTCTTAGACCTATTTGTCACGAGGAAGCAAATGGGCCTTTCCCGGAAGCTCTACGAGCAAGCTTTGTTAATTTTCAAGCCAACTGAAGCAACTTCGTCAGTTTTGGACCTCATTTTGAGCTTGTTTACGTCTTGGGTCATAACTTTTGAACCACTGATTGCACAGCTCCCATCTTTTTCATGCAGCTGACCATCAATCATATCTAACTTCGCTAAGAGAAAAAAAACTGTGCGAGCACTCCTTTAAGCTCAAACAAGCGTTTCAGAGCCCTGAGACCCCCATTTTCAGCTCAAAATAGGGGTCTTCCGCTTCGATCAGTCGCTCCTGCAGCTCAACCAAGGGTCGTCCAAGCTCATCTAAGGTGGTTCTTAGACCTATTTGTCACGAGGAAGCGAATGGGCCTATCCCGGAAGCTCTACAAGCAAGCTTTGTTAATTTTCAAGCCAACTGAAGCAACTTCGTCAGTTTTGAACCTCTTTCTGAGCTTGTTTACGTCTTGGGTCATAACTTTTGAACCACTGGTTGCACAGCTCCCATCTTTTTCATGCAGCTGACCATCAACCATATCTAACTTCGCTAAGAGAAAAACAACTGTGCGAGAACTCCTTCAAGCTCAAACAAGCGTTTTAGAGCCCTGATACCCCCATTTTTCACCTCAAAATAGGGGTCTTCCGCTTCGATCAGTCGCTCCTGTAGCTCAACCAAGGGTCGTGCAAGCTCATCTAAGGTGGTTCTTAGACCTATTTGTCACGAGGAAGCAAATGGGCCTTTCCCGGAAGCTCTACGAGCAAGCTTTGTTAATTTTCAAGCCAACTGAAGCAACTTCGTCAGTTTTGGACCTCTTTCTGAGCTTGTTTACGTCTTGGGTCATAACTTTTGAACCACTGGTTGCACAGCTCCCATCTTTTTCATGCAGCTGACCATCAACCATATCTAACTTCGCTAAGAGAAAAACAACTGTGCGAGAACTCCTTCAAGCTCAAACAAGCGTTTTAGAGCCCTGATACCCCCATTTTTCACCTCAAAATAGGGGTCTTCCGCTTCGATCAGTCGCTCCTGTAGCTCAACCAAGGGTCGTGCAAGCTCATCTAAGGTGGTTCTTAGACCTATTTGTCACGAGGAAGCAAATGGGCCTTTCCCGGAAGCTCTACGAGCAAGCTTTGTCAATTTTCAAGCCAACTGAAGCAGCTTCGTCAGTTTTGGACCTCATTTTGAGCTTGTTTACGTCTTGGGTCATAACTTTTGAACCACTGATTGCACAGCTCCCATCTTTTTCATGCAGCTGACCATCAATCATATCTAACTTCGCTAAGAGAAAAAAAACTGTGCGAGCACTCCTTTAAGCTCAAACAAGCGTTTTAGAGCCCTGAGACCCCCATTTTTCAGCTCAAAATAGGGGTCTTCCGCTTCGATCAGTCGCTCCTGCAGCTCAACCAAGGGTCGTCCAAGCTAATCTAAGGTGGTTCTTAGACCTATTTGTCACGAGGAAGCAAATGGGCCTTTCCCGGAAGCTCTACGAGCAAGCTTTGTTAATTTTCAAGCCAACTGAAGCAACTTCGTCAGTTTTGGACCTCATTTTGAGCTTGTTTACGTCTTGGGTCATAACTTTTGAACCACTGATTGCACAGCTCCCATCTTTTTCATGCAGCTGACCATCAATCATATCTAACTTCGCTAAGAGAAAAAAAACTGTGCGAGCACTCCTTTAAGCTCAAACAAGCGTTTCAGAGCCCTGAGACCCCCATTTTTCAGCTCAAAATAGGGGTCTTCCGCTTCGATCAGTCGCTCCTGCAGCTCAACCAAGGGTCGTCCAAGCTCATCTAAGGTGGTTCTTAGACCTATTTGTCACGAGGAAGCAAATGGGCCTTTCCCGGAAGCTCTACGAGCAAGCTTTGTTAATTTTCAAGCCAACTGAAGCAACTTCGTCAGTTTTGGACCTCATTTTGAGCTTGTTTACGTCTTGGGTCATAACTTTTGAACCACTGATTGCACAGCTCCCATCCTTTTCATGCAGCTGACCATCAATCATATCTAACTTCGCTAAGAGAAAAAAAACTGTGCGAGCACTCCTTTAAGCTCAAACAAGCGTTTTAGAGCCCTGAGACCCCCATTTTTCAGCTCAAAATAGGGGTCTTCCGCTTCGATCAGTCGCTCCTGCAGCTCAACCAAGGGTCGTCCAAGCTCATCTAAGGTGGTTCTTAGACCTATTTGTCACGAGGAAGCAAATGGGCCTTTGCCGGAAGCTCTACGAGCAAGCTTTGTTAATTTTCAAGCCAACTGAAGCAACTTCGTCAGTTTTGGACCTCATTTTGAGCTTGTTTACGTCTTGGGTCATAACTTTTGAACCACTGACTGCACAGCTCCCATCTTTTTCATGCAGCTGACCATCAATCCTATCTAACTTCGCTAAGAGAAAAAAAACTGTGCGAGCACTCCTTTAAGCTCAAACAAGCGTTTTAGAGCCCTGAGACCCCCATTTTTCAGCTCAAAATAGGGGTCTTCCGCTTCGATCAGTCGCTCCTGCAGCTCAACCAAGGGTCGTGCAAGCTCATCTAAGGTGGTTCTTAGATCTGTTTTTCACGAGGAAGCGAATAGGCCAATCCCGGAAGCTCTACGAGTAAGCTTTGTTAGTTTTCAAGCCAATTGAAGCAACTTCGTCAGTTTTGGACCTCATTTTGAGCTTGTTTACGGCTCGGGTCATAACTTTTGAACCACCGCTTGCACAGCTCCCATTTTCTTCATGCAGCTGACCATCAACTATATCTAAAATCGGATTTCTCCAAAAGTAAGTGTTCACTCGATTGGAACAAAGCCAACCGCATTCGGACTTTGAGCTGTCTGCACCACCCTGTTATTAAGCATTTGGGCCTTCGCTTTCATCAGTCTTTCACTAACGAAGGCAAACTGAAGATCGAACACAGTTTAAACGCTCTCTCAATGAAATCATCACGAAGAAACTACACCGAAACTACATCTAAACAGCTCTTTGATCAACAGAATACCCAAAATTGAGCGACTTAATTTAAGTCTTTAAGTGTTATATCCAGTCCCTAAGGATCTGACAGATACACCAGTAAAAGAACTGGACCAATCCGAAGACTGATCACTCCTATGATCGGATTTCTCCAAAAGTAAGTGTTCACTCGATTAGAACAAAGCCAACCGCAGTCGGACTTTGAGCTGTCTGGACCACCCTGTTTTTAAGCATTTGGGCCTTCGCTTTCCTCAGTCTTTCTCTAACGACGGCAAACTGAAGATCGAACACTGTTTAAACGCTCTCTCAATGCAATCATCACGAAGAAACTACACCGGTACTACATCTAAACAGCTCTTTGATCAACAGAAAAGCCAAGTTTGAGCGACTTGTTTTTGTCGTCAACAATGATGAGGCTTTTGGCTACCTTCTCTCTTTCTATCATTGCTTTTCTATCTGACATCGGCGTCAACAGTATGAATATACTTGATACTGCCAAGTTAAACCAGTAAAGGCAATTTTCAAGATGCAGATAGAGCAATTCAGTCTATGCTTTAGGTCATCAATTGTAGCTTCGCAGCCGCCTTTTCAGGCAGACGCTAAGAAACCAGGTAATTGAACCCACTGTTCCTTTCGTTTTAAGTGTGATTACCCAAGCACTTATCTCGTTTAAAACCATCTGTTTAAAACCATTATCTGTTTTAAACCATTTTACAGCAATTCAACTACTGAACAAAAAGTTAGATTTTTTTGGTCCCGTTTTGCTCCCGTTTAACCGAAAGGGAACTAGATTTGGGTTTTAGCTGAAAAAAAGAATATTTCTGTAAATAACTGTTTTTACTATTGACTGAAAACAATATTTAATTCAAAACAAGTCAAATAAAATTCGGTTTTCGGAGTAATAGATTGGGGTGACTCACCACACCGAATTCGGGATACTGTGTCACCCCAAAAAACGGGACCAAATCTAATTCCTCGAAGAATCACTGAGATTTTTGTGATACAAAAAGCTTGTTAATGTATTCAGATACCATAAACAACTATCCGAAATGGTTTGCAAAGCAACTCAAATGTTATTCAATAAGATATTATTTGGTCCCCTTTTTGGTCCCGCTTCCCGAAAATGGGACCAAAACTGAACCCTCACAATATTCCAAAAAGGTTCTTTTTTTTTTATTGAAATATATGTTT
Source organism: Symsagittifera roscoffensis (assembly GCF_963678635.1). Classification (NCBI taxonomy): domain Eukaryota; kingdom Metazoa; phylum Xenacoelomorpha; order Acoela; family Convolutidae; genus Symsagittifera; species Symsagittifera roscoffensis. Next base: position 7,501,910 of record NC_087069.1, read on the forward strand.
CTACTGTCTACAAGTCAAATCTATTTGTTTTAAACCGTTTTTACAGCAGTTCAACCACTGAACAAAAAGTTCAAATATTTGGTCCCGTTTTGGTCCCGTTTCCCAAAAACGGGACCAAAAAATGTGTAGTTTTCATGAAAATTGCAAGTTTTTCCTGGAAACTTGTTGAAAATGTACCCAATAACCCTAAATTGTCATCCAAAAACGGTTGCGCAGTTTTTCAGGGGTTTTTCAATTAGAGTTGGTTTGGTCCCGTTTTGGTCCCTTTTCCCGAAAACGAGACCAAAACAGAACCTCCGCAGAATCCAGAAATTGTTATTTTTTTCTTGAAAGATCCTTTTCTACTGTCTACAAGTCAATTGTAGCAGTTTAAAACCAGTTTTACAGCAATTCAACTACTGAACAAATAGTTAGATTTTTTGGTCCCGTTTTGATCCCGTTTAACCAAAAGGGAACTAGATTTGGGTTTTAGCTGAAAAAAAAAGAATATTTCTGTAATTAATTGTTTTTATTATTGACTGAAACCACTATTTATTTCAAAACAAGTCAAATAAACATCGGTTTTCTGATTAATAGTTTGGGATGACTCACCATACCGAATTCGGGATACTGTGTCACCCCGCTAAACGGGACCAAACTAAGTCCTCGAAGAATCACTGAGAGTTTTGTGATACAAAAAGCTCGTTAATTTGTTCAGATACTAGAAACAACTATCCGAAATGGTTTGTAAAGCAACTCAAATGTTATTCAATAAGATATTATTTGGTCCCCTTTTTGGTCCCGCTTCCCGAAAATGGGACCAAAACTGAGCCCTCACAATATTCCAAAAAGGTTCTTTTTTTTTATTGAAATATATGTTTCTACTGTCTACAAGTCAAATCTATATGTTTTAAACCGTTTTTACAGCAGTTCAACCACTGAACAAAAAGTTCAAATATTTGGTCCCGTTTTGGTCCCGTTTCCCAAAAACGGGACCAAAAAATGTGTAGTTTTCATGAAAATTGCAAGTTTTTCCTGGAAACTTGTTGAAAATGTACCCAATAACCCTAAATTGTCATCCAAAAACGGTTGCGCAGTTTTTCAGGGGTTTTTCAATTAGAGTTGGTTTGGTCCCGTTTTGGTCCCTTTTCCCGAAAACGAGACCAAAACAGAACCTCCGCAGAATCCAGAAATTGTTATTTTTTTCTTGAAAGATCCTTTTCTACTGTCTACAAGTCAATTGTAGCAGTTTAAAACCAGTTTTACAGCAATTCAACTACTGAACAAATAGTTAGATTTTTTGGTCCCGTTTTGATCCCGTTTAACCAAAAGGGAACTAGATTTGGGTTTTAGCTGAAAAAAAAAGAATATTTCTGTAATTAATTGTTTTTATTATTGACTGAAACCACTATTTATTTCAAAACAAGTCAAATAAACATCGGTTTTCTGATTAATAGTTTGGGATGACTCACCATACCGAATTCGGGATACTGTGTCACCCCGCTAAACGGGACCAAACTAAGTCCTCGAAGAATCACTGAGAGTTTTGTGATACAAAAAGCTCGTTAATTTGTTCAGATACTAGAAACAACTATCCGAAATGGTTTGTAAAGCAACTCAAATGTTATTCAATAAGATATTATTTGGTCCCCTTTTTGGTCCCGCTTCCCGAAAATGGGACCAAAACTGAGCCCTCACAATATTCCAAAAAGGTTCTTTTTTTTTATTGAAATATATGTTTCTACTGTCTACAAGTCAAATCTATATGTTTTAAACCGTTTTTACAGCAGTTCAACCACTGAACAAAAAGTTCAGTTTTTTGGTCCCGTTTTGGCCTCATTTCTTAAAAACGTGACCAAAAAAAGTTTAGTTTTCATGAAAATTGCAAGTTCTTCCTGGAGAGTTGTTGAAAATGTACCCAATAACCCTAAATTGCCATCCGAAAACGGTTGCGATGTTTTTTAGGTGTTTTTCATTTAGAGTTGGTTTGGTCCCGTTTTTGTTCCCTTTTCCCAAAACGAGACCAAAACAGAACCTCCGCAGAATCCAGAAATTGTTATTTTCTTCTTGAAAGCTCTCTTTCTACTGTCTACAAGTCAAATGTAGCTGTTTAAAACCATTTTTACAGCATTTCAACTACTGAACAAAAAGTTAGGTTTTTTGGTCCCGTTTTGATCCGGTTTAACCAAAAGGGAACTAGATTTGGGTTTTAGCTGAAAAAAAAGAATATTTCTGTAATTAATTGTTTTTATTATTGACTGAAAACACTATTTATTTCAAAACAAGTCAAATAAACATCGGTTTTCAGATTAATAGTTTGGGATGACTCACCATACCGAATTCGGGATACTGTGTCACCCCGAAAAACGGGATCAATTCTAATTCCTCAAAGAATCACTGAGGGTTTGGTTTTGTGATACAAAAAGCTCGTTAATTTGTTCAGATACCAGAAACAACTATCCGAAATGGTTTGCAAAGCAACTCAAGTGTTATTCAATAAGATATTAATTGGTCCCCTTTTTGGTCCCGCTTCCCGAAAATGGGACCAAAGCTGAACCCTCACAATATCTCAAAAGGTTCTTTTTTTTATTGAAATATATTTTTCTAGTGTCTACAGGTCATATCTATCTGTTTTAAACCGTTTTTGCAGCAGTTCAACCACTGAACAAAAAGTTCAGTTTTTTGGTCCCGTTTTGGTCCCATTTCCCAAAAACGGGACCAAAAAATATTTAGTTTTCATGAAAATTGCAAGTTTTCCCTGGAAAGTTGTTGAAAATGTACCCAATAACCCTAAATTCCCATCCGAAAACGGTTGCGTAGTTTCTCAGGTGTTTTTCATTTAGAGTTGGTTTGGTCCCGTTTTTGGTCCCTTTTCCCAAAAACGAGACCAAAACAGATTCTCCGCAGAATCCAGAAATTGTTTTTTTTTTCTTGAAAGATCTCTTTCTACTGTCTACAAGTCAAATGTAGCTGTTTAAAACCATTTTTACAGCATTTCAACTACTGAACAAAAAATTAGGTTTTTTGGTCCCGTTTTGATCCCGTTTAACCAAAAGGGAACTTGATTTGGGTTTTAGCTGAAAAAAAAAGAATATTTCTGTAATTAATTCTTTTTATTATTGACTGAAAACACCATTTAATTCGAAACAAGTCAAATAAACTTCGGTTTTCAGAGTAATAGTTTGGGATGACTCACCATACCGAATTCGGGATACTGTGTCACCCCGAAAAACGGGACCAAATCTAATTCCTCAAAGAATCACTGAGGGTTTGGTTTTGTGATACAAAAAGCTCGTTAATTTGTTCAGATACCAGAAACAACTATCCGAAATGGTCTGCAAAGCAACTCAAGTGTTATTCAATAAGATAAGAATTGGTCCCCTTTTTGGTCCCGCTTCCTGAAAACGGGACCAAAACTGAACCCTCACAATATTCAAAAAGGTTCTTTTTTTGATTGAAATATATTTTTCTAGTGTCTACAAGTCATATCTATCTGTTTTAAACCGTTTTTACAGCAGTTCAACCTCTGAACAAAAAGTTCAGTTTTTTGGTCCCGTTTTGGTCCCATTTCCAAAAAACGGGACCAAAAAATGTTTAGTTTTCATGAAAATTGCAAGTTTTCCCTGGAAAGTTGTTGAAAATGTACCCAATAAACCTGAATTCCCATCCGAAAACGGTTGCGTAGTTTTTCAGGCGTTTTTCAATTGGAGTTGGTTTGGTCCCGTTTTTGGTCCCTTTTCCCGAAAACGAGACCAAAACAGAACCTCCGCAGAATCCAGAAATTGTTATTTTTTTCTTGAAAGATCTTTTTCTATTGTCTACAAGTCAAATGTAGCTGTTTAAAACAATTTTTACAGCAATTCAATTACTGAACCAAAAGTTAGATTTTTTGGTCCCGTTTTGATCCCGTTTAACCAAAGTGAACTAGATTTGGTTTTTAGCTGAAAAAAAGGATATTTCTGTAATTAATTGTTTTTATTATTGACTGGAAACACTATTTAATTCAAAACAAGTCAAATAAAGTTCGGTTTTCAGAGTAATAGTTTGGGATGACTCACCATACCGAATTCGGGATACTGTGTCACCCCGAAAAACGGGACCAAATCTAATTCTTCGAAGAATCACTGAGAGTTTTGTGATACAAAAAGCTCGTTAACTTGTTCAGATACCAGAAACAACTGTCCGGAATGGTTTGCAAAGCAACTCAAGTGTTGTTCAATAAGATATTAATTGGTCCCTTTTTTGGTCCCGATTCCCGAAAACGGGACCAAAACTGAACCCTCACAATATCCCAAAAGCTTCTTTTTTTGATTGAAATACATTTTTCTAGTGTCTACGAGTCATATCTATCTGTTTTAATCAATTCTTACAGCAGTTCATCCACTGAACAAAAAGTTTAGTTTTTTGGTCCCGTTTTGATCCTATTTCCCAAAAACGGGACCAAAAAGTGTTTAGTTTTCTTGAAAATTGCAGGTTTTCCCTGGAAAGTTATTGAAAATGTACCCAATAACCCTAAATTCCCATCCGAAAACGGTTGCGTAGTTTTTCAGATGTTTTTCAATCAGAGTTGTTATGGTCCCGTTTTTGGTCCTTTTCCCGATTACGAGACCAGAACAGAACCTCCGCAGAATCCAGAAATTGTTATTTTTTTGTTGAACGATTTTTTTCCAATGTCTACAAGTCAAATGTAGCTGTTTAAAACCATTTTTATAGCAATTCAACTACTGAACAAAAAATTAGATTTTTTGGTCCCGTTTTGATCCCGTTTAACCAAAAGGGAACTTGATTTGGGTTTTAGCTGAAAAAAAAAAGAATTTTTCTGTAATTAATTCTTTTTATTATTGACTGAAAACACCATTTAATTCAAAACAAGTCAAATAAACGTCGGTTTTCAGAGTAATAGTTTGGGATGACTCACCATACCGAATTCGGGATACTGTGTCACCCCGAAAAACGGGACCAAATCTAATTCCTCAAAGAATCACTGAGGGTTTGGTTTTGTGATACGAAAAGTAGTTAATTTGTTCAGATACCAGAAACAACTATCCGAAATGGTTTGCAAAGCAACTCAAGTGTTATTCAATAAGATATTAACTGGTCCCCTTTTTGGTCCCACTTCCCGAAAACGGGACCAAAACTGAACCCATCAAAAAATTTTTTGTGGAAAAGTGTTGAACATGTGCCCATATACCCTAAATCGCTATACGAAAACATTTGCTGAACAATTCAAGTTTTTTTCACTGTTTTTGTTCGGTCTCGTTTTTATTCTCTTTTCCCGATAACGGGACCAAAACTGAACCACCACAGAATCCCGAAATTGACCTTTTTTTGACTGAAAGAGGTTTTTCTAGTGTCTACAAGTCATATCTATCTGTTTTAAACAGCTTTTACAGCAATTCAACCACTAAACAAAAAGTTTTGTTTTTTTTGGTCCCGTTTTGGTCCCGTTTCCCAAAAACGGGATCAAACAAAATGTAGTTGCCATGAAAATTGCATTTTTTTTGTGGAAAACTGTTGAACATGTGCCCCTATACCCTAAATCGCTATACAAAAATTTTTGCTAAACATTTCTAGTTTTTTTCACTATGTTTTAGTTTGGTCCCGTTTTTGTTCTCTTTTCCCGAAAACGGGACTAAAACCGAACCACCACAGAAACCCGAAATTGTTCTATTTTTGATTGAAAGAGGTTTTTCTAGTGTCTGCAAGTCATACCTATCTGTTTTAAACAGTTTTTACATCAATTCAACCATTAAACAAAAAGTTAGATTTTTTGGTCCCTATCTGGTCCCGTTTCCCAAAAACGGGACCAAAAAATGTCTAGTACACAAGAAAAATGCATTTTTTTTGTGGAAAATTGTTGAACATGTGCCCATATACCCTAAATCGCTATACGTGAACATTCGCTAAACAATTCTAGTTTTTTTCACTATGTTTTAGTTTGGTCCCGTTTTTGTTCTCTTTTCCTGAAAACGGGACCAAAACTGAACCACCACAGAATCCCGAAACTGTTCTTTTTTTGATTTAAAGAGGTTTTTCTAGTGTCTGCAAGTCATACCTATCTGTTTTAAACAGTTTTTACATCAATTCAACCACTAAACAAAAAGTTAGAATTTTTGGTCACTATCTGGTCCCGTTTCCCGAAAACGGGACCAAAAAATGTCTAGTACCCATGACAATTGCATTTTTTTTGTGGAAAATTGTTGAACATGTGCCCACATACCCATAACCGCTATACGAAAACTTTTGCTAAACAATTCAAGTTTTTTTCACTAAGTTTTAGTTTGGTCCCGTTTTTGTTCTCTTTTCCCGAAAACGGGACCAAAACTGAACCACCACAGAATCCCGAAATTGTTCTTTTTTTGATTGAAAGAGGTTTTTCTAGTGTCTGCAAGTCATACCTATCTGTTTTAAACAGTTTTTACATCAATTCAACCACTAAACAAAAAGTTAGATTTTTTGGTCCGTATCTGGTCCCGTTTCCCGAAAACGGGACCAAAAAATGTCTAGTACGCATGAAAATTGCATTTTTTTGTGGAAAATTGTTGAACATGTGCACATATACCCTAAATCACCATACGAAAACATTTGCTTAACAATTCAAGTTTTTTTCACTATGTTTTAGTTTGGTCCCGTTTTTGTTCTCTTTTCCCGAAAACGGGACCAAAACTGAACCACCACAGAATCACGAAATTGATCTTTTTTTGGTTGAAAGAGGTTTTTCTAGTGTCTACAAGTCATACCTATCTGTTTTAAACAGTTTTTACATCAATTCAACCATTAAACAAAAAGTTAGATTTTTTGGTCCTGTTCTGGTTCCGTTTCCCGAAAACGGGACCAAAAAATGTCTAGTACCCATGACAATTGCATTTTTTTGTGGAAAATTGTTGAACATGTGCCCACATACCCATAACCGCTATACGAAAACTTTTGCTAAGCAATTCAAGTTTTTTTCACTAAGTTTTAATTTGGTCCCGTTTTTATTTTCTTTTCCCGAAAACGGGACCAAAACTGAACCACCACAGAATCCCGAAATTGTTCTTCTTTTGATTGAAAGAGGTTTTTCTAGTGTCTGCAAGTCATACCTATCTGTTTTAAACAGTTTTTACATCAATTCAACCATCAAACAAAAAGTTAGAATTTTTGGTCCCGTTCTGGTCCCGTTTCCCTAAAACGGGACCAAAAAATGTCTAGTACCCCTGAAAATTGCATTTTTTTTGTGGAAAACTGTTGAACATGTGCCCACATACACATAACCGCTATACGAAAACATTTGCTAAACAATTCAAGTTTTTTTCACTAAGTTTTAGTTTGGTCCCGTTTTTATTTTCTTTTCCCGAAAACGGGACCAAAACTGAACCACCACAGAATCCCGAAATTGTTATTTTTTTGATTGAAAGAGGTTTTTCTAGTGTCTGCAAGTCATACTTATCTGTTTTAAACAGTTTTTACATCAATTCAACCATTAAACAAAAAGTTAGATTTTTTGGTCCTGTTCTGGTCCCGTTTCCCGAAAACGGGACCAAAAAATGTCTAGTACCCATGACAATTGCTTTTTTTTGTGCAAAATTGTTGAACATGTGCCCACATACCCATAACCGCTATACGAAAACTTTTGCTAAACAATTCAAGTTTTTTTCACTAAGTTTTAGTTTGGTCCCGTTTTTATTTTCTTTTCCCGAAAACGGGACCAAAACTGAACCACCACAGAATCCCGAAATTGTTCTTTTTTTGATTGAAAGAGGTTTTTCTAGTAGCTGCAAGTCATACCTATCTGTTTTAAACAGTTTTCACATCAATTCAACCATCAAACAAAAAGTTAGAATTTTTGGTCCCGTTCTGGTCCCGTTTCCCTAAAACGGGACCAAAAATGTCTAGTACCCATGAAAATTGCATTTTTTTTGTGGAAAACTGTTGAACATGTGCCCACATACCCATAACCGCTATACGAAAACATTTGCTAAACAATTCAAGTTTTTTTCACTATGTTTTACTTTGGTCCCGTTTTGATTTTCTTTTCCCGAAAACGGGACCAAAACTGAACCACCACAGAATCCCGAAATTGTTCTTTTTTCGATTGAAAGAGGTTTTTCTAGTGTCTGCAAGTCATACCTATCTGTTTTAAACCGTTTTTACATCAATTCAACTACTAAACAAAAAGTTAGATTTTTTGGTCCCTGTCTCGTCCCGTTTCCCGAAAACGGGACCAAAAATTGTCTAGTACGCATGAAAATTGCATTTTTTTGTGGAAAATTGTTGAACATGTGCACATATACCCTAAATCACTATACGAAGACATTTGCTTAACATTTCAAGTTTTTTTTACTATGTTTTACTTTGGTCCCGTTTTGATTTTCTTTTCCCGAAAACGGGACCAAAACTGAACCACCACAGAATCCCGAAATTGTTCTTTTTTCGATTGAAAGAGGTTTTTCTAGTGTCTGCAAGTCATACCAATCTGTTTTAAACAGTTTTTACATCAATTCAACCATTAAACAAAAAGTTAGATTTTTTGGTCCCGTTCTGGTCCCGTTTCCCGAAAACGGGACCAAAAAATGTCTAGTACCCATGAAAATTGCATTTTTTTTGTAGAAAATTGTTGAACATGTGCTCACATACCCTAAACCGCTATACGAAAACATTTGCTAAACAATTCAAGTTTTTTTTCACTATGTTTTAGTTTGGTCCCGTTTTTGTTCTCTTTTCCCGAAAACGGGACCAAACTGAACCACCACAGAATCCCGAAATTGATCTATTTTTGATTGAAAGAGATTTTTCTAGTGTCTACAAGTCATACCTATCTGTTTTCAACAGTTTTTACATCAATTCAACCACTAAACAAAAAGTTAGAATTTTTGGTCCCTATCTTGTCCCGTTTCCCGAAAACGGGACCAAAAAATGTCTAGTACCCATGAAAATTGTATTTTTTTTGTGGAAAAATGTTGAACATGTGTCCATATACCCTAAACCGCTATACGAAAACATTTGCTAAACTATTCAAGTTTTTTTCACTATGTTTTACTTTGGTCCCGTTTTTATTTTCTTTTCCCGAAAACGGGACCAAAACTGAACCACCACAGAATTCCGAAATTGTTCTTTTTTTGATCGAAAGAGGTTTTTTCTAGTGTCTGCAAGTCATACCTATCTGTTTTAAACAGTTTTTACATCAATTCAACCATTAAACAAAAAGTTAGATTTTTTGGTCTCGTTTTGGTCCCGTTTCCCGAAAACGGGACCAAAAAATGTCTAGTACGCATGAAAATTGCAATTTTTTTGTGGAAAATTGTTGAACATGTTCACATATACCCTAAATCACTATACGAAGACATTTGCTTAACAATTCAAGTTTTTTCACTATGTTTTAGTTTGGTCCCGTTTGTCTTCTCTTTTCCCGAAAACGGGACCAAAACTGAACCACCACAGAATCCCGAAATTGATCTTTTTTTGATTGAAAGAAGTTTTTCTAGTGTCTACAAGTCATACCTATCTGTTTTAAACAGTTTTTACATCAACTCAACCATTAAACAAAAAGTTAGATTTTTTGGTCCCTATCTGGTCCCGTTTCCCGAAAACGGGACCAAAAAATGTCTAGTACCCATGAAAATTGTATTTTTTTTCGTGGAAAAATGTTGAACATGTGTCCATATACCCTAAACCGTTATACGAAAACATTTGCTAATTATTCAAGTTTTTTTCACTATGTTTTACTTTGGTCCCGTTTTTATTTTCTTTTCCCGAAAACGGGATCAAAACTGAACCACCACAGAATCCCGAAATTGTTCTTTTTTTGATCGAAAGAGGTTTTTCTAGTGTCTGCAAGTCATACCTATCTGTTTTAAACAGTTTTTACATCAATTCAACCATTGAACAAAAAGTTAGATTTTTTGGTCCCGTTCTGGTCCCGTTTCCCGAAAACGGGACCAAAAAATGTCTAGTACGCATGAAAATTGCGATTTTTTTGTGGAAAATTGTTGAACATGTGCACATATACCCTAAATCACTATACGAAGACATTTGCTTAACAATTCAAGTTTTTTTCACTATGTTTTAGTTTGGTCCCGTTTTTCTTCTCTTTTCCCGAAAACGGGACCAAAACTGAACCACCACAGAATACCGAAATTGATCTTTTTTTGATTGAAAGAAGTTTTTCTAGTGTCTACAAGTCATGCCTATCTGTTTTAAACAGTTTTTTACATCAATTCAACCATTAAACAAAAAGTTAGATTTTTTGGTCCCGTTCTGGTCCCGTTTCCCGAAAACGGGACCAAAAAATGTCTAGTACCCATGAAAATTGCATTTTTTTTGTAGAAAATTGTTGAACATGTGTCCATATACCCTAAACCGCTATACGAAAACATTTGCTAAACTATTCAAGTTTTTTTCACTATGTTTTACTTTGGTCCCGTTTTTATTTTCTTTTCCCGAAAACGGGACCAAAACTGAACCACCACAGAATTCCGAAATTGTTCTTTTTTTGATCGAAAGAGGTTTTTTCTAGTGTCTACAAGTCATACCTATCTGTTTTAAACAGTTTTTACATCAACTCAACCATTAAACAAAAAGTTAGATTTTTTGGTCCCTATCTGGTCCCGTTTCCCGAAAACGGGACCAAAAAATGTCTAGTACCCATGAAAATTGTATTTTTTTTCGTGGAAAAATGTTGAACATGTGTCCATATACCCTAAACCGTTATACGAAAACATTTGCTAATTATTCAAGTTTTTTTCACTATGTTTTACTTTGGTCCCGTTTTTATTTTCTTTTCCCGAAAACGGGATCAAAACTGAACCACCACAGAATCCCGAAATTGTTCTTTTTTTGATCGAAAGAGGTTTTTCTAGTGTCTGCAAGTCATACCTATCTGTTTTAAACAGTTTTTACATCAATTCAACCATTGAACAAAAAGTTAGATTTTTTGGTCCCGTTCTGGTCCCGTTTCCCGAAAACGGGACCAAAAAATGTCTAGTACGCATGAAAATTGCGATTTTTTTGTGGAAAATTGTTGAACATGTGCACATATACCCTAAATCACTATACGAAGACATTTGCTTAACAATTCAAGTTTTTTTCACTATGTTTTACTTTGGTCCCGTTTTTATTTTCTTTTCCCGAAAACGGGACCAAACTGAACCACCACAGAATCCCGAAATTGATCTATTTTTGATTGAAAGAGATTTTTCTAGTGTCTACAAGTCATACCTATCTGTTTTCAACAGTTTTTACATCAATTCAACCACTAAACAAAAAGTTAGAATTTTTGGTCCCTATCTTGTCCCGTTTCCCGAAAACGGGACCAAAAAATGTCTAGTACCCATGAAAATTGTATTTTTTTTGTGGAAAAATGTTGAACATGTGTCCATATACCCTAAACCGCTATACGAAAACATTTGCTAAACTATTCAAGTTTTTTTCACTATGTTTTACTTTGGTCCCGTTTTTATTTTCTTTTCCCGAAAACGGGACCAAAACTGAACCACCACAGAATTCCGAAATTGTTCTTTTTTTGATCGAAAGAGGTTTTTTCTAGTGTCTGCAAGTCATACCTATCTGTTTTAAACAGTTTTTACATCAATTCAACCATTAAACAAAAAGTTAGATTTTTTGGTCTCGTTTTGGTCCCGTTTCCCGAAAACGGGACCAAAAAATGTCTAGTACGCATGAAAATTGCAATTTTTTTGTGGAAAATTGTTGAACATGTTCACATATACCCTAAATCACTATACGAAGACATTTGCTTAACAATTCAAGTTTTTTCACTATGTTTTAGTTTGGTCCCGTTTGTCTTCTCTTTTCCCGAAAACGGGACCAAAACTGAACCACCACAGAATCCCGAAATTGATCTTTTTTTGATTGAAAGAAGTTTTTCTAGTGTCTACAAGTCATACCTATCTGTTTTAAACAGTTTTTACATCAACTCAACCATTAAACAAAAAGTTAGATTTTTTGGTCCCTATCTGGTCCCGTTTCCCGAAAACGGGACCAAAAAATGTCTAGTACCCATGAAAATTGTATTTTTTTTCGTGGAAAAATGTTGAACATGTGTCCATATACCCTAAACCGTTATACGAAAACATTTGCTAATTATTCAAGTTTTTTTCACTATGTTTTACTTTGGTCCCGTTTTTATTTTCTTTTCCCGAAAACGGGATCAAAACTGAACCACCACAGAATCCCGAAATTGTTCTTTTTTTGATCGAAAGAGGTTTTTCTAGTGTCTGCAAGTCATACCTATCTGTTTTAAACAGTTTTTACATCAATTCAACCATTGAACAAAAAGTTAGATTTTTTGGTCCCGTTCTGGTCCCGTTTCCCGAAAACGGGACCAAAAAATGTCTAGTACGCATGAAAATTGCGATTTTTTTGTGGAAAATTGTTGAACATGTGCACATATACCCTAAATCACTATACGAAGACATTTGCTTAACAATTCAAGTTTTTTTCACTATGTTTTAGTTTGGTCCCGTTTTTCTTCTCTTTTCCCGAAAACGGGACCAAAACTGAACCACCACAGAATACCGAAATTGATCTTTTTTTGATTGAAAGAAGTTTTTCTAGTGTCTACAAGTCATGCCTATCTGTTTTAAACAGTTTTTTACATCAATTCAACCATTAAACAAAAAGTTAGATTTTTTGGTCCCGTTCTGGTCCCGTTTCCCGAAAACGGGACCAAAAAATGTCTAGTACCCATGAAAATTGCATTTTTTTTGTAGAAAATTGTTGAACATGTGCCCACATACCCTAAACCGCTATACGAAAACATTTGCTAAACAATTCAAGTTTTTTTCACTATGTTTTAGTTTGGTCCCGTTTTTGTTCTCTTTTCCCGAAAACGGGACCAAAACTGAACCACCACAGAATCCCGAAATTGATCTTTTTTTGATTGAAAGAGGTTTTTCTAGTGTCTACAAGTCATACCTATCTGTTTTAAACAGTTTTTACATCAATTCAACCACTAAACAAAAAGTTAGAATTTTTGGTCCCTATCTGGTCCCGTTTCCCGAAAACGGGACCAAAAAATGTCTAGTACCCATGAAAATTGTATTTTTTTTGTGGAAAAATGTTGAACATGTGTCCATATACCCTAAACCGCTATACGAAAACATTTGCTAAACTATTCAAGTTTTTTTCACTATGTTTTACTTTGGTCCCGTTTTTATTTTCTTTTCCCGAAAACGGGACCAAAACTGAACCACCACAGAATCCCGAAATTGTTCTTTTTTTGATTGAAAGAGGTTTTTCTAGTGTCTGCAAGTCATACCTATCTGTTTTAAACAGTTTTTACATCAATTCAACCATTAAACAAAAAGTTAGATTTTTTGGTCCCGTTCTGGTCCCGTTTCCCGAAAACGGGACCAAAAAATGTCTAGTACCCATGAAAATTGCATTTTTTTTGGAAAATTGTTGAACATGTGCCCACATACACTAAACCGCTATACGAAAACATTTGCTAAGAAATTCAAGTTTTTTTCACTAAGTTTTAGTTTGGTCCCGTTTTTATTTTCTTTTCCCGAAAACGGGACCAAAACTGAACCACCAGAGAATCCCGAAAATGTTCTTTTTTTGATTGAAAGAGGTTTTTCTAGTGTCTGCATGTCATACATATCTGTTTTAAACAGTTTTTACATCAATTCAACCACTAAACAAAAAGTTAGTTTTTTTGGTCCCTATCTGGTCCCGTTTCCCGAAAACGGGACCAAAAAATGTCTAGTACGCATGAAAATTGCAATTTTTTTGTGGAAAATTGTTGAACATGTGCACATATACCCTAAATCACTATACGAAGACATTTGCTTAACAATTCAAGTTTTTTTCACTATGTTTTAGTTTGGTCCCGTTTTTGTTCTCTTTTCCCGAAAACGGGACCAAAACTGAACCACCACAGAATCCCGAAATTGTTTTTTTTTTTGAATGAAAGAGGTTTTCCTAGTGTCTACAAGTCATACCTATCTGTTTCAAACAGTTTTTACATCAATTCAATCATTAAACAAAAAGTTAGGTTTTTTGGTCCCGTTCTGGTCCCGTTTCCCGAAAACGGGACCAAAAAATGTCTAGTACCCATGAAAATTGCATTTTTTTTGTCGAAAATTGTTGAACATGTGCCCACATACCCTATACCGCTATACAAAAACAATTGCTAAACAATTCAAGTTATTTTCACTATGTTTTAGTTTGGTCCTGTTTTTAGTCCCTTTTCCCGAAAACGGGACCAAAACTGAACAACCCCAGAATCCCGAAATTGTTCTTTTTTTTGGTTGAAAAAGGTTTTTCTAGTGTCTACAAGTGATACCTATCTGTTTTAAACAATTTTTACATCAATTCAACCACTATACAAAAAGTTAGATTTTTTGGTCCCTATCTGGTCCCGTTTCCCGAAAACGGGATCAAAAAATGTGTAGTTTCCATGACAATTGCAATTTTTTTGTGGAAAAATGTTGAAAATATGCTCAGATACCCTATATTGCTATCTGCAATAATTTGCAAAACAATTCAAGTTTTTTTCATTTGGTTTCAGTTTGGTCCCGATTTTGCTCCCTTTTCCCGAAAACGGGACCAAATCTGAACCCCCTTAGCATCCCGAAATTCTAAGTTTTTTGATTGAAAATCTTTTTTTTTCTAGTGTCTACACATCATATCTGTCTGTTAGAAACTTTTTTGACATCAATCCGACACATGAACAAACAATTAGGTTTTTTGGTCCCGACGTGGTCCCGTTTTCTTAAAACGGGACCAAAACTGAACCAGCGCAGAATCCCGAAAAATTAGTTTTTTTGATTGAAAACTTTTTTCCTAGTGATTACAAGTCATACCTGTCTGTTAGAAATTGTTTTCACATCAATCCAAGCACTGAACAAAAAGTTAGATTTTTTGGTCCCGTCTTGGTCCCGTTTTGCCAAAACCGAACCAAAGCTGAACCACCACAGTATCCAGAAAAACTATTTTTTTTGATTGAAAATTCTTTTCCTAGTGATTACAAGTCATACCTGTCTGTTAGAAATCGTTTTCACATCAATCCAAGTACTGAACAAAAAGTTAGATTTTTTGGTCCCGTCTTGGTCCCGTTTTGTCAAAACGGGACCAAAACTGAACCATCACAGAATCCAGAAAATTTATTTTTTTTGATTGAAAACTTTTTTTCCTAGTGATTACAAGTCATACCTGTCTGTTAGAAATCGTTTTCACATCAATCCAAGCACTGAACAAAAAGTTAGATTTTTTGGTCCCGTCTTGGTCCCGTTTTGCCAAAACGGGACCAAAACTGAACCATCACAGAGTCCAGAAAAATTAGTTTTTTTGATTGAAAACTCTTTTCCTAGTGATTACAAGTCATACCTGTCTGTTAGAAACCGTTTTCACATCAATCCAAGCACTGAACAAAAAGTTAGATATTTTGGTCCCGCCTTGGTCCCGTCTTGGTCCCGTTTTTTCGGGTGACACAAGGAGTCATTTTTTCAAAATTTCAAAAAAAAATGTTTTTTTCATTTTTTTTTGGTTTTTCATGTTCAAAAAGAAGACCCTCAATGTTTTCCATCGTTAAATACTCATTTTGACTATCGGGGTTGGATTTCAGGCCAATTTCAGTTTGATCCCTCCTTGGTCCCGTTGGGCGCAGGTCACCCTCCTCAAAGGTCAAACTTCCAATATATGACCGACTGGCACACCATTACCAAAGAAGAGTGGAGAGTATATTAAAATCTTCCAGTCTGCATGATTTTTTTTAATCAACTAAGACGACTGATCACTTTGAGGTGACATGAAAGGCTTGGGTATTGTCTTGAAGAGGGATATTACTTCATTGTTCCTTCTAACCACCGAGTTCCTTAATTTTAATATTCAGGACCAGTAACAATTATATTTTCGAAGGGAAGAAGCTAAGTAGGATAACTTTAGTTTGTTGGTTGGCAGGACTGTCCTGCGTCTCAACACTTTTTAAACCTAGGAGAAAAAGGTTTAAATCGGGACATAGACGTTAGAAGTCGGAAAAAATGTTTTTATCTGAAGTTATATCCTCGAAAGTGCAGATTAAGTGAAAGAATTTGGAAGGCTATAATAGTGTAGTATGATGCCATTCACATTCTGCAGTGAGTCGATATGACGTGGATAAGAGTGATTTCATGCATTTTGTTAAATTCTGTTCGATGGCACTGTACCATTTTGATGAAGACTACGGGACTCAATGAGGACAGTGACCGGGCTGTCCGGGGAGTAGTTTATGTTGGAGGTGATCAGGGGGGAAGGGGGGGGGGGGGGGGGAGGAGGAAGACCCCCATGTATTAAGATAGGGAATAGAGCATCCGGTCTTCCAGCTATGTATTAAGATTGGGTATAGAGTCTACAATGTGTTAAGATAGGGAATACCGATGGTAAGGTTTCATGGTTTGTGTGATGGTAAGATAATGGTAAGAAAAACGTAATTTTTTTGTTTTTTGTCTAATTTTTTCAGAAAAATCTGGGCGCGCGTTACCTAATTGGGAACAATTAATTGTAATTACGTGTATATTGTAGAATAAAGGTTATGTCTTTAGTTTTTTGGTGGATGGTAAGTCAATGGTAAGAGTTTTTGTGCAAAAACTTGGAATTTTTATCAAAAAATTTTTTTCGAAAAAATTCAAAACACGATAAGATTTTGTTTAATTTGATATGATAAAAATTTATTAGATACTTTTACTTTCTACCTATCTGAATCTATTCTGAACCTACAGAGACTTCGAAAAAAGTCAAGTTTTTTGAGAAAAAAATTTAAATTACAAAGAAAGTATATAAATCACTGCATTGTATAACAAGTTTACCGCAACATTTTACATTTTAACATCATAAACCCAATATAATACAACATCATGAATAAATTTACTTGACCAGATCAGTTCTTATAAGTTCAGTGGTTTTGTATGAATTCCATCATCTTGTACTTGTCTTTTTGGATAAAAATAGCTTAGTCCTTTCTTTGTCTGTTCATATGTAGCCACCATATGATTTATAGTTCTGAATCCTCTGTTAGTAGATGTAAGATTAATTGCTTCATCGAGCACTCTCCTATACTTTGCTAAAGGTCCATCTCCACAGTCTTCTAGAACCCGCTTATTCAATCCTTTGCTGCTAAATTCGAATTTGTCTGACTTGTTGTCATAGCAGCAATATGTCTTACTACATAAACAGAGCATTTCTGTGCACCTAAATTCTTCTTTGAAAAGTCCCGGCTCCCGCTTATCATGTTTTTTATGGATACTATAACAGGTTCGAGGAAAGAAATTGGATTTTGCATCTGCCTTGAAGGAATCTCTGCAATCACTCTCCCTCATTTTTTCCCAAGCAACTCTCTTATCTGGTTGGATGCAATCGTACAAATTTTCTTCTGCAAGTGCCAAGTAAAGTGAGTCTGTGTCCATCTCCAACTCTTCAAACTTATTTACATCACAGAACTTGTCAAAGAAGTTATAGTAGAGTTCCAACATTCTCAGTTTTGCATACTGAAGTATGAAAAAACCAACAATGATGGGTTCTCTGTGCTCAATGGTTGACTTCAATAACTCCACCTCATATAAGTCCTTCTCAACTGTGTTAAGTCTCTTAAACAGTGGTTCATTGATTGCCTTGTGAGTTTTTTCATTGTTCAGATACTTCGTGATTGTATGCCTGGATCTATCCATGATCTGATATCCATAAGAGGAATTGCCCAAGAGCTTCATTGTTTCTGCTACAACTCCTGACAAAGGGTTTTCATCTCCTTCTCTTCTTGCATCAACTACCGATTGAACGAAATTATTGAAACACTTCCGAGGAGAATATTGAACAAATCGGTAAATTTTGGTGCACTGTAATCCAAGCTCCATATAAAAGTTGAAGAGAGGAGTTATAACCGTTCCATTTTCCTGCTTGAAACTAAATATCAGCATTCTCTGAGGATCTTTTAACATTTCGTTCTCGATCGCATAGTTTTTCATGTAATCTCCAATATCATTTCTTCCGACTTCAGTTTTTTGAAAATTGGAGGAAAATTTGCAAATTTTGATTTCAGTTCATCTGGAACAATCAAGTCGCACTGAACGTAGCCAAAAAGAGATCCATCTTTTATCTTTGCTAGAAGAGAGTCTGTAGAAAGAGGTCTTTTATAGGGAAAGTGGGTTCTGACGTGATTTTTGATCTTTTCATCGGTTTTGAAACTTTCCCACCAGTCACACTCCCACATTTCTTCAACTTTGTATCCTTTCTCTTGAATGTATTCTCGTCTCATCTCATTCATCTCTCTCTTCTTTTTTCCTCGCTCGATATCCTGTTCTGTTAAGAAGGGACGAGCTTCTTGACAAGAACAAAAGTGATAGTAGCATCCCATTGCCTCGAATACTGTTTTACAGTGATCACAATAACCGTCCACATTAAAACAGTCAATTTTCTTCTGTTTTCCAGATGTAAAAAAGCTCTCAATTTTACATTCTGGTCTTGATTCTTGAAAGAAAGACATGACCATATTCTCAAAGTTGCGAGTTCGATTATGTCTAGCCTTGAATTTCTGCATATCAGTGTCAAACTCCCATCTCGTATACAGTCCTGTTGGTATATCTTGACACATTGAATAGGGGTAAAGCTGACTCGCATCAATTGCAACGATTGACTTACAAATATTTGATGAATCTCTGATAAAGGTTTCGTCTACAACAGCTTTTCGAGTGAACACAATCGAAGGCCCACCAGTCATGTCTTCTCGTATTTTTTCACACAAGTCTTTATCACTTTCGCAAAGTGGATAAAACTTGTAATTTGTAGATTTGTGTAGACAAATGTTTGCTAGATTTGGAAGTGTACATCCAAGTTTCAACATATCTATCCCCTTGTTATGATAAAACTGAATCATTTTTTGAGTTGCCTCCAGGGTTGGAACTACATCCTTGTTGTTGTACCACTTCAAAAAGTCTTTGAACACTGTCATTCCATTTTTCTTCCAAGTCTCTTGTAAGTAATTGTAATTATCCAAACCAGATGAAGGAACAGTCTTGATTTGAAGTTTTTCCAGTGCTTGCTGTTCATCAAGTCCACTCTTCCTCAGTTTTTCATAATCAGTAAAGTCTTTGTCTAGAGGATTGTTGTTTCTAAGTTTACTGAAAAATGCGTCATATGGGGGCAGTCCTGGAAAATCAAGTTTGTCAGGGTTGTCAAACCACTCATAAGGAAAGAATCCTTTTGTTTCACTAGCTTTATAAGCTTTGAGAAATGAGTCCAGAGTTGTTGCCCCTCCCAGAAACTTCATTATGTCGAGAAATTGTACATCTCCAAACTTGAAAGATATAAAGTCATTTGCTTTTTTGATGACGGATGTTTCTTGTTCTTTATCGCGAATCAAATAGGGGATTAGGTAGGACTTGATCAAATTTAAATCATATCTACCGCTGTTAAATCCAAAAACTGGTAGAGTATTTACATATCTCTCCAGATGTTGTTTTAAATCGATGAGTTGATTTTTCTGAATTCGCCAGAATTGTGTTGACATATCTGCTTCTTCCGAATCTTCAATACATTCATCTTCGTACTCAAACTTGTTACTTGAAAAATTCTGGCCTCGCTCATTCAATTGATCAAAGATTTTTTTCATTCTTTCATGGACAGCTACTTCAATATCTTGAAATTTTTTTCTCATTTCTAGCTTACTTTGTTCAGCCAACAGCTCGAGGTTGGATACAAAATCAATTATCAAGTTCTGTGGATCCTTGTTGTACAACAAGATGGGTTCATCAATCAGATTCGATGATATAGAGACTGAAATTGGAACGTGTTTCCCAATCCAGGTAGTAGTTTGTGTTTCTTTTAGTTCTTCTGTAGGAACACATCGACTCAAAATCGAAAATTGCTAGATCATTGAAAAGTTTGTTGTCTTCAGAAACTGGAAGATTGAATCCTTCTAGCTTTTCAAACAAGGTTTTGCGAAGCTCATATACGTTCTTTGGGTAAATATTTTTCACACGATCCTTACATCTCAGAAGATGTTTGTTGAGAAACTCGGATCTTTTGAAGAAACTATCACAACTAGGGCACCGGAAACACTTAAAGAAGCTATCTATATCATTTGTATGAATGATATGATTGTTGAATCGCAGTAATTTGACTGTTTTATCAAATCTACCAATACTTCTTTGTGCTAGTTCTCCCACATATTCTCCCTCTTGAATATCAAAATCGTAAATAAAGATGTTGCGTCCAATTATTTCCTCGACAACAGGTAAGTCTTCAACGGAAACTTCACGAAATTTCTTAGGATCATAACCAGATTTTGTTATGAATTCTGTAAAATATCTGGAGGTGTGAGTGTCGAGATCCTTGTGTCCGTTCATGTACATGGCCAATGCGCGGAATAGACACAAATGATCTTTGTAAGGTTCCTTGTCCTTGTTAGATAAAAGACAGTTAACAGAATGGTTTTTCAGTAGAGGTTCGGGTAAGACAGAATCTGGACATCCCATTGGGATGTTTTTCAGCAAAGCAGCAAAAATTGTAACGTTAGTAATCAACTTGAATCGCCACTTTGTGTTCTGGCGTTCTTGTGTATATTGTTCCACAATATCAAATTTTTCTACTTTTCCTTGGATTGTTATCAAATCCGCTTTCGTACAAAGTAAGTGGGATTTTTCAAACAGAGTATTGTTTTCATGAGCGTAGAAATGTCGATATTCACCAGTCTCAATATTTCGAAGAACAAAACTCAGAGCAATATTGATTTTTGCGGCGGAGTCGAGCTTGTTGAAGACTTCTTCAAGTTTCTCGTCAATGATTTTAGTATCTAACTTGGACATTTGGAAGTTAAATACCTTATGTCTCCCATTTTCCATCTCCGTATCCACCAGAAAATGTTGACATACACCAAGTTCCTCCTTCAATTTTTCACCATCTTCCCCTTCTTCCTCCACAATCTTGTTCAAGTCGGCTACCGTATCACTAGGCTTCCGTTGTTTCGCTCCATGTTCCTTTCTCCGATGTTGCTGGAGAGAGTAGTAACTCGGGAACTCTTGCTCACAAGAAGAACACACCGTTGATTGCTTGGAACTTGCTGGAGCATGTTTCTTAGCAACATGATAGTTCATTTCTTGTTGATTGTAAGTGGAATACTTACATTCAGCACAAGAAACAACTCCTTTAGCACATCTTTTTTGATGTCTCGCAGCGTTTATTCGAGTAAACATGTTTCCGCAGTCCTCACATTTGACTTTCTCGTTTCGGTTAAGTGCAGGCATTATCTAAAAATAATTGGGACTTTTGAAATGTTCCAAATTTAAAAACTTAAAGTACCAATTGAATGAAAATACTTACTTTTCGTGAAGTAACGAAATGTAAAATTTGAAGTAAAATTCAATTGACTGTTTCTGATTGGCAAACAAAATGAATGATTTAACCCAATAAACTAAGTGTATTTATACTATCAATGACGCCTACGCAATTATCCTTTTATGGCAATGACGTCATTCTTTGAATAGAAGTAACGTCACCGCCTACGCAATTTTCCTTTTATGGTAATGACGTCATTCTATATTTAGAAGTGACGTCACCACCCACGCAATGTTCCTTTTATGATAATGACGTTATTCTAGAAATAGAAATGACGTCAACACCCACACAATTTTCCTATCATGGTAATGACGTCATTCCTTTGAAAGTTCTAGAATTTTCCAGAAAAATTTTCAACCAATCAGAACTAAGCAGTTTCTAGTCACAACTTTGGATCCAAAATATTCATTTTTGAAGAATGTCAATCAAAAAGCATTTGAACTTCCTCGAATTACTCTACAAGAAAAAAGAAAATATTCCGTGTGATTTCCTTATTGATGAAATAGATGTAGATTCTTACTTTTTTCACAATTTTTTGGACGTTTATGTTGTCCAAAATAGATTTCTCCGGCTAAGTAAAGGTCTCTTTAGAGAAACTTACTCAATCAAAGAGTTTACTTTTGATTCACATATTGCTTATCAAAGCTATAAACTTACAGCTGAGTTACACTTGACTAGAAAAGAAATTTTATTTATTTTAGAAAATTTGAAGTTGATAAAAAAATCGTACGATAATATTTCAAAGACTATTTTTATTCCATATCCAACTCCCAAATTTGTTAAAACTCCCCAGCAAAGTGCTTTATTCCTCCATTTTTTTAAGGACTTTCAAAGTTCAAAATCTTGCATGATCAGGTTTGGTATCAGATTTCCAGAGATTTGCTTTGAAAAATTCATCAACTTTGAGTTATCATCTCAAATCTACATCAAAATTAAAGAACTTGAATATCTGCTGAAAAATCAGCAATTTCTCATCGATTAGATACAAAAAATTCAGTTAACTTGATGAGAAAACTTGCAGAGATGTTACTTTTATTAATTTTTCTTCTTTTGTTACTTATATCGGCAATATTTCTTATTTTTACAGCAAACAACTTTTGGTCATTTATTTTTGCGATTGCTTTTGTGTATATTTTTAATTATTTGGAAGACTTAAGTCCTTAAAAGGTGCCTCTGATTGGATATGACAACTTGAACAAAAATAAACATTTTTGTGATTGGAAACGACAATGTGTAAAATGGAGCTTTGTTTCCAATTAGACACGAGTTTTCTATAAGAATTCTATAAAAGGAAACTAAAATCTGATTGGACACGACTACAATCCAAATAAGGAAAATCCATTCTGATTGGTTAAACCCACACATTCCAGTTGAAGGTACCCCTCTCTCTTAACTAAAAATCGTTTTATTTTCAACTTAACTACCGTCAACTACCTCCTCTCTCAGCTCTAAATACAATAATTTCAACATAACTACCGGCAAATTTCTCCCTCTCAACTGTAAATCTTGCTTTTAATCATTTACTCAACTTATTGCTCAAAATTACCTTCTCAGTACAAAACAACAACCTTATGTTCTCGGTGGAATTTTCGGCTGATTTAGTACAAATCCAAAAGCGAGAAACAGTTTGTGGAGTTTTTCTGGCACGAATGGACATCCCAATCCAAGTCTGGCATATGGTGGAAGTGATGCGAAGGGATTTCAACGAACATCATATAACGCAAGTACCTCCTACAGAGAATCAACTTGGAGAAATGCAAATGATGGAGGAAGTGGCCGAGCATGTGGGAATGAACTACCCCGAAATTCCTGACTCTAGATATGTGGCTCAACCATTCGACGATTTCCTCTTTCCTTGGGAAGAGGGATCTGTGGACAACCCAATTACCATCGAAGAGGATGCGGGGTTCTCTGAGCCAAGAACTCCAGTCAGCGAACCACCAGTGATGGAGGCAAGACCAGCTTTGCGCTCCATTGAGAACTTGCAAAATTTTGAGAACTCAGCTGCTCGACAGCTCTTTGATTTGTAAATAAATTGGTTACTGTCTTGTGCTTTGTAATTTAATTTCTTTGTATCTAGTAAAATTATTTTCAAGAGATAAGAACAAAGAGATCATAGAAAAGTTTATTAAGAAATTTCAATGGTAAAAATTTGTTAAAAATGAAACTAATTATGCATCTGGTAAATACTTTTATAGAATTTTGTTAGAAAGATGGCAAAAAAATTAAACCAGTTTTTGCAAGCATGTTAAAAACTTTACATTAATTGTTTTTGCATCATGCAAAACTTTTCATAATTTTTTTACACACTTGTTAAAAAAATCAAAGAAAATCTCGCAATTAAGAAAAATTTCATTAAATATTTTCGCATTTTAAAGAAAACTGAAAAAGAAAAAAAGAAAAAATTAAAGAAAGAAATCGCACTGTTAATAATTAAATAAAATGAAAATCTTTGTTTTGATTTTGATCACAAAAAAATCTCTTTTTTGCATGTAGATTGATCAAAAATATTGGAAAAACAATGTATTAAGATAGGGAATAGTACTTAAAGTCAGCAATTATGAAAAATTTTTAGCATTAATTTAACAAGTTTTTTACAAAAAATTTTTGCAATTTTTGCAAATGAATAAGAAAAAAATAAGTTTAATTTTTGCATTTGTTTTCAAAAAAATCACGAAAAAACTTGCATCTAACACAAAAATTTGTTGAAAATTTTTGCACACTTGTTGAAAAAACCAAAACAGTTTTTGCATCTTGTAAAAAAAGTTTAATTAAATTTTTGCAAACGTGTTGAAAAAATCAAACCAAAATTTGCATCTTGCGAAAAAACTCTTGATTTAAATATAAACAATTTTGACAAGATTTTTATTAACAAATATTCAATTATTAATAGAAAATTTGATACGCTCACTATTTACAGTACCAAAACCATCATTAAAACAATCAACAATTTTCAACAAATCAGTCACATACTTTGAGTTTTGAACTTTTCGAATCCTTTCCAAAAAAGCTGATCCAAGAGTCTGAGTGGATGCAAGCTTCTGAGCAGAACTGAGATAATGTCTTTTGAATTTTTTTCGCAGCAGTCGTTTCTTTGCAACACTGGGTAATTTTTCCGGTATTCTACATTTCAAGTTGTGTTTGACTGCACGATTCAATTGATTGAAAACTTCACCTCTTGATGAAATAATAATGAAATAAAATCTGTGTTTGTATAAAGTATATATACAGTCAACAATTTGATAAGTGAAATGATATTTATCTAATCTTTGCAAAATCTTATCGAGTGATGATCCGATTAATACTAAGTGAAATTTGCAATTTTCCACTGGGCAGAATGATGAATGGTTAGATACACAGTAGTCTTGGGTGACAATAAATTTTTCATAAAAGTTTTCTGAGACAGAGATAAAAAGAGATTTTGCATTGTAGTCCCAATAAAAAGTGGGATATGCTTGACACATAGCAGATGCCATCACCGATTACTTGTTGAAAATGATTTTTATCTATATTGAATTGCTTATATAGTAGTTACATCACCTACGCAATGTCCATATTTGGATCATCACCTACTCAGTATTCCATATAAGGTAAGAAATACCTTAAATGGGTTGTACAGTGAGTCATCTAGATTTCCTAATTTCTATAAATTTACAAATATAATTATTTTGAAATATCTACTACTGATCAGTTGGTTCTGAATCTCAAATCAAAATTGTATTCACGAAAAGATATCCTTCCCAACTATATTGAATTCGCTAAGAACCAAAAAAGGATTGGGAGATTTTCTTGGTCCCAAAAACCCTACAACGGAAAAATTTGTTTTGAACCTTGCTTCCAATTGCTAAAGAAAAATGAATCTGGACAATTCGAAAAAACCCAGCAAGTCTATCTTGGTGAAAAAGAAGGGGAAAGGATATCAGCAATACGGAATACTGTTATTCACGATGCTGAAAACCTTGGACTCGTTCCTGTATTGGAACCCTATTCTGACAAAGACTCAACCATGGAGCAGGAACTTGCAAACTGTCATGCGGTGTATGACGTAGCAACATACAAGAAAAGAAGGGTGTGTGTCACAATCAAGAAGTACAGTGTGAACAAGCCACCCTACATTCAGATTCGACTCTTCACTGCAAAGGAGAACGAAGTCTTGAAGCAAGTTGCCTATGTCAACTATACTTTGAACGAATTCAAAGAACTTGCCCAAGTCTTGGGAGATTTTATGTTTGTTGAGAACTGTAATGTTCAATAATTTTGTTGTTGAGTGATGTTATTATAGTAATGTAATTCAAATATTCATCTTCTTGAATCATTTTTTAAAACTTCTTTGAGCTGAGCAGTATGAGTTGGAACATTGGTTTTTCAAGAAATCTTATTTTAAAGCTTCAAAATAAATTGGGACTTTTTCATATCGTCCGACAAGAAAAGTCCCAGAAATTTTCACTAACAGTTTTGGAATCTCGAAATTTACCAAAATTGCAAGATTTGGATACAGAATCACAAATTTCTCAATTTGAGTGGACTTTGCATAATGGAAGACAAAAAATTTTTCTAAGTTATCGTTCAGATATTAAAAAAATAGATCTTATAGAGTATCGTAGAAAAGGAAACACTTGGAAGAACAATCAGAATTTTCAGTTGGAAAAAAAAGAGTATGATAATTTGGTTGATTTTATCCCCTCAGTTTTGTCTTATGTAGAAACATTCAAAAAAACTTGTATCATTATTGACGAATGCACTGTAGAAAATGAACGTTCAGAAATTGAATGAAGTTCTCAGAAATTTTGATTTGATAAAGCATGATTTTTCATCAAATACAAAAAGAAAAAATTACTTTCTTTGTACCTGTATTGTTTTGGACCCAAACATAAATTTGAAAGAAATGGACCAAAAATTTCCTTTTGGGGGTCTAATTGGATACGGAAATTCTTGTATGGATTACTTTTTTGCAAATTCAAAAACTTTGAGACTTCATGCAATTTTACATGATGCAGCTGGATCTGTGAATTCTACTACTTATAAGGGACCTGGTTATTGTTATGTTTTACCTAGATTTCCAAGTTCTTGTTTTCTTGGTCACGTGACTGGATTAATCTTTTGTTTATATGTTAAAATTTTTGCTTCATCAGTATATGCATTGTTCGATTGTTAGTTATTCTAACAAAAATTTTCAGCGAAAACAGTTACCATCATGAGTCTAGTTGTTTTGGATATTGAGTGTATTGAAAACAAAATAGTTAAAGAGTTAGGAGTTTATCAAAATGGACAAACTGTGGGATATTCCTTTCTTCCTCCCAAAAAGTTCAAGGCTACATCTCAGTCTGCTTGGTGTACGAAGCATCTTCATGGAATCAATTGGAACAGTGGCCATGAAAAATGTACTGAGCTTGAAAAAATATTGAAAAAACTAAAAGCTCCAGAAACGGAGTTTTTTGCAAAAGGTTATGAAAAATGTAAAATTCTGTCAGAAATTTTGGAAACGAAGGTTACAAACTTGGATGACTACGCATGTCCAAAAGTTCAGAATTTGATTTTCAAAGATGAAGAATATGATTGGAGGTGTAGCAACTACCCATTTCGTCATGCAAATACTCTTCACTGTGCAGAAAGAAAAGCATTTGCATACGGAACATGGACTCGATGTTTTTTTAATAAATTGTAAATTACCTTAATAATTTTGTATTATTGTGTTTTTGAAATTTAAATGTTAGTCATTATCAATTTTTTCATTCCAGAGTTGAGATGGGTGATGAATGTGACAAGCAATTAAATTTAGGAAATTTTGTTTTTGATGAGGAGAATCATGAACGAAAATCTTGGAAGTTTTTTGGACGTACGTGTAATAGATCTCTTTTAGTGTTTATGTGCCAATTTTTTGTCATAGTTTTAATACTAGCATGTGCAATCGTTCGAATAATGTTATCCACTACATGTGAAGAACAACTGTTTGGGTAGCAATTTTATCAAGTACAGTCGGTTATATTTTACCTTCTCCAAAGCTATGAACAAAATAATTTCTACCAAAGAACGAGTTTTTATTTCGCTAGTTGGACCGAGTGGATCTGGAAAATCACATCTTATTTTTGAGTGGTTAAAAATTGGTACATTTCAACCAAAGTTTGACAAAATTTTTTATTTTTATCAACATTATCAACCTCTTTATGGACAAATGCAAAGAAAAAACCTTAAGTTTATCCAAGGAGTTGACTTTGAACTGATTGAAAACCTTCCCAATAATGGAACAAAATACCTGTTAATATTTGATGATTCTTGTGAAGAAATTTCAAATTCTAAGCAGTTTGTAAAAGTTGCTACTGCTGGAAGACACAGGGGACTGAATACAATATATATTAAGCATAACTTGTTTCATCAAAGCAAATTGGGAAGAGATGCTGAGTTACAAAATACACATATAGTCCTTTTCAAGTCACCGAGAGATGTTTTACAAATCAATACATTAAGTCAACAACTAGGTCTAGGATCTCAATTGAAAGAGTGGTATCAAGATGCAACATCTACTCCTTATGGTCATTTACTCATTGATTTAACTCCAAAAACAGTTGATTCGCTAAGATATTGCACAAACAGTGGTTCAGTTCCATCAAAGTTTTATCTACCAGCAGGAACAGAAACTAAGTTTTTGGACGATGAGCATACAATACGTCTCTATACTCCCAATATTCCAAACATTTTCCCAAAAACTTCAAAAACAATTCATCCTCCATTGTCCAAAAAGTTTCATTCAATTCCTCAGCGAATGTCTAGTAAACTTACTACGAGGCGAGCTACAGGATCGTCGAAAAGTAGACGTAGTAAAATATCGACGAGAAATATCAGAACTCACACGAAGAAGAACTTCACTGCATAAAAGGAGAACTATTTTGAGCTCACCAAAAGGCTTACAATTAATATCTGTTATCACTCCTTTTGTCATTAAACGATTGACGTAGTATGGATCAGTTTGTTCTAATTCTTTACTCAATTTATTAATCACAAAGCACACTTCCAAAAAAACCAAAATTGTAACAAAAGCAAGAAAAAGAGGAGATTGTACCAAAAAATTTTGATTCTATTTACAGTGCTGTAAATGCAAAGTTGAAAACGAGTAACAATAAGCACCTTATTGATTTAATTTTGAACTCTCCTAGAATTAGACTAAGTCAGTCAGAAAATATCATATTAGATAATCGAGACACAAAAGAATCAATTGTAGACTTTGTGTGTGCACTAAAACGAAAAAATACCGACTTTCCCGATATTTACTTTACCATTTTGGAAGCAACTCAAATTCCACCTAAACTTGTTACCAACAAGAATGCCAGAGCGAAAGACAGAGGAACTTGGATCCCTTTCAAAATCTGAAAAGGTAAGTCTGAACAGATTGTATTCTAGGGGTAGAGCTGCGTACGGTTCTGTGCGAAACTTGAGTAAAGCAAGCGGATTGTCAAAAAAGAAAGTAGAACAGTTTTTACAAACCAAAACATCGTATACAAAATTTGGTTCCCCAATCAGACGTTTACGAAGGCTTCAAGCATTTTCAAAATATATAAATGAAATTTGGTGTATGGATTTGGCATTTGTGGACAAACTAGCTCGTCAAAACAAGGGAGTCAAACATTTATTGGTTGCTGTTGATGTTTTTTCGCGATTTGTCAGAGTTCAAACAATGAAAACTAAATATGCCAAAGACACTTTGCAAGCTTTCAAAAAAAAATGATTTCTCGAAAAAACACTCCTGAAAAGCTTTGGGTTGATAAAAGAACGGAATATGGAGGAATTTTCAAAAAATTTTGCAAGGAAAAAAAGCATTGAAGTTTACTCAACCATGAATGAAACAAAAGTCCTTGATGAGTTCGAGCTGTTTGCCCCTCAAGTGTTCAATCTCCGACGGGACCGGTTTATCACTTTGCATTTCATCTAGTGTGGGCCGCTCCGGAAAGTTCGAGCAGCTCGACAGCCCATCGTCCGTCTCTGACTTAAGTGATTTAACAAGACCCGATGAACCTTTTATTTTCTGTAATCGTCTCAAGATAGAAATTTTGTCCCTATGATTAGGACAATCATCAACTTCATTTTAGGACATTCTCAGTCATTTCATATCGAGTTTTAACCGGTAAAGCATATACCAGCTTCCTCCCCTTCTGTATCGTGATCGGTATATCAAGAGTATTCAACAAGACACTGACGCAGAGGCCGCTCTTGGTTATCGAGAAGGATCTTCCTAAAATAGCAGCACTTTGACTATTGCGATTTGGGACTATGCATACTTGCTTATTGTCACTTAGTTCATTTAAATTTTTCATGCGCAAGCTTACAATTGCCGGTTCGTTTGCTTCCAGCCTCACCCTCCTACTCAAGAATACCGGTGCTTTATTTTCATTCGCTATTATTAAATTTACCGGTTTTATTGCGTACCTCCTATCCGGGTTTCTTATCCTGAACATCGCATTGTTTAAATCAATCGTTACGTCAAAATTCCTGATGAAGTCTCTGCCTAAAATGAATTGTTCAGACTCGTCCAGGTTTTCTACTAAGAAAGCTCATCCACAGATTGCGTTCCCCCAGATTTAGGGCTGTTATTGGTGTCCTGCCTAGCACCCGCAGCGCCCCTTTGTTGGCTGTTGACAACCGTATTCTCGAGTCTATCAAGTCATCTTTGTCGAAACCCATTCGCTCCCAAGTTTCGATTGGTATTACACTCAAGACCGCACCAGTATCGAGTAACCCACGCAAGTGAGTCTTTTTGCCACTTATGTCAAGCACGTGTGCTGATACGTCTGCCTCTGTCCCTATGTGCATTGCATCTTCCTCCAGCATGGCAGAGTGTCCAATCGATCTCACCCTTAGTTCTTCTCTTCCTACGTAGATCTGTTACTAGATCTTCATCGCATGTTATCATTGTTTTCGTATAGATGTTCATCCCATCTATATTTAGCGTCACCTCATGCGGACCATAAGCTTCTGTGTACCTGTTGTCAACTCGGACTGCCTTGCTACTCCCTCTTGTAATTAGTGCCCGTACTGCTCTAGAAGTCGTTTGAGGACTTATACCACTCAAGTAGTCGGCGTACACATCAATGTGCATTATTGTCTGGTCGCTGGGTTCGCTCAAAATTCTGGTCACCTCATGGCCGCCGACGGTGATTATTGACAATATTCTAGCCCCGTTTTCGTTATGCCGAATGGTTTTCCTGTCACCACTTTCACAGTGTTGCAGCTTCCATTCTTTGTCGACCCCGCTACAGCCTCTGGTGTTGACTTCGAGCAAGTCAATGCCTCATTGATATTCTGTCTATCGATCTCCTGCTTTAGTCGTTGTTCTATCTCTTTTGCCGCCAGGTCCTGCTTCACCTTATTTATGGCCTCTGCCGCCGCTTTCTCATAATTTATCTCTAGAGTCTTCCTGGCTGTGGCCTCTAATGCACCTGGGTTACAGCTTTCACTGTTTTCGTCGGTAGTTCCGTGTTCGGTGCTCCTAAGTTTTTTGTTTCAAACTCGTTTTGACTCTTCCGCTGATTTCGGACCGCCGCTAACGCCAATTTATGTTTGGGGTGACTCTGGTCCTTGACCGCCTCCCAAAACAAAGGACAATCCATCCTGAAGTGACCTTCCTGATTGCAAAAGAAGCATCTTGCACCTATCTTGATGATCAAGCCACTATAGTACTCGTGTTCTTCCATCTGGCTCATGTCCTCCTCATCTGGTGCGTATCCTAGACTCTTCATGCCCTGTTTATATGTTGTGCAATCAGCCACGTGGTGATCTGCTGACCCACAATTCGCGCATGATCTATTTGTCCATGTCATCTCTAGGCTTGTACCATGACGACCTTTGAGGTTGGCTCCCCCCTTGCGTATTCCTGTTATCTGAATACGAGTATTTCTTGGGTTTCATTAGCATGTATTCTCTCGACTTCTGTCTCATCTCTTCCGGAGTCGGTGCGCTATCTTTTCACAATGTGTAGTATGATGCTAACATTGTTCTCAAGTCGTCACTCTTTACCCCGTCAATGAACTTCGAGGCGATGCTAAAGTTTTTTCTGTTCGTCGACTCTTCAGGGTCACTCCTCCTTCTCAAGCTCTCAAGGTCATCCAGGAACCGATTTATCGATTCATCGTCCCTTTGCCTTCTCTTTTCGAATCGCATCATCGCTTGGTGACCCTTTATGCCCGACCCAAATCGATTCAACAATATTTCGAAGATTTTGTCCACGGTGTCGCGTTCCTCTTCCTTCTTTGCAACCACGCATTTCAACGCCGTGCCTTCTAATTTGCTAAGTATCGCTGTGCAGGCTTGTCTCTCATCATTTAAGTTGTCTTGTTCTAAATGTAATCTCATTACTTCTACCCAAGTGTCAATACATCCGTCCGAATCGTCCTTGAATTCTTTCGGCTTTTTGAATGTTTTACTGGACTTGCCCCCTCCTCTATCACTCGAGTCAGTGTTCCTCGTGGCGAAGGCTTCTAGTGTCCTGTTCATCATCTCCCAAGTGCTTGCCCACGTCATGACATCTGGCCCTGCGTTGCTGTTAGTCGTGGAGTCCCCTGGACCACTCGTTGTATTTGCCGTTCCACTCTTCATGATTGTTTTGGCAGCTACTGGTGCTATGTTCACCGCTTCCCGGGTTAAACGCAACGGTGTCGATTGCCGTTTGTTCCGTTGTGGTTCCACGAAGTCAACTCTGTTGCCTTGCGAGCGATCCGCTGCCGACCTGTCTTGTGACGTAGAGTTTCTCAAGATTGCATCCAATTTTGCCTGTATTGCACATGAACTTTCAGCCTGGGTCCTGCTCATTGCTTCCATCCTCGTTTCCAGACTCCCCAGCTGGCTGTTGACATCATCATAGCGTTTTTTCATTTGTTGCAGATCTTTTTTGATGTTCTTCTCTCGTTCTTCGTTGGCATTTACCTTGTCTGACATCTGTTGAATCTTTTCCTCAGTTGCCCTGGCCAGGTTCAAGTAGCTGTCCAGGTACTCGATTTTGTTGTATCTTAACTCTTTTCTTATTACTTCTCTATCCTCCTCGCTGTGCTTCAACTTATTGTCGATCTGCTCTAGCTTTGCCATCAAATCGCCCAGCTCAAGAGAAGTTGTTTCATGGTCCACTGTTGCCCTGTTGTTTTCTGCTGTTTCCGGTCTGGCTTGGTCTTCGCTTTGGTCAGCTCTTGTCGTTTTCGTGAGTACTGTCCGAAATGTTTTGCCTCTCTCGGCTTTCAGTTCTTCCGTTACTGCGTCCCTCGACTTCATTCCGACCATCATCGCCAATTTTTCAGTAAAAGACGTTCTTTTTGTTTGGGAGTCGTCCTTCACCGTTTCTGGCGGGTTGCCTGTTGTGTCATCCACAGTGTCTATCGGCGAGAACTCCATTGGCTTTGGATTTGGTTCTTCTGCATTCGGCATCGGTGTTGACTCCGTCGTTCTCTTTTCCACCTCATCCACACTCTGGTCTGGCGTCTCAAGATCAATCTCAATGGCAGGCTCCGTTTGTTTCTCTTTAGCACCGACTTTCGTCTTGTTTTCAGTGTTACTCCTCGTGCTGACCCAGCTAACTGAAAAGTTCTTGTTTGTTACCTTTGGGTCCATTGATGTCATTTTACGTAGTGATGAGTTATACTTTGTTTTTGATTCAGTAGATCTCCTTTCGGCCACCGGCACCCTGCTCCGTCTCATTATTTTTATTTATAATTGTTCCTATTTACAATATTACTACATACACATTTCTATTCAGAATAAAATCTCCTGCGAAAAAATTATTCAAAGGAAATATACAACGTGATAAAAACAATGTTCCCAGTTCTCTTTCAAACCTTTTGAAAAACTTTATTTTTTTTGGGATCACAACCGTACCGGGTTCCGACTAGTCTTATTCTGTTTAATTCTGTCTTAAAATTCTTATTATAGCTTTACCCTAATTTTTTATACCGTTCCAAGACTTCCAGTTGCTGTCCCTACTCTTCTTTGTACTGTCCCAAGCTTTCTCTCTACTGTCCCAAGACTGTTCGGTACTGTCCCAGTACTTCTTGTTAGTGTCCCAAGACCCCTGTCCCAAGAGTACTGTCCCAAGACTAGTGTCCCAAAACTGCTGTCCCAAGACTAGTGTCCCAAGACTGCTGTCCCAAGACTGCTGTCCCAAGACTATTGTCCCAAGAGTACTGTCCCAAGGTTAGTGTCCCAAGACTAGTGTCTCAAGACTAGTGTCTCAAGACTAGTGTTCCAAAACTAGTGTCCCAAGACTACCGTCCCAAGACTACTGTCCCTAGACTACTGTCCCAAGACTACTGTCCCAGGACTACTGTCCCAAGACTACTGTCCCAAGACTAGTGTCCCAAGACTACTATCCCAAGACCACTGTCCCAAGACTACTGTCCCAAGACCACTGTCCCAAGACTAGTGTCCCAAGACCACTGTCCCAAGACTACTATCCCAAGACCACTGTCCCAAGACTACTGTCCCAAGACCACTGTCCCAAGACCACTGTCCCAAGACTAGTGTCCCAAGACCACTGTCTCAAGACCGTATCGTCCCAAGGCTGTACTGTCCCAAGACTGTACCAAGACTGCTCTGGCCCAAGACTGTCCCAAGACTGCACCGTCCCAAGACTGTCACAAGACTATACTGTCCCAAGACCGTCCCAAGACTGCACCGTTCCGAGACCGTCCCCAGACTGCACTGTCCCAAGACTTCTTTGGTACTGTCCCAAGACTTCTTTGGTACTGTCCCAAGACTTGTCACCAAGTGTCTGAGCGGTGGGACTTCTTTTTCTTCGTTGTAGGGACTTCTTGAATCACTGTACCTTGTACCACCACTCGAGCTCTAGTAAAAATTTCCCAAAAAAAACCTCTCTTAATGGCCAATGGCTTCAAATACTGGCCCCCCTGTATTTAACTCCTTTTCTATGTTTCAAGCAATTTGAAACCAAAAATTCTTCGCAGGTATCTTGTGATCACCTGTTCGTTCAAAAACCAATAACAATGTTTCACCAAAACGTAAAAATTTTAACAGAGAAAGAATTAAAAAAAAAACAGATGTACCCACCTAAAAATCAAGGGTGACGGATGTCAACCTTTGTTGAAAAAATGTCTGGTACCTGATTGCCACGCGTTTTCCTCCCCCCTGCTAACGATCTTATTGGGTATCACAAAAACGGTCTATGTCCGTTCCCCCCTACCGATCCGACCAGGGTACGTACCTTAACTCGATCTTAAATTTGGATATCCGCCTCTTATGAGCAACGCGTGTAAGTTTCTAATGTAAC
The DNA here is from genome assembly GCF_963678635.1 of Symsagittifera roscoffensis. Classification (NCBI taxonomy): domain Eukaryota; kingdom Metazoa; phylum Xenacoelomorpha; order Acoela; family Convolutidae; genus Symsagittifera; species Symsagittifera roscoffensis. The sequence continues at coordinate 7,536,450 of NC_087069.1, forward strand.
TAACTCAACGATGTCGATTAATTAGTTACTCTAGTTTCCTACCTTTTTACAATTTACAACCACCAACCTCTAACCTAACCATCCCCCCTCCTAACCTCCCCCCTCTTTAGCCCCCCCCCCCCCCTTCTTAAACTTAAAATTACCTTAAGCGCCGGGTGCTAAACCTCTCGAGAAAACCGTAGACCTGTCTCCAGGCCTGCTTGTGTAAAAACGTTCCTCAAAACCGGGGGATTTCGCTTATCCAATTTTACGCTTATCTCCTATAATGTAATTTGGATTTTAACGATACCCGTTTTGACCAACTTGAGAACTCGAGAACAGCCAAATCCTCCTTGACCACTTTCACACTCGGCTGGTCACCTCTTCCAGTTAAGACTCCTGTTGGTTCAGCCCAAATCTTCCTGAACCATTTTACCACTCGGCTGGTCACCTCTTCCAGTCAAGTCTCCTATTGGTTCAGCCCAAATCCTCATGAACCACTTTCCCACTCGGCTGGTCACCTCTTCCAGTCAAGTCTCCTAGTTGTCCAGCTAAATTCCAAGCTATCTGAAAACCCTTAACAACGCCCCACACTCGGGCACTTTATTGAGGTTGCTGGATTAGATTGCTAAGTTGATCGAAATGATCGGTCTTATAAAACAGTATGGGTATACTATTTAATTATTATAAAGGTTTGATCCAACTGATCTGGTGTCAAAGTCACGGTCTTTTTCGTTTTATGGTTTTTGTTCCTATTTCTATTCTTTTTTTGTCCCCCTAGTTACCCACCTTTACTCGGTTAGCTAAGCCTTGTTCGGAGAGCGTACCAGGAAGTTTTTTCGAGTTTTCTTAAAAAGCTATCACGGTACAACCGGAAGGTTTGGACGTTCCCGCCGAACCGTACCACCGGTACTCTAGAATGGGCATGCAGCCCGGAGCTGTGTCAAGTGGGTTCGACTCCGTAGTCTTGATGTCGTAGAAACACCCAGGAGCGCCAAAAAACACTATGTAACATTCGTCTACTTCAGTCACATATGAGGCTTATGAGAAATAGGCCCTATAACCATTGGCTCAAGAGTCAGGGACACTATCTCTTGTGTTTTTCTACCTCAAAATGGTCGCAGCCAATTCGGTTCACTTGCGACATTAGACTACAACTCGTTATAGCTTAAAGGCCACTACCAAAATATCCCCCACTCTAGAAACAAGAACGTCCCCATACTTAGGTCTCAAAATACCCAAAATACACGAACGCCGTTAAAAACCGGGTCGGAACAATCCGTTAAGTTTTTTTATGTTAGACAGTGGAACTTTGATTCAATTCAGATGGATCAACCTAAAACTCGCCTTATCTCAACATAAAAACCATAAAACACACTCGAGAAAATTAAATTTGGTACTTACATAGCAGCACGCTTGAGAAACAGAGTAATTAAACTAGTTAATGACTCTAGCATAAATATAATCGAATATAATATATAAATATAAAATAAATGTAAATAAATCTAAATATAAAATATAACTCAAGAAGTCTTTTAACGATGAGTTCCAATCAAAGGAAGTAAGTTTTAACTCAAGAATATAGTTTTGGATCTGGACCATTGGGAAATTTCACTTGTCTGTCTTTCCGTTGAAGGTTCACCCTGGTCCAACTGATTCTAAGCCTGCTCTCGTATTTGTTTGGTTTCCTATGTCAGATGGGACAGCTCTACTCTAGTTTTCTACGACGGAAATTGCGAATAGCAATTTCCCATTGGATATCTCTGACAACTTTCCCGCAATTGTAATTCGGTCGTTCTGATTTTATTTTATCTGTTTTTAGTTGTCGCGAGAAAACTGAGCATGACAGGCTCCATTCGAATTTTTGAAAAATTAAATCCCACTCCAAAAACCACATGACTTGTGCTCCTCAAGGTCAAACTTCCAATATATGACCGACTGGCACACCATTACCAAAAAAGAGTGGAGAGTATATTAAAATCTTCCAGTCTGCATGATTTTTTTAAATCAACTAAGACGACTGATCACTTTGAGGTGACATGAAAGGCTTGGGTAATGTCTTGAAGAGGGATATTACTTCATTGTTCCTTCTAACCACCGAGTTCCTTAATTTTAATATTCAGGACCAGTAACAATTATATTTTCGAAGGGAAGAAGCTAAGTAGGATAACTTTAGTTTGTTGGTTGGCAGGACTGTCCTGCGTCTCAACACTTTTTAAACCTAGGAGAAAAAGGTTTAAATCGGGACATAGACGTTAGAAGTCGGAAAAAATGTTTTTATCTGAAGTTATATCCTCGAAAGTGCAGATTAAGTGAAAGAATTTGGAAGGCTATAATAGTGTAGTATGATGCCATTCACATTCTGCAGTGAGTCGATATGACGTGGATAAGAGTGATTTCATGCATTTTGTTAAATTCTGTTCGATGGCACTGTACCATTTTGATGAAGACTACGGGACTCAATGAGGACAGTGACCGGGCTGTCCGGGGAGTAGTTTATGTTGGAGGTGATCAGGGGGGAATTAAGATGTATTAAGATAGGGAATAGAGCATCCGGTCTTCCAGCTATGTATTAAGATTGGGTATAGAGTCTACAATGTATTAAGATAGGGAATACTGATGGTAAGGTTTTATGGTTTGTGTGATGGTAAGATAATGGTAAGAAAAACGTAATTTTTTTGTTTTTTGTCTAATTTTTTCAGAAAAATCTGGGCGCGCGTTACCTAATTGGGAACAATTAATTGTAATTACGTGTATATTGTAGAATAAAGGTTATGTCTTTAGTTTTTTGGTGGATGGTAAGTCCATGGTAAGAGTTTTTGTGCAAAAACTTGGAATTTTTATCAAAAAAATTTTTTCGAAAAAATTCAAAACACGATAAGATTTTGTTTAATTTGATATGATAAAAATTTATTAGATACTTTTACTTTCTACCTATCTGAATCTATTCTGAACCTACAGAGACTTCGAAAAAAGTCAAGTTTTTTGAGAAAAAAGTTTAAATTACAAAGAAAGTATATAAATCACTGCATTGTATAACAAGTTTACCGCAACATTTTACATTTTAACATCATAAACCCAATATAATACAACATCATGAATAAATTTACCTGACCAGATCAGTTCTTATAAGTTCAGTGGTTTTGTATGAACTCCATCATCTTGTACTTGTCTTTTTGGATAAAAATAGCTTAGTCCTTTCTTTGTCTGTTCATATGTAGCCACCATATGATTTATAGTTCTGACTCCTCTGTTAGTAGATGTAAGATTAATTGCTTCATCGAGCACTCTCCTATACTTTGCTAAAGGTCCATCTCCAGAGTCTTCTAGAACCCGCTTATTCAATCCTTTGCTGCTAAATTCGAATTTGTCTGACTTGTTGTCATAGCAGCAATATGTCTTACTACATAAACAGAGCATTTCTGTGCACCTAAATTCTTCTTTGAAAAGTCCCGGCTCCCGCTTATCATGTTTTTTATGGATACTATAACAGGTTCGAGGAAAGAAATTGGATTTTGCATCTGCCTTGAAGGAATCTCTGCAATCACTCTCCCTCATTTTTTCCCAAGCAACTCTCTTATCTGGTTGGATGCAATCGTACAAATTTTCTTCTGCAAGTGCCAAGTAAAGTGAGTCTGTGTCCATCTCCAACTCTTCAAACTTATTTACATCACAGAACTTGTCAAAGAAGTTATAGTAGAGTTCCAACATTCTCAGTTTTGCATACTGAAGTATGAAAAAACCAACAATGATGGGTTCTCTGTGCTCAATGGTTGACTTCAATAACTCCACCTCATATAAGTCCTTCTCAACTGTGTTAAGTCTCTTAAACAGTGGTTCATTGATTGCCTTGTGAGTTTTTTCATCGTTCAGATACTTCGTGATTGTATGCCTGGATCTATCCATGATCTGATATCCATAAGAGGAATTGCCCAAGAGCTTCATTGTTTCTGCTACAACTCCTGACAAAGGGTTTTCATCTCCTTCTCTTCTTGCATCAACTACCGATTGAACGAAATTATTGAAACACTTCCGAGGAGAATATTGAACAAATCGGTAAATTTTGGTGCACTGTAATCCAAGCTCCATATAAAAGTTGAAGAGAGGAGTTATAACCGTTCGATTTTCCTGCTTGAAACTAGATATCAGCATTCTCTGAGGATCTTTTAACATTTCGTTCTCGATCGCATAGTTTTTCATGTAATCTCCAATATCATTTCTTCCGACTTCAGTATTTTTGAAAATTGGAGGAAAATTGGCAAATTTTGATTTCAGTTCATCTGGAACAATCAAGTCGCACTGAACGTAGCCAAAAAGAGATCCATCTTTTATCTTTGCTAGAAGAGAGTCTGTAGAAAGAGGTCTTTTATAGGGAAAGTGGGTTCTGACGTGATTTTTGATCTTTTCATCGGTTTTGAAACTTTCCCACCAGTCACACTCCCACATTTCTTCAACTTTGTATCCTTTCTCTTGAATGTATTCTCGTCTCATCTCATTCATCTCTCTCTTCTTATTTCCTCGCTCGATATCCTGTTCTGTTAAGGAGGGACGAGCTTCTTGACAAGAACAAAAGTGATAGTAGCATCCCATTGCCTCGAATACTGTTTTACAGTGATCACAATAACCGTCCACATTAAAACAGTCAATTTTCTTCTGTTTTCCAGATGTAAAAAAGCTCTCAATTTTACATTCTGGTCTTGATTCTTGAAAGAAAGACATGACCATATTCTCAAAGTTGCGAGTTCGATTATGTCTAGCCTTGAATTTCTGCATATCAGTGTCAAACTCCCATCTCGTATACAGTCCTGTTGGTATATCTTGACACATTGAATAGGGGTAAAGCTGACTCGCATCAATTCCAACGATTGACTTACAAATATTTGATGAATCTCTGATAAAGGTTTCGTCTACAACAGCTTTTCGAGTGAACACAATCGAAGGCCCACCAGTCATGTCTTCTCGTATTTTTTCACACAAGTCATTATCACTTTCGCAAAGTGGATAAAACTTGTAATTTGTAGATTTGTGTAGACAAATGTTTGCTAGATTTGGAAGTGTACATCCAAGTTTCAACATATCTATCCCCTTGTTATGATAAAACTGAATCATTTTTTGAGTTGCCTCCAGGGTTGGAACTACATCCTTGTTGTTGTACCACTTCAAAAAGTCTTTGAACACTGTCATTCCATTTTTCTTCCAAGTCTCTTGTAAGTAATTGTAATTATCCAAACCAGATGAAGGAACAGTCTTGATTTGAAGTTTTTTCAGTGCTTGCTGTTCATCAAGTCCACTCTTCCTCAGTTTTTCATAATCAGTAAAGTCTTTGTCTAGAGGATTGTTGTTTCTAAGTTTACTGAAAAATGCGTCATATGGGGGCAGTCCTGGAAAATCAAGTTTGTCAGGGTTGTCAAACCACTCATAAGGAAAGAATCCTTTTGTTTCACTAGCTTTATAAGCTTTGAGAAATGAGTCCAGAGTTGTTGCCCCTCCCAGAAACTTCTTTATGTCGAGAAATTGTACATCTCCAAACTTGAAAGATATAAAGTCATTTGCTTTTTTGATGACGGATGTTTCTTGTTCTTTATCGCGAATCAAATAGGGGATTAGGTAGGACTTGATCAAATTTAAATCATATCTACCGCTGTTAAATCCAAAAACCGGTAGAGTATTTACATATCTCTCCAGATGTTGTTTTAAATCGATGAGTTGATTTTTCTGAATTCGCCAGAATTGTGTTGACATATCTGCTTCTTCCGAATCTTCAATACATTCATCTTCGTACTCAAACTTGTTACTTGAAAAACTCTGGCCTCGCTCATTCAATTGATCAAAGATTTTTTTCATTCTTTCATGGAAAGCTACTTCAATATCTTGAAATTTTTTTCTCATTTCTAGCTTCCTTTGTTCAGCCAACAGCTCGAGGTTGGATACAAAATCAATTATCAAGTTCTCTGGATCCTTGTTGTACAAGAAGATGGGTTCATCAATCAGATTCGATGATATAGAGACTGAAATTGGAACGTGTTTCCCAATCCAGGTAGTAGTTTGTGTTTCTTTTAGTTCTTCTGTAGGAACACATCGACTCAAAATCGAAAATTGCTAGATTATTGAAAAGTTTGTTGTCTTCAGAAACTGGAAGATTGAATCCTTCTAGCTTTTCAAACAAGGTTTTGCGAAGCTCATATACGTTCTTTGGGTAAATATTTTTCACACGATCCTTACATCTCAGAAGATGTTTGTTGAGAAACTCGGATCTTTTGAAGAAACTATCACAACTAGGGCACCGGAAACACTTAAAGAAGCTATCTATATCATTTGTATGAATGATATGATTGTTGAATCGCAGTAATTTGACTGTTTTATCAAATCTACCAATACTTCTTTGTGCTAGTTCTCCCACATATTCTCCCTCTTGAATATCAAAATCGTAAATAAAGATGTTGCGTCCAATTATTTCCTCGACAACAGGTAAGTCTTCAACGGAAACTTCACGAAATTTCTTAGGATCATAACCAGATTTTGTTATGAATTCTGTAAAATATCTGGAGGTGTGAGTGTCGAGATCCTTGTGTCCGTTCATGTACATGGCCAATGCGCGGAATAGACACAAATGATCTTTGTAAGGTTCCTTGTCCTTGTTAGATAAAAGACAGTTAACAGAATGGTTTTTCAGTAGAGGTTCGGGTAAGACAGAATCTGGACATCCCATTGGGATGTTTTTCAGCAAAGCAGCAAAAATTGTAACGTTAGTAATCAACTTGAATCGCCACTTTGTGTTCTGGCGTTCTTGTGTACATTGTTCCACAATATCAAATTTTTCTACTTTTCCTTGGATTGTTATCAAATCCGCTTTCGTACAAAGTAAGTGGGATTTTTCAAACAGAGTATTGTTTTCATGAGCGTAGAAATGTCGATATTCACCAGTCTCAATATTTCGAAGAACAAAACTCAGAGCAATATTGATTTTTGCGGCGGAGTCGAGCTTGTTGAAGACTTCTTCAAGTTTCTCGTCAATGATTTTAGTATCTAACTTGGACATTTGGAAGTTAAATACCTTATGTCTCCCATTTTCCATCTCCGTATCCACCAGAAAATGTTGACATACACCAAGTTCCTCCTTCAATTTTTCACCATCTTCCCCTTCTTCCTCCACAATCTTGTTCAAGTCGGCTACCGTATCACTAGGCTTCCGTTGTTTTGCTCCATGTTCCTTTCTCCGATGTTGCTGGAGAGAGTAGTAACTCGGGAACTCTTGCTCACAAGAAGAACACACCGTTGATTGCTTGGAACTTCCTGGAGCATGTTTCTTAGCAACATGATAGTTCATTTCTTGTTGATTGTAAGTGGAATACTTACATTCAGCACAAGAAACAACTCCTCTAGCACATCTTTTTTGATGTCTCGCAGCGTTTATTCGAGTAAACATGTTTCCGCAGTCCTCACATTTGACTTTCTCGTTTCGGTTAAGTGCAGGCATTATCTAAAAATAATTGGGACTTTTGAAATGTTCCAAATTTAAAAACTTAAAGTACCAATTGAATGAAAATACTTACTTTTCGTGAAGTAACGAAATGTAAAATTTTAAGTAAAATTCAATTGACTGTTTCTGATTGATGAATGACAAAATGAATGATTTAACCCAATAAACTAAGTGTATTTATACTATCAATGACGCCTACGCAATTATCCTTTTATGGCAATGACGTCATTCTTTGAATAGAAGTAACGTCACCGCCTACGCAATTTCTCTTTTATGGTAATGACGTCATTCTATATTTAGAAGTGACGTCACCACCCACGCAATGTTCCTTTTATGATAATGACGTTATTCTAGAAATAGGAAGAGGATCTTGGGAAGAGGGATCTGTGAACAACCCAATTACCATCGAAGAGGATGAGGGGTTCTCTGAGCCAAGAACTCCAGTCAGCGAACCACCAGTGATGGAGGCAAGACCAGCTTTGCGCTCCATTGAGAACTTGCAAAATTTTGAGAACTCAGCTGCTCGACAGCTCTTTGATTTGTAAATAAATTGGTTACTGTCTTGTGCTTTGTAATTTAATTTCTTTGTATCTAGTAAAATTATTTTCAAGAGATAAGAACAAAGAGATCATAGAAAAGTTTATTAAGAAATTTCAATGGTAAAAATTTGTTAAAAATGAAACTAATTATGCATCTGGTAAATACTTTTATAGAATTTTGTTAGAAAGATGGCAAAAAAATTAAACCAGTTTTTGCAAGCATGTTAAAAACTTTACATTAATTTTTTTTGCATCATGCAAAACTTTTCATAATTTTTTTACACACTTGTTAAAAAAATCAAAGAAAATGTCGCAAATTAAGAAAAATTTCATTAAATATTTTCGCATTTTAAAGAAAACTGAAAAAAGATTTTCTTGCACTGTTAATAATTAAATAAAATGAAAATCTTTGTTTTGATTTTGATCGCAAAAAAATCTCTTTTTTGCATGTAGATTGATCAAAAATATTGGAAAAACAATGTATTAAGATAGGGAATAGTACTTAAAGTCAGCAATTATGAAAAATTTTTAGCATTAATTTAACAAGTTTTTTACAAAAAATTTTTGCAATTTTTGCAAATGAATAAGAAAAAAATAAGTTTGATTTTTGCATTTGTTTTCAAAAAAATCACGAAAAAACTTGCATCTAACACAAATATTTGTTGAAAATTTTTGCACACTTGTTGAAAAAACCAAAACAGTTTTTGCATCTTGTAAAAAATGTTTAATTAAATTTTTGCAAACGTGTTGAAAAAATCAAACCAAAATTTGCATCTTGCGAAAAAACTCTTGATTTAAATATAAACAATTTTGACAAGATTTTTATTAACAAATATTCAATTATTAATAGAAAATTTGATACGCTCACTATTTACAGTACCAAAACCATCAATAAAACAATCAACAATTTTCAACAAATCAGTCACATACTTTGAGTTTTGAACTTTTCGAATCCTTTCCAAAAAAGCTGATCCAAGAGTCTGAGTGGATGCAAGCTTCTGAGCAGAACTGAGATAATGTCTTTTGAATTTTTTTTGCAGCAGTCGTTTCTTTGCAACACTGGGTAATTTTTCCGGTATTCTACATTTCAAGTTGTGTTTGACTGCACGATTCAATTGATTGAAAACTTCACCTCTTGATGAAATAATAATGAAATAAAATCTGTGTTTGTATAAAGTATATATACAGTCAACAATTTGATAAGTGAAATGATATTTATCTAATCTTTGCAAAATCTGATCGAGTGATGATCCGATTAATACTAAGTGAAATTTGCAATTTTCCACTGGGCAGAATGATGAATGGTTAGATACACAGTAGTCTTGGGTGACAATAAATTTTTCATAAAAGTTTTCTGAGACAGAGATAAAAAGAGATTTTGCATTGTAGTCCGAATAAAAAGTGGGATATGCTTGACACATAGCAGATGCCATCACCGATTACTTGTTGAAAATGATTTTTATCTATATTGAATTGCTTATATAGTAGTTACATCACCTACGCAATGTCCATATTTGGATCATCACCTACTCAGTATTCCATATAAGGTAAGAAATACCTTAAATGGGTTGTACAGTGAGTCATCTAGATTTCCTAATTTCTATAAATTTACAAATATCATTATTTTGAAATATCTACTACTGATCAGTTGGTTCTGAATCTCAAATCAAAATTGTATTCACGAAAAGATATCCTTCCCAACTATATTGAACTCGCTAAGAACCAAAAAAGGATTGGGAGATTTTCTTGGTCCCAAAAACCCTACAACGGAAAAATTTACTTTGAACCTTGCTTCCAATTGCTAAAGAAAAATGAATCTGGACAATTCGAAAAAAACCAGCAAGTCTATCTTGGTGAAAAAGAAGGGGAAAGGATATCAGCAATACGGAATACTGTTATTCACGATGCTGAAAACCTTGGACTCGTTCCTCTATTGGAACCCTATTCTGACAAAGACTCAACCATGGAGCAGGAACTTGCAAACTGTCATGCGGTGTATGACGTAGCAACATACAAGAAAAGAAGGGTGTGTGTCACAATCAAGAAGTACAGTGTGAACAAGCCACCCTACATTCAGATTCGACTCTTCACTGCAAAGGAGAACGAAGTCTTGAAGCAAGTTGCCTATGTCAACTATACTTTGAACGAATTCAAAGAACTTGCCCAAGTCTTGGGAGATTTTATGTTTGTTGAGAACTGTAATGTTCAATAATTTTGTTGTTGAGTGATGTTATTATAGTAATGTAATTCAAATATTCATCTTCTTGAATCATTTTTCAAAACTTCTTTGAGCTGAGCAGTATGAGTTGGAACATTGGTTTTTCAAGAAATCTTATTTTAAAGCTTCAAAATAAATTGGGACTTTTTCATATCGTCCGACAAGAAAAGTCCCAGAAATTTTCACTAACAGTTTTGAAATCTCGAAATTTACCAAAATTGCAAGATTTGGATACAGAATCACAAATTTCTCAAATTGAGTGGACTTTGCATAATGGAAGACAAAAAATTTTTCTAAGTTATCGTTCAGATATTAAAAAAATAGATCTTATAGAGTATCGTAGAAAAGGAAACACTTGGAAGAACAATCAGAATTTTCAGTTGAAAAAAAAAGAGTATGATAATTTGGTTGATTTTATCCCCTCAGTTTTGTCTTATGTAGAAACATTCAAAAAAACTTGTATCATTATTGACGAATGCACTGTAGAAAATGAACGTTCAGAAATTGAATGAAGTTCTCAGAAATTTTGATTTGATAAAGCATGATTTTTCATCAAATACAAAAAGAAAAAATTACTTTCTTTGTACCTGTATTGTTTTGGACCCAAACATAAATTTGAAAGAAATGGACCAAAAATTTCCTTTTGGGGGTCTAATTGGATACGGAAATTCTTGTATGGATTACTTTTTTGCAAATTCAAAAACTTTGAGACTTCATGCAATTTTACATGATGCAGCTGGATCTGTGAATTCTACTACTTATAAGGGACCTGGTTATTGTTATGTTTTACCTAGATTTCCAAGTTCTTGTTTTCTTGGTCACGTGACTGGATTAATCTTTTGTTTATATGTTAAAATTTTTGCTTCATCAGTATATGCATTGTTCGATTGTTAGTTATTCTAACAAAAATTTTCAGCGAAAACAGTTACCATCATGAGTCTAGTTGTTTTGGATATTGAGTGTATTGAAAACAAAATAGTTAAAAAGTTAGGAGTTTATCAAAATGGACAAACTGTGGGATATTCCTTTCTTCCTCCCAAAAAGTTCAAGGGTACATCTCGGTCTGCTTGGTGTACGAAGCATCTTCATGGAATCAATTGGAACAGTGGCCATGAAAAATATACTGAGCTTGAAAAAATATTGAAAAAACTAAAAGCTCCAGAAACGGAGTTTTTTGCAAAAGGTTATGAAAAATGTAAAATTCTGTCAGAAATTTTGGAAACAAAGGTTACAAACTTGGATGACTACGCATGTCCAAAAGTTCAGAATTTGATTTTCAAAGATGAAGAATATGATTGGAGGTGTAGCAACTACCCATTTCGTCATGCAAATACTCTTCACTGTGCAGAAAGAAAAGCATTTGCATACGGAACATGGACTCGATGTTTTTTTAATAAATTGTAAATTACCTTAATAATTTTGTATTATTGTGTTTTTGAAATTTAAATGTTAGTCATTATCAATTTTTTCATTCCAGAGTTGAGATGGGTGATGAATGTGACAAGCAATTAAATTTAGGAAATTTTGTTTTTGATGAGGAGAATCATGAACGAAAATCTTGGAAGTTTTTTGGACGTACGTGTAATAGATCTCTTTTAGTGTTTATGTGCCAATTTTTTGTCATAGTTTTAATACTAGCATGTGCAATCGTTCGAATAATGTTATCCACTACATGTGAAGAACAACTGTTTGGGTAGCAATTTTATCAAGTACAGTCGGTTATATTTTACCTTCTCCAAAGCTATGAACAAAATAATTTCTGACAAAGAACGAGTTTTTATTTCGCTAGTTGGACCGAGTGGATCTGGAAAATCACATCTTATTTTTGAGTGGTTAAAAATTGGTACATTTCAACCAAAGTTTGACAAAATTTTTTATTTTTATCAACATTATCAACCTCTTTATGGACAAATGCAAAGAAAAAACCTCAAGTTTATCCAAGGAGTTGACTTTGAACTGATTGAAAACCTTCCCAATAATGGAACAAAATACCTGTTAATATTTGATAATTCTTGTGAAGAAATTTCAAATTCTAAGCAGTTTGTAAAAGTTGCTACTGCTGGAAGACACAGGGGACTGAATACAATATATATTAAGCATAACTTGTTTCATCAAAGCAAATTGGGAAGAGATGCTGAGTTACAAAATACACATATAGTCCTTTTCAAGTCACCGAGAGATGTTTTACAAATCAATACATTAAGTCAACAACTAGGTCTAGGATCTCAATTGAAAGAGTGGTATCAAGATGCAACATCTACTCCTTATGGTCATTTACTCATTGATTTAACTCCAAAAACAGTTGATTCGCTAAGATATTGCACAAACAGTGGTTCAGTTCCATCAAAGTTTTATCTACCAGCAGGAACAGAAACTAAGTTTTTGGACGATGAGCATACAATACGTCTCTATACTCCCAATATTCCAAACATTTTCCCAAAAACTTCAAAAACAATTCATCCTCCATTGTCCAAAAAGTTTCATTCAATTCCTCAGCGAATGTCTAGTAAACTTACTACGAGGCGAGCTACAGGATCGTCGAAAAGTAGACGTAGTAAAATATCGACGAGAAATATCTGAACTCACACGAAGAAGAACTTCACTGCATAAAAGGAGAACTATTTTGAGCTCACCAAAAGGCTTACAATTAATATCTGTTATCACTCCTTTTGTCATTAAACGATTGACGTAGTATGGATCAGTTTGTTCTAATTCTTTACTCAATTTATTAATCACAAAGCACACTTCCAAAAAAAACCAAAATTGTAACAAAAGCAAGAAAAAGAGGAGATTGTACCAAAAAATTTTGATTCTATTTACAGTGCTGTAAATGCAAAGTTGAAAACGAGTAACAATAAGCACCTTATTGATTTAATTTTGAACTCTCCTAGAATTAGACTAAGTCAGTCAGAAAATATCATATTAGATAATCGAGACACAAAAGAATCAATTGTAGACTTTGTGTGTGCACTAAAACGAAAAAATACCGACTTTCCCGATATTTACTTTACCATTTTGGAAGCAACTCAAATTCCACCTAAACTTGTTACCAACAAGAATGCCAAAGCGAAAGACAGAGGAACTTGGATCCCTTTCAAAATCTGAAAGGGTAAGTCTGAACAGATTGTATTCTAGGGGTAGAGCTGCGTACGGTTCTGTGCGAAACTTGAGTAAAGCAAGCGGATTGTCAAAAAAGAAAGTAGAACAGTTTTTACAAACCAAAACATCGTATACAAAATTTGGTTCCCCAATCAGACGTTTACGAAGGCTTCAAGCATTTTCAAAATATATAAATGAAATTTGGTGTATGGATTTGGCATTTGTGGACAAACTAGCTCGTCAAAACAAGGGAGTCAAATATTTATTGGTTGCTGTTGATGTTTTTTCGCGATTTGTCAGAGTTCAAACAATGAAAACTAAATATGCCAAAGACACTTTGCAAGCTTTCAAAAAAATGATTTCTCGAAAAAACACTCCTGAAAAGCTTTGGGTTGATAAAGGAACGGAATATGGAGGAATTTTCAAAAAATTTTGCAAGGAAAAAAGCATTGAAGTTTACTCAACCATGAATGAAACAAAAGCTGCATTTGCAGAGAGAGCCATTCAATCATTAAAACACATTATTTACCGCTACATAGAAGATCATGGTGAAAAATTCATTAACAAGTTGCTGCAATTTGTGTCTACAATGAATTGTCGCATCAATAGATCTATTGGGAAATCACCTAGAGATGTCAAGAATACTGATTTCTTCTCAATTTTGTACAATAAACCTCTAACAAGGTATAAGAAACTAAAATTCAAAGTTGGAGACAGAGTGAGAATTTCAAAGAATGATATTCCGTTCCGAAAAGGATATAAACCACAATTTACAGATGAAATTTTTGAAATTTCGGCAGTCTCTACAAAAAAGCCTCCAACATACATCATCAAAGATCTCGAAAAAGAGGAAATTCTTGGAAAATTTTATGAAAAAGAGCTTAGAAAATGTTCTGATTAAAGGTAAATCATTTTTAAAATAAATTTTTACCGATCAGTTGTCATGGATTCTTTCACTATTGAGTTGGTTTCCAACGCTTCTTTTAATTGTTATCCGAATAATAGTCTTAGTTCTTTTACAAATTTTCTACCTGAACAAATACATTTGAAAGGAGAATGGGAGGTTGCTATTTCAGAAATATCATACCCTTCTTTGTACCAAAATGTTATAGAGGGAAAGTTTACATTCGTAGATGGAAGAGAAAGTTCTGAGGAGAAAAGGAAGATTGTACCGATGAACATTGAACCAGGATTGTATCCAAGTATTGTTGATATAGTTGTAGCCATGAACAACAAAATTCGAGAACGTCTAGGAGCTCAAGTTTTTGAATATAACGGAATCTATGTATCAGTAGATAAAATTACACAAAAAGTTGCTGTTCATTTACCTGAGAGTCAATCAGTGTTTATAATTCAGAGTGCTGATTTGAGCCACATTTTTGGTTGTGATTTGGAACAAAATCAAACAGGGGTTATAATGAAAGGAAAAGGTCCACATTATCCTCAGTATTCTTACGACATTATAAGAATACATTCCCTAATGATATACAGTGATATTATAGAATATAACATAGTTGGTGATACAAAAACTCCCTTGTTGCGTTGTATTCTATTTATCTCCAAAGTGAAGAGTGGAGATATAATTTCTACAGGACAGTACATGAATTATCAATCCTTTACAAATTTACAGTTTAAAAAGCTGTTGAAAAATTCGTTCCATAGTATCAAGATAGAACTAAGAGATAGTACAGGCGAAAAAATTCCTTTTGTGTCCGTAGGAATCACTCGAGTTGTTCTCTTGTTCCGCAAGATTTCGAATAATCATTTTTGATTTAAACTTCATACGAAATGGTTGCTCAAAAATCAGCTGATTTCCCTATTTTTCGAGGACATGCAAGACAGCGTGGAAGAGGATTTGGAGCTCTTGCGCAAACTCTTGGGAGAACTGCAATCCCCTTTATTAAAACATATATAGTCCCAGCTGCAAAAAGAATTGGGGCAGATTTGTTTGAAATCGCTGCTCCAGAGATTGGGGAAGTTGTTACTGGACGTAAAAAACTCAAAACATTTGCAAAAGATGTGGGAACAAAAACAGTTCGGAAACAATTGGGAGGTGGAAAAAAAAATCTAAGCGTAAAACAGCTAGAACCAGATCCATTTCTCGAAAAGGCAGATCGAAAAACAGTCGCACTCGCAAAGACATTTTTGACAATATAAAATGAGTGTAAACCAAAGCCATTTTCGGTACGGGGCTTTTACAAATTCTTCATTGGAGATTTTTGATAAAGTCCCAGTTTTGGAAACAATTATGTCATCTTACACACAAGAAGTATTCCCCAGTACTTCTCTGGATGAAAGCAGTATTGAGTTTGAATTTGAAACGGATCGTAACCTCTACTTGGATATGCGTGATACCCATCTTAGCTTAAAGCTTCAACTATTTAAAGGAAGATTGTTTGATGCTTTCAAAAAAGAAAAAGCAGAACATAAAGCAAAATCGGAGGAAGATTCAGATGAGGAACGACAAACTTACTTAACTTATGTAAACAATCTACTACGTTCTCTATTCTCCAACTGTGAAGTTTATTTCAACAATACAATGGTCTACAATGCCAATGGATTATATCCTCATAAAGCACAGATATCGAACGAATTCAACTCGTCAGCAGTGAGTAATAAAGGAATTCTTGCTTGTCATGGATACAGTTTTGAAGAAAATCCTGATGCATTTGATATGTATCCATTCACTGATAGAGTAAATTCCTTGGGAACAGGGATAACTTTTTCACTCTATGGAAGGCTCGCCATTGATTTGTTTACTTGCGAAAAACTGTTGCTACCAAACACCAAAGTTCGAATTAAACTTATTCGAGCTAGACCTAATTTTTACATGTTATCTGATAATCCAAATGTCAGTCTGAAAATAGTTGATTGTTCATTGTTTACTAGAAGAATTTTAGTTGCTGAACCTAATCATCAATACTTGCAATGGAATCTGGAAAGAGAACCTGCTCAATACAATTACATGGAAACTATAGCAAGAACCTTTATCATTCCATCTCGTCAAAACCAGTTTATTCAGGAAAATGTTTTCAATAATGCCCCAATCAGAAGGATAGCTGTTGCAATGAATACAAATTCGGCTGTTGCGGGATCTTTTCATGAAAATCCTTTCAATTATCAACAATTTCATTTGAGAGAGCTTAGAATTATTCGGGGTGGAAGAGCAATTATTTCATTAGATACAACTTCTCCTTGTCGACCCTATGTTACAACAATGAAAGCAATGCAGTTTAACGAAAATTTTCTAGCTCTTCCTATGGAAGATTTTCAAAATCACTATATTCTAGTTTTCGACTTGACTTCACTACAGGATGCCGCTGAACACTTGCATTATCCAGAACTTAGTGGAGAAAGCTTGAGATTAGAAATGTTTTTTCAGTTTCCCTTGGAGCAAGTAACGGAAGTGATAGTCTTGGGAGAAAGACTATCAAATGTTCAAATTGACAAATTCGGAACAGTTGCTAAAAATGTTTAGTTTTTTTGAGTTTTCAGGTTCCTATAAAAATATTGTAGCTTTTTTGGGACTTTTCATTGTGATTATCTCTGTACTATATATTTTGTTTTTCTTCAGACTTAAATCTCCAGAAAAAGCAGCTAATGAATGCTGTTTAATTGAAAACCCAAGACATTTCTTCAACCTAGACTGTAAATCAGTGTTCAACATATTTTGTCCAGTTCACAAGTTTTGTGTATGGGACTTTGTTGATTCAGTACCTAAATGCGAGTAAGTCAATAACTTTAGGATTTTCCATCCTAAATTACAATATCATACTTTCTATTTCTTTGTTTTAGATGTAAATCAGCTAACATTTGCGAAAATGGATAATTTTTCACTTCTGCAAATTATTGAAAGAATTCCTGAACTCAGGTTCAAGTACATGGGATCTTACCCCTCTGATAAAGTACCTCAACTAACAAAATACTCTTTTGCAATTGTTAACTCAGCTCCAAGCAATGATAGAGGGGAGCACTGGATCATGATGGCTCGATTGGATAAAACTTACTATTTTGCTGATTCTTTGGGTCGAAAAAGAACAACTTATTCCTTTCTAACAAAAAAGTATCGGCGAATGGATCCTCGAAAGCTACAAAAAACTGATAATTTGTGTGGATTTTACGCAATTTATTCAGAATTTCTTCTTTTTAAATTCTACCAGACAAACTTGAATAATATTCACGATGTGCATGTTTTGAATTTTATAAGTAATTTTATGTAAATTTGTAGTTTTTTCATTTGTAAGTGTAAATTATGGCAGTAAGTTTACTATATGATGCAGTGATTTATATACTTTCTTTGTAATTTAAATTTTTTTCTCAAAAAACTTGACTTTTTTCGAAGTCTCTGTAGGTTCAGAATAGATTCAGATAGGTAGAAACTAAAAGTATCTAATAAATTTTTATCATATCAAATTAAACAAAATCTTGTCGTGTTTTGAATTTTTTCGAAAAAATTTTTTTGATAAAAATTCCAAGTTTTTGCACAAAAACTCTTACCATTGACTTACCATCCACCAAAAAACTAAAGACATAACCTTTATTCTACAATATACACGTAATTAACAATTAATTGTTCTCAATTAGGTAACGCGCGCCCAGATTTTTGTGAAAAAATTAGACAAAAAACAAAAAAATTACGTTTTTCTTACCATTATCTTATCATCACACAAACCATAAAACCTTACCATCGGTATTCCCTATCTTAATACATTGTAGACTCTATACCCAATCTTAATAGATAGCTGGAAGACGGGATGCTCTATTCCCTATCCTAATACATGGGGGTCTTCCTCCTCCCCCCCTGATCACCTCCAACATCTACTACTCCGGGGAGTATGTGACATTCAACCAGAATGGTAAAATGCAATTTCGCATTCCAATTTTTATTTGAACATCTAGCTGGGAAATTGATGGTTTTGATGAAATAGTTACGTTAATTGATCGATCAGACAAATCGGGAAGGGTTAGTTTTGACTGACATGCCAGTTATTAAAATACCGGTTTGGACGCGTAAATTTTTTATTCAGCACACACTGAAACTGCGGAATCAGAACAACAGTAGTCTCAGTGACAACAACAACGAAAAAAACGGCAAAAATTTGAGATTGTGATTAGAAATTATCAGAAATCACTCCAAGTTGTAACGATTGTGCCTACCATTGTTACAGAGCAGTTCACGAGAAACAAGGAAGGGTATTGGGACGACGTTTCCAGCCTTCTGAGGAGAAATAAGAGCGTTATTTTACCGGATTCCAGAATCCGGAAGGGTCTCAGGAGAGAACTGTAACTCGTTATTTTAACAATTTTTAGCTTCCCGAATGTCTTGAGTTGAATTTATTTAATATCAAATTCGTTTTCAGATAATGAGAAGCTAGGAGTTGGGGGAAAAGGTTGATCCATCTTCGATCGAGATGATGATTTTTATCTACTGAACAAAAACAATAGTAATATAATAAATAAGCATTGGCCCTCTTTTTAGGAGTGCCCTCGTGGTCTGGGGATACTGAGACCCAGCCATGAGCTCACTTTTTTGCATAAAATTAAATTAATCAGAGCTTTCTGATCAAAGCCGGAAACAGTAACGTTTCTGTCGACCCGATGTTAGTAAGACCACCAAAAGAACTGGCTTTGGCGAGGACGGTGAAAAGCATATAGAGCTGTGTTTAGACGCTAGCCAGTCGTTTTAGAACATAGTTTTTTTCCGTCGATATGTACTTCCGGGCGAATGTTACACAGATGTTTTTATGGCGCTAGTGGTCGTTATTCATTTTAACATCATGATCGGCAGAACCGTTAGTGAGCACTCCGCGCCGAGCAGATGCTCAAAAATGTGCCAGTCGGTCATATTTGGAAGTCTGACCTTTAGCAATACGAACGACGTATTTTTAGCTTGAAATGGAACTTTTCAAATTTCAAATTGAGCATGTCATGCTAAACTTTTTCGCGACAACTTAAAATCTCAGAAATATTAGATCAGAACAATCGAGTTACAATCGCAGGAAAGTGGTAAGAAAAAGCAACGGGAAATTGCTATTCGCAATTCTCAGATATAATATCATACTAGAGTAGAGCTGTGTTATCCTGAAATAGAAGACAGAACGATTGTGAACAACGAAAATACAAATTAGAAGTGGACCGGCGTGAACCTTCGGTGGATAGGTGGACAGCCGAAGTCTCCCAAGGGTCAAGCCCCAGGACTCGATTTTCAAATTAAAATTCAGTTCCCAAGCTGGAATTTATCAAATTCAAACTTCTTAAGTTAATTTTAATTCCTTTAATGCTAGAGTTGCTGATTAATTTAATTACTCCAATTCTCGAGTGTGCTGGTATGTGAGTACCCAATTTAATTTTCTTGAGTGTGTTTTTTACTTGTTATATTGACGTAGGGAGAGTTTTAGGTTGATCCATCTGAAATGGATCAAGTTCTATTGTCTAAAAAAAGTAACTGTACGGATTGTTCCGACCCTGTTTTTTCAGCTGCAAACAAAGGGTCTCTGCGGGTACTAGGCAGAACACCAATAATAGCCCTGAACCTGGGGGAACGCAACATAAAGTCTGGTATGCCAACGGAAAAAAGAATGTA
The DNA here is from genome assembly GCF_963678635.1 of Symsagittifera roscoffensis. Lineage (NCBI taxonomy): Eukaryota > Metazoa > Xenacoelomorpha > Acoela > Convolutidae > Symsagittifera > Symsagittifera roscoffensis. The sequence goes on from NC_087069.1 coordinate 7,556,348, forward strand.
CGTGCTGGACACGGATGCATCGGTAGTAGCGATTTCTGGAATTCTCCATCAAGAGCAAGAGTGGAACAGGAAGACAGTCTTGAGGCCGATAGCATACTGGAGTAAAGTTTTGAGTGATAGATGAAGTACGGCGCGCCTAAAGCAGAGATGTTCGCGGTGGTTACCTTTGTCGAAAAATAGAGAGCATATCTAGGTAGCGAGCCATTCAAGTTACGGGTCGACAATAGAGCACTCAGTTGGTTGAAAACGTACTCAATGGATCAGAGCTACATTGGGAGAAGGATAGTTCGTTTGGATAGTTCGCATTTAAAAATCAAAATGCCGATAGCTTGAGTAAGAAGACGGAGTTCTACGAGAGACAGGAGCAGAGGGAGGCGGATAGACCAGAAATCAAAGATGGCTTCTCCTCGATAACCAAGAGCGGCCTCTGTGTCAGTGTTTTGTTGAATACTCTTGATATGCCCATCACAATCCAGTGGGGAAAGAAATTGGGATACCCTCTACCCGGAAAACTCGATATAAAATGACCGAAAATGAAAAAAATAATGAAGTTCTTGATTGTCACAATCATAGGGGTATGATTTGTATCTTGAAAAATTTGAAGAAAATAAAATATTCATCAGGTCTTGTGAAATCGCTTAAGTCAGAGACAGACGATGGACATTCGAGCTGTTCGAATTTCCCGGAAAGACCCACACTAGATGAAATGGAAATGGAAAAACCGGTCTTTATCAGAAAGAGAGCACTTGAGGGGCAGGGTAACGGACGAACAGCTCGAAGCCATCAAGGACGTACTAGAGCGAAATGAGGGAGTTTTTCCGAAACATAAGGCCGACATTGGATGTTGTATTTTTGTTGAACACGAAATAGAACTTGAAGAGTCAGCGGTACCGCACAGGGATGGGGCGAGGCCTATGACCTCCCACAAATCGGATGCATGTAGGAAAGAGATAGAGACCTTACTAGAGTATGATATAATAGAACCATCCAAATCACCGTGGGCGTATGAAGTACTGATGGCTAAGAAGAAAGGCGATCAATTGAGGCTTTGTTGTGCTTTTCGATATCTGAACTCTGTCACGGTGAAGGATGCCTATCCCATACCTAGAATTGATGAGAACCTCTCGAAGTTAGGGGACGCAATTTTTTTTTACAAATCTTGATTTAGGATCAGCTCTTTGACAGGTTCCACTGAGGAAGCAATACTGGGACAAAGCAGGGTTCGCATGAGAGCTGGGTCTGTTTCGATGGAAAAGGATGCCCTTTGGTCTTTGCAAGGCCACGTCCACGTTTCAACGACTGATGGCACACGCATTGATAGGTGTAACGAAGAAATACGGCAACCTGGTAGTGTGCTACGTGGATGACGTGGTAATAGCGACACCTACACTAGAGGATCACGTCGAGCGACTGGACGAGGTGTTTGCCTGCATGAAGAGATCGGGACTAAAATGCAAACCGTCAAAGTGCGAGATACTCAAGGACTCTATTAAGTACCTAGGGAGGATGGCTGACAGACATCGCATCAGATCAGACCTGGATGCAGTAGAAGCGGTTCTGACCTGGAAATCACCAAAGACGGAACATCAATTGATGAGCTTCTTGTGTTTTGCGAACTATTACAGGGGATTCATTAAGGGCTATGCGAACAAAGTGTACCCAATGCAAAAACTCATGAGGCACAAAGGCAAGAATTTCACGTGGAACAATGCAGCAGAAGAGTCATTCCAAAGAATAAAGAAGGAATTGTGTGAAGCACCGGTGTTAGGTATGCCAACGGAAAAAGGAAGGTACGTGCTGGACAAGGATGCATCGGTAGTAGCGATTTCTGGAATTCTCCATCAAGAGCAAGAGTGGAACAGGAAGACAGTCTTGAGGCCGATAGCATACTGGAGTAAAATCTTGAGTGATAGATGAAGTACGGCGCGCCTAAAGCAGAGATGTTCGCGGTGGTTACCTTTGTCGAAAAATAGAGAGCATATCTAGGTAGCGAGCCATTCATGTTACGGGTCGACAATAGAGCACTCAGTTGGTTGAAAACGTACTCAATGGATCAGAGCTACATTGGGAGAAGGATAGTTCGTTTGGATGGCTACAGCATGATAATTGAATACAGGACAAGAGATAAAAATCAAAATGCCGATAGCTTGAGTAAGAAGACGGAGTTCTACGAGAGACAGGAGCAGAGGGAGGCGGATAGACCAGAAATCAAAGATGGCTTCTCCTCGATAACCAAGAGCGGCCTCTGTGTCAGTGTTTTGTTGAATACTCTTGATATGCCCATCACAATCCAGTGGGGAAAGAAATTGGGATACCCTCTACCCGGAAAACTCGATATAAAATGACCGAAAATGAAAAAAAGAATGAAGTTCTTGATTGTCACAATCATAGGGGTATGATTTGTATCTTGAAAAAATTGAAGAAATTAAAATATTCATCAGGTCTTGTGAAATTGCTTAAGTCAGAGACAGACGATGGACATTCGAGCTGTTCGAATTTCCCGGAAAGACCCACACTAGATGAAATGGAAATGGAAAAACCGGTCTTTATCAGAAAGAGAGCACTTGAGGGGCAGGGTAACGGACGAACAGCTCGAAGCCATCAAGGACGTACTAGAGCGAAATGAGGGAGTTTTTCCGAAACATAAGGCCGACATTGGATGTTGTATTTTTGTTGAACACGAAATAGAACTTGAAGAGTCAGCGGTACCGCACAGGGATGGGGCGAGGCCTATGACCTCCCACAAATCGGATGCATGTAGGAAAGAGATTGAGACCTTACTAGAGTATGATATAATAGAACCATCCAAATCACCGTGGGCGTATGAAGTACTGATGGCTAAGAAGAAAAGCGATCAATTGAGGTTTTGTTGTGCTTTTCGATATCTGAACTCTGTCACGGTGAAGGATGCCTATCGCATACCTAGAATTGATGACAACCTCTCGAAGTTAGGGGACGAAAATTTTTTTTACAAATCTTGATTTAGGATCAGCTCTTTGACAGGTTCCACTGAGGAAGCAACACAGAGACCAAGCAGGGTTCGCATGAGAGCTGGGTCTGTTTCGATGGAAAAGGATGCCCTTTGGTCTTTGCAAGGCCACGTCCACGTTTCAACGACTGATGGCACACGCATTGATAGGTGTAACGAAAAAATACGGCCACCTGGTAGTGTGCTACGTGGACGACGTGGTAAAAGCGACACCTACACTAGAGGATCACGTCGAGCGACTGGACGAGGTGTTTGCCTGCATGAAGAGATCGGGACTAAAATGCAAACCGTCAAAGTGCGAGATACTCAAGGACTCTATTAAGTACCTAGGGAGGATGGCTGACAGACATCGCATCAGACCAGACCTGGATGCAGTAGAAGCGGTTTTGACCTGGAAATCACCAAAGACGGAACATCAATTGATGAGCTTCTTGTGTTTTGCGAACTATTACAGGGGATTCATTAAGGGCTTTGCGAACAAAGTGTACCCAATGCAAAAACTCATGAGGCACAAAGGCAAAAATTTCACGTGGAACAATGCAGCAGAAGAGTCATTCCAAAGAATAAAGAAGGAATTGTGTGAAGCACCGGTGTTAGGTATGCCAACGGAAAAAGGAATGTACGTGCTGGACACGGATGCATCGGTAGTAGCGATTTCTGGAATTCTCCATCAAGAGCAAGAGTGGAACAGGAAGACAGTCTTGAGGCCGATAGCATACTGGAGTAAAGTCTTGAGTGATAGATGAAGTACGGCGCGCCTAAAGCAGAGATGTTCGCGGTGGTTACCTTTGTCGAAAAATAGAGAGCATATCTAGGTAGCGAGCCATTCAAGTTACGGGTCGACAATAGAGCACTCAGTTGGTTGAAAACATACTCAATGGATCAGAGCTACATTGGGAGAAGGATAGTTTGTTTGGATGGCTACAGCATGATAATTGAACACATGACAAGAGATAAAAATCGAAATGCCGATAGCTTGAGTAAGAAGACGGAGTTCTACGAGAGACAGGAGCAGAGGGAGGCGGATAGACCAGAAATCAAAGATGGCTTCTCCTTCATGGATAAGGAAACGTACGATGGTCTTCCAATCACGAGGTGGCTCGACAAGTCTGGCAGACCTATAGAAGGTCATCCTTAGTTACCAGAGGAGCGTCCAGAGAAAAAGATCTGGAAAAGAAACCGATGGATGCCAATGGAGGTAAGGCTCAAGTCGAAAATAGTGAGGGAAACACTCAATTCAAAAGGCTATGATCTCAATCAAGTAAAAAACGGGAAGAGCAGAGATAGGCAAAGACATGAACAGATTACTCGAGAAACTGGCAGACGATAAACCCTTAGCCAGGAAAAAACGCGAATTTGAAGCAGAAGTCACGATATTGGAAAGGAATAGTGCAGATGGTAGTGAGGACTCCTTGAAAGAAGAAAAACCTGACGAAAAAAAAGTTGTGCAGTCATTAATTGAACAAAATTCCTGAAGAAGTGCTGAAGCGGTTTATGGTGAGAAAGAAAAAAGTGGAATTTAAGGAGGATGCGGAACACCTTGGGACAGACAAAACTTCGGGGAGTGGCCCACTGCAGAAGAAGATGTCGAAAAAGAGAAATTGTCCAGGGAGTGCGACGAATGGGATGAAGACTCAGAGAAGAGCAGCGATGACCAAGATAGCCTATGCATGAGATTGGCAGAAGAGAAGATGAGGCACTGCGACATGGAGCTACAAACTGACCCTTTTTCAGGAATATACAATTTGGATTAGCAGGTGGGCGGAAGTGAAGAACTTGAGAAAATTGCAGTATCCAGGAGACCGTTCAGGGAGCTATCGTGTAATTCAAATGTCAGAACAAATCTAGTGCCAGAAGATGACAGGAAAGTCTTGAGGACGATAATTTGCGTCAAGCTGAAAGACGACATTCACAGTCCCGAAGAAATGAATGGTCAGATAATGGCATTGAAGGATCACGTCAAGGCGAGATACAGGCTATCGGATTCGATAAGAGCCCAGAAGAATGACAAGATGACGAGCCCCCTTTCCGAATGGATCCGGATGGGAGCCAAAGAGAAAGGGTATCTGGAAGAAGACAGCTACAGGATCTTGAGCCAGTTCCACAAGGAGAGAAAAAATTTACTCTATCACACAGCTGATGGGGTGGTAGCATGCAGGAGAAAGGATGAGGAGAAGATACTACACAAGCATAACGTCATCATACTACCGCAGTTGTACCAGACTGAAGTGTCATTCAGATCGCACGATCAAATGGGACACCAGGGGATAGACATGGTACAACAGAGAATACTACACAGAGTTGACTGACCGGGGTTAAGGAAGGCTTGCGAGAGATGGGTGAACTCCTGTCTGGCGTGTTTACAAGTGAAAGATCCAAGGAAAAAGAAATTCTCACTCAAGTCTTTGGACAGCTCGGATATTAACGAGGTTGTACAGATAGACCATCAAAAGATCTGCTTGACAGAGTCGGGTTACAACCAGATTCTGGTCATAATAGTCCACTTTACGAAGTTGGCAGAAGCGGTGCCCTGTCAAACAGCATCAGCGGAGGAGACTTGCGACCACTTGATAACACACTGGATATCAGGATATGGTTGTCCGAGGACATTCCAGTCGGACAACGGGAAAGGCTTCGTAAGTGACTCGACAAAAGAATTGATGAAGAGGTCACACCTTGCTCAAGCGCACTCAACGACTTACCATCCTCAGAGTAACGCGTTAGTGGAGAGACAGAACAGAACGTTGGTGAACATGCTTAGGGTGTATTGCTCGAGATACATGACAGACTGTGATAAATATCTGCCGCAAGTGGTAGGGGCGTACAACAGTACGCAACACTCGACAACAGGAATCAGTCCCTTCATGATGTTAACGGGCAGGGACAGAGAAATGCCCCCAATATTCTTTTACCCAGAATACGAAGGGAAAAAGACATCGCCTCAAGCTTATGTGAAAGAAGCGGTCAAGAGACAACAGGAACTAAACGAGCTCCGCAGGAGGAACACGGCGCCAGCACAAAAGAGGCAGCGGAAGAAATGCGATGAGAGGATACTTCAAGCAAAACCGTATGCAGTGGGCCAATACGTCTGGGGGTTCCAGAATGTCATACTTCCTAAGGGGACGAAGAAACTACTTAAGAAATGGCGAGGATCGTTCATGATAACGGAAGTACACCAGCAGGGACGGTTCTACCGCTTGAGTAGGGGTCGATCAGCGGATTATGAAAATCAGAAACCTCATGTTCCATCTCCGGAAGACTGGTGCGTACCGCAGAATATGGAGGGACTTGAGTACCTATTGCTAGAGCCAGCATGTGAGGTGAACGAAAAAGGCGCCAGAGAAAGAATGATGGCAACATGGACGTGTGCATGGATGACAATGAGAGGATAGATGCGGACTCAGATGTGAAATCCTTTGCGGAAGAAGACTGGAAAGCCCCAGAGCAGAACGGGGTGCCGGAAGTTAACGGAATCAGACTTGCCGATAACAGCAGGATGCGCGACCTCACGAGCAAAGAGCAAGGAGATGAAGGGCAAAGCCTCCAGCAGGTCGAAGTGTCAGCGGAAAAAAAACGTGAAAACGAAAGATCCCCTCTTCGGTTGGAAAGCAAGAGACAGACCGCTCGAGATACCGCCAGATATTTTAGACCCAGTATCATCGACGGGGACATCGATAAACATTTCGGTCCTTGGAGTTGGTGTAGGACTTACCCACACCGAAAATTGGATGATAAGAGACTCAGAGAAGTGAGAGAGACCAACGGACTGGAACTGGATAAGAAGGAAGCTGAGACTACCATAGGACGAAATTTCAAAACCAAATTTAATATACCCAATGAATATTCAAAGAACATCCTGATCACGGACAGCGACTTCATTTTGTCAGACAGGACAAGCGCGATCTGTATAACGGCGGACATAAGCTTCAAATCGAGACTAGAGGCCGATTTCAAGAGAAAATATCAGAACGTGGAGCTTCTATTCAGGCAGAGACCGGGGTTGTGAGGAATGGCTGCGCTTCCCCCATCAGTTTCACAAGTCCGGGTAAATACCTGTGCTTTCTGGTAACGAGGATCAATGAAAGGAACACGATAGATCCTGAGCACGTGATGTTGGCACTAACGAGGCTGAGAGACTTCATGGTCGAAAGAGGGGTGTCGGTCTTTGACCCAAACAGGGGCAAGTTGAACCCAAGGGAATTATACGCTATCCTACACGTGGTCTTTGCAGAAACACGTGGGCTACCTACACGTGGTCTGTGGTCTTTGGAGATAACGGTAAACCTAGACAAGAAATACTACTTGAGTATCGCCTGAGTTTCGGACGGACGAGGAGGTCTCGAGTTAGCTTTAATGGAGGTCTTGAGTTAGTGAGTTAGGACCGATGTGGTTAACTCATAGAGTAATTTCGGATAGGGTACACCGTCTGCTCGTCACGCTATCTTATTTTCGGCCGGATAGATTCGTGCAACTTCTTAGTCTAATACCGATCCTAATCTTACTCTTATACTATCTAGTCTCAGGTTGTTTAACTAGTCTCTGCTAGGCTCAATAGATCTAGGGTATACTGGTTTATTGCGGCTGCTGAAGTGCTCGGGAGAGTCCAACTAATTTCTAAGTTAAATTCAAATCTCTCTGGTGCTGAAATTACAAGTAACTTCAGCACTTACAAATAAGTGGGTTGTTAGTTAGATGGATCATGATTGGTTAATATTAAATACTTTACATTGGTAAAACATTTAATTTATCCAATCATAAAATGTAGTTTAGATCAGGTTCCACCCATCCGGGTTTTACAGAGTTTTTTAGAATAGTTCTTCTGCAATTCGAAGGATGGATGATGGACGTTTGTTTTTGGCGAACATCTTATTTCTTCTGTTTTCTTTTTGTTAAAGAAGTTTCAGGAAGCTGGAGTTAGGGACATAAGACGTTGTGTCTTCTAGTGACAACGACTAAGTCTTTGCAACAAACTCAAATCTGATTTCAGAATGGTTTGCTATGTCAGGTTTTTCTGTTCTGCGTGGAGAACTTCTTTTGTGTATGATCTAGTTTGGGAATGGCGTGGAGATTGTGCGTGGAGGGGATGCCTGGTTACTCGGATCTGTACGTATACTTGAACATCGAGGTGGTCATTGGTCTAGTTCAATGAAGTCCTTTTCTGCGAGGTCAAGTCGTACTCTAAATCCTTTGAGTTGTGATTGTGAGCGGCATATCGATTGTAGTTGGTCATTCTCTCTCGAGTGTAGTGGGGTCGTCTTGTCTTTTGATGTTCGTCCTTGGTGTTGTATTCTGATCTATATATTGCATCATGTGATTTTATATTTTATAAAACTTTTATTAGTTTAATATTTTTTAATAATGATTTTAGTTAGTTGTTTTCACAAAAGCTTTTTGTTTTAGTTCGGTTATTTTGAAGAGTTACTCACACTTGAGTAGCTCTTATTAAAAATAGTGGTGTGGTCACAAAGCGTGGATGTAGCGCGGTGGGTTAGGCCGGCTATAGAGCATGCTCAGGACGTCCTTCCTGGTGGGTTAGGCCAGGAGTGGGAGTATGATTTCATGCGGTTTTTGTGAGGGGTCCTGTTTATATGACAACGTTTTATGTTGGGTTTGTTGTGGTCTTTCTTATGTCTTGTTGGTTATGTCCTTTTTCCAAAAATCAAATTGTTTGTGGTATGGGTTTGTCTTTCGACTTTTTTGTGTTTTATTATTTCTTTCTTAGACTTTATAATAGTCTTCAAAAGAATAAATTATCCAGTTTTAAACTGGGTTAATCCGGTTTGGGTACCGTTGGTTTCCTTTTCTTAGTCATGCTGTTATTCTATGATTTGTGGTATTTAGTAAACTGCGTTGGTTAGTTTTGTTTAGTATATGATTCCTTTCCAACCGGGTTAAAGGAAAGTTTGAAACATGTTATTATATGTTAGAGTTGTTGAGTGTGAAAACTTGAAACTGAAATTCATTATTTTAAACAATTCTTCGTGGGCGAGCTGTGCGAGTGTGGATAGAATTTCTGTGCGAATGAATGAAAATATCAAAATGTTAGTACTGCAATTGCATTTTATTTAATTTACTACATAGAATTTAGAAATTTACTGCTAGTCATGGGGGAATATTAAGATACAAATTTTCATCGTAATTAGATTTACTGCTTGTGGGGGAAAATTTTAGAAATGAATTTACTGCATTGGTATTAAATTTATAAATTTATAAGTGTAAGAGATTAATAGAATTTTTGAAATCTGTTTGATGAAATTTGCAATATTTATTTTCTTTTTTGTGGTTTTTGTAGGTGATCGTCGGATGAAGGCTAAAAATCTAAAGAAAACATGGATAAAGAATGGTGAGTTTTTAATATTTTAATTAGTTAGTAATATTCATTTAATTCATACTTACCTGTTAGTCGTCGGGGAAAAAACCGTGGGGGAAGATGTCGTGAATTAGTTCTGAATTTGTTAGTAGTTTAGCTAAGATGCGGATGATATTTTTAGTTTGAAGCAGTGGCCAAAGCAATTGAAGTGCCTTAATAGTGGTTAGTTCTTCAGTGCCAACTGCAAACTCATAAGGTGTGTTTTGGATTAGATTATATAATTTGTGATTGAATTTAGTGTTGTGGATGAATTCTAAAATTGGGATTTCTATGGGTTGTACAAACTCGTGCGGGATAAGGAAGGGTCGGGATTCTTCGGCGTTGAAGGTCTTGGTGATGGGACAGAAGATGTACATTTGGGTTATGGGGTCATAATTACGAAGAATACCATGAAGGTTAGTATCTTTAATGCAATATGTGAAATTTAGGAAAAATGGTGAAGTGTATTTGGAATTAATGAATTGAAAACGATGGTGTGGTTGTCTAGAGGGTGTGTGTAGGTCAAAGTGATTTTGGATGAAGCGATAATAACTATATGTGTGGGTTTGTTTAGTGCGCAACATAATATCGTGTGAGCAGTGTAAATCTCTTTCGTGTGGTGCAAGGAAATGAAAGGTTAGTGAAAATATTTGGAAGCGTTCTTTAAAACTTTCGTATGCTTGTGTGTCTGTTAGTGCTTCTGAAATAATGTGATCAAACTTTCGGTCGAAGATGTTTAGTGTGAATGTATATGGTGTCTTGATGAAAAATTTCTCGGTAATTTGTGGATTAGCGAAGCGATCGTCGTCTAAGAATTGATCTTGGTTAGCTCTGATGATGTTGTGATCATAGTATTCGAGTGTATACTCGTTAGCTCTAGGTGCAGTGTGTGTTTTTAGTGATTTTTATATCCAACGTAAGTAAATTGTCTAGGTGTTAGTGGTGTAGTGAGTCGATATAGCATGTCCGTATTTCGCTCTATATCGATGTGAGTGTTAGATAAAGGTAAGCAAAGAGGGTTAGTAAAATGATAATATGAGGTCCAAGAGAGAGTGGGCATTAAAACGTATTCATCTACAAAGTTGCGTGTTTCGTTAGTGTCGTGGGGGGTGTTTAAGGTGTATTGTGGGAATGAGGGTAAGGTGATGGCTAAAAATTCTTTTGTGTTAGTATGCTTGGGGTGGTTGATGTATTCACGGGCTGTTCCTGGTTTTGCTGGGAAAGGATGGTTGGGGAACTTTCTTTTAAAAGTGCGGTAAGCTCTATTAGTGTTGAGTGAAGATTCAGTTGATGTGGATGATGGTGCTAATGATTCAGTATAATTTGAAGAGGGTGTAGGGGTAGGGGGGTTGGATGAATTTATTGTGGAGGAGATTTGGTTTATGGTTGGGGTATTAAGGTGGTAGGGTTGTTGTTGAAGGGTAATAAAATTATCTAGCTCTGGGGAGATTCGGGGGGTGTCTGGAGAATGAGATGATTGGTCAGAATGGTATGAGGAGTAGGTTGGGGTAACTTGGGAAGCATAAGAGGGTGTGGGGGTGATTGGGTCAGGGTTATTGGATAATATGGGTTGAAAGGGGGGTTGAGAAAAATTAGAAGAGTTATGAAAATTATTGGATGGGGATGGTTCTGAGTCGGCAAATTCATCGGGGGTTTCAATATTCGGGTTATTGAGTTGTGAGATGGAATATAAAACTGAGATGTGTGAATTAGTATCGGAATTCATGCCTGATGTTACATTACTAGATGGAAAATCGGGTGGCGGAAAAGCAAAAAGTGGTATTATTGGGATTGGAGAGGTAAGATTGGTTGGGTGGGAATTTGATCGGTGTAGTGATCCAAGTTGGCGGCTCATCGTGGGCTAAAAAAATGATTATTTTGAGACTGAAAAGCGGTGGTATGGGGTTGTTCAATAATTTGTTCATAAGTATTATCATCTTGTGACTGGTGTGTCATTATATGTTGGATGGGACTTTGTGATGTGGTGAGTCGAAAATTTGGATTATGTGTGATGGCTAAATTTCGAAAATTTCGTGGGACTAGGGATAGTGGATGGTTATTTGGTAGGGCTGGCAATTGTGGTGCCGTTGGCGTTATGTCTACATTGTTATGTTCTTCGTCGTATGTATTTTGTCGTGTTGCTATTTTTGTGTTATATTCTTTTATTTGTGCGTCTAAAAGAATTTTGTTTATAGATGTAGAAAAGATTCCAAAAAATCCTGCAAAGAGTATGCGTGCTACACTTGCTTGTCGATTGACTTGTGTGTGTATAGCACATGTGTTGTAGATTCCTTTTAAAAGTGAGAAAAGAAATCCAATAAAGTTAAACATTGCGTATAAAATAGTCAATTTTTCTAAGATGTAGTAGGGCCATCCTAGAAAATCGAGGATCTCATTTTTGAGTGTAACAAAGCTAAAAATGTTAATTGGTGATATATCTTGGGGACGGTATTTTTCACCGTTTAGATATATATAATCTTTAATGTCTTTAAAATATCCGCTATAGTCTTGCGTGTAGATATCGGCAAATCCTGCGGTTTCTGCAAGTTTGCGTAAATTTTGGTCTATTGATTGTCTTTGTATAGTGTCCATTTGTGTTAATAATTCTTGGAATTGTTGTGTTCTAATGTGATGTTGAATATCTGATTTTGAATAGATTCCTATTGATTGTAAGTCTATATTTGGGTTTCGAGCAATAGCGCGAATGCTTTCTGGTGAAAATTTTTTGAGTGATTGCATTAATGTGGGATATGGAGTGAGAAGATAATATTTATTTTCATCAGGGTTTAGTTGTACTACATTGTGGCTGTTTTCTGATCCACATGGGACTGCGGTATCCCAGAAATAGGTTCTTCGTGAAAGTGTATCCACGAAATGTACTTTATTCTTATAAAAGATAGGGATTCTTTTATAACATCGTTTATCTTCAAAAACGTATAGTGGTGATACTTTTTTAGTACAAGTATAAAACCATAAGATGTTTCCTTCATAGTCTAAAAAATTTGATCTATTTCCAGATAATAAGTATCCTGCATAGGGTATTTTTAATACTGCTAGTGCAAGTGATTGTAATATTTGTGTTCGTTCTAATTCGCATAGGTGGTGTAGTGTTTCTAATTCGGAGAGTGACATTTCTTGAAAAATTCGGCTAATTGTATAATCTAGTTTCATATCTAAATGAATATCATAGTGGATATTACCGAAATATGTAGTATTCATTAGTGATAATTCTTGTAAGCGTGTGCTTCTGGTGTCATGGGGTTTTAGATGTCCACCAGGTTGTCCATTGCTTTTTTCAAAATTAACTGGTATATAGGATGTTCCTTCGTTTAGAGGATGACCTGTGGCATATGGGTCGATTTTTATTTTTCCAGTGGTCATGTCGAATCCTTTTTCGTATTCAACTAATATTTCAGAGTATTGTGTTCTGTGAAGTGGATTTCTGTATTTACATGCAAGTTCTGTTTCTTGATATATTTGAAAACGTGTCAATTTGTTTTCTATATTGTCTATGTTTCTAAAATTAGAACTTAGTTTTCGTGATGGATGGACTTGTTCATATGGAATTGATTGTATAAAATATTTTTCGTGAAATTTTATCATACGAGCGTGTATTTTTGCTACTTGAAATGTTGTACATGTATCTTCGGGGAACCAAACAATTGTTGCTTGTGTTCTCGTTGTAGGGTCGCAATAACCTTGATCATTTTTACAAGGTAATCGGATTCCTTGATAGATCATTGTATTATCTGATAAATCTCGTGTTAGTTGTATTTTTTCGAGTTGTATTTTCCAATCGAAAAACATTATTTCTTGGTATCCTTTATTTTTTGTGTCTGCTTTGCAGTTTGATGGGTCATTTATACCAATGTGTGGTATCCAATGTTTATCGTGTAGGTCATAGGTTAATCGTCCGTGTGCGCCGTTATACGGGTATTTTTCGTCTAGTTTTATATGTCCTTGGTGTCTTTCAAGTTGTGATTGATGTACAGAGTCTGGAAAAACTTGAAAATTAACTAACTTTCTAGCGGAGTTTTTATTTTGTGTGATGTTTAGTCTAAGTAATTCATTTTTACAATCGTCGGGATTGAGATGTAAAAGACGTTCTATATTACTTTGATAGAATGATTCATGGTCAAGTCGGTTTTTGTTTCCGTTCGAGACTTGTGAACAATGTACTTTCTTTTCGGAAAATGTTGCTGTGAATTTATAACCTGTAACTGTTGTTGCTCGGGCTTTTGAATAGAGTGTTGCTATTACATCTGTGGTTTCTATAGCTTGTGGTTCTGTTTCACATTGTGATACTTGATTTATTGCATATTTGTGTAGTGTTTTTTGTTCATTTTCTTCACAGTCGTAATGTGTTACTAATAAATCTTGTGGTCCTGTACGAGGAGAAGGGTTTATGTTTTGATTTGAGATTACTAGAAAAAGGAGTTGGAGAAAAATTAATAATTTTAGAATATACATGTGTATGATAATCCTGAGTATGGATTATAAAATGTAATGTAGCCAATTGTGTTTTTGGTATATCTGTCGTATTTGTATATTACTTCAGTAGTTATAAACGGTGGTGGTAGTGATTGAGCTGTTATGTTAGGTGGATTTAATGGGTAGGGATGTTGGGTAATATTATTTAACTTAACTGTGATTTCAAACTTTAATTGTAAACTGTTTTGTTGGAGTATTTGAATATTGTGATCACGGATATCGTTGTGAATATCTTGGCGATATTGTAATCTATTAAGTGCCCAGTTATGAAGGCGGTTACTTTCTTGATGTTGTCCAAATAGTGGTGGAGGTGCTGTAAATGTATTCCAATCTAGTCTTAAAGGAATATTTATTGATGATTGTTCTCGATATCTGGCGTCGAGATTATTTGGAAAGTTTAAGTTAAAAGGTGGTGGTGAAAACTGGCTTATTGATGGTGTTGATGGTAGTGATAATGTTTCTGGTAGCGATGAGGATGTTGTTGTATCCGTAGAAATATCTATGGGGTCATTGACTAAATTTGGTTCACCTTGTGTAAATGAATGTGTAGTCCAATATGGTAGTCGTGATGCCTGGTTTGGGGGGTTAAAGGGATTTTCACGTATTTGCTCAGATGTTGGTGTTGAACCTAAGTAATCTGATGGTAGGCTTGAGGTGCTACGTTGTGAAAGAAGCGTAGGGGTTTCTGGTAATATACCAATGGGGTTTTCTGGAGTGTTTTGTGATGGGGATTGAGGTATATCAAAATGAACTCGGGGAGTTTGAAAATTTCTGTTTCGTCGAGGATGTATAATTTGTCTATTTATTTCGACTGTATTTTGGTTTTGACTAGAATTTTTTATTCTACTTAGTTCTTGTGGTAGTGTTGGGTATAGGTTATATGTTGGTTCGCTTAAAGGTGCTTGTCGTTGAACTGGTTCTAGTGGTTCTGATAAACGAGCATGTCGTTCTTCAAAAGTGTATGGATTGTCTTGAAAAGAAATTCGTGTAGATGTTTGAGGATTTTGAGTAATTGAAGGTGGTGTTTGGTTATCTTGGGATGATGTCGGTGAAGACTGACTTTGTGACTTTTGGGTAGCAATTTTTGATAGTTTTTTGAATTATTACTTTAGTGAGAAATTTTGTGTTTATTATAATATTCTTCCAAAAAAAGAATTAGAAGGATTGTTGCTAGGGCAAATGTGAGGATTGCTTTCTTTATACATTTACAGATGGTCAAAATGAGGGATGATAAGAATGCTATGAAAATTACAAATAATAAAAAAATATCGGTTCTACTGAAAATTGTTCGTATCATTTAGACAAGTTATATGACTCGTACCTGTGAATGTAATCAAGGGTTTTGGAAAGTTGGAGGAATAGTTCGAGAATAGTGTAGAAAATTAAAAAAATGTTACAAAAAATGATTAGGATTATTAGAAAAGATTCAAGTATATCAAAAAGAAATATTATAAAGGTTTCAAGTATTGTAAAAAAATGTTTAAGATTTATGAGTATTTGAGTAACTGATTGAGAGAAGAGCATTTAAGAAATGATCTCTTGGTCGAATATTTTTTGCTGTTTGAGGCGATTTTCTAGTGTGGTCGGATTATTTATTAGTTTTTTGACAAGTGGGTTGAGTTTTGTAAAAATTTGTTGGGGGCAATTTTCATGGTGACTGGGAGGTCGTCTTTTTCTTTATTTTAGTTTGTCAAATGATCCGGGGTATGGTGAGATTTTTATACTTTAGGCTAATTAAAATGTTCATTTTGTTACTTTAGGCTAAGTTAACAAATTTGCTTTGGGGGTATTCGTGGTCTGAGTTGGGGAAATATTGTTGATCTTTGGGTTATTAGATAAGGGAGGGGTACGGTATTATGGTGATATTTATTTTAGTTGTCAAGTTGGAGTGGTTTGCTTATTTTTGACCTGGAGGTCGTAAAGTTATAGTTATAGATGTGCCTGGAGTTCTATATGATTCGTCTAATTGGTCTTAGTTTGAGTTAGAGAAAGTGACGGATTGGATGAATCCTATTGGTCTATTTTGAACTAGAATTATTACGTACTTGTCAGCATGTTATTTTGAAAAATGTAAATGAAAAATGTTTCGGAGGTTTCAAGATTGTGAAGCAAATGTTAAAATTACTTTTGAAATTCTACTTTCTTTAAAATTTTAGATTGGGGGATGAATATTTTATAGTTTTTACGTGGTTGATTTCGGAGTCTTGTTGTTTTTCTATTTTCTGATTTGTCGATTTGTTCTTGGGGTATTATTTGTTCGGTCATTTTTCTATTTTTTCTTTGTTTTGTGGATTCTTTATGGTTTTGTGTATTGTTTTTGGTGGCGATTGGTTTTGTGTTTTGATTTTCGGTGGGGTTATCATTTTGTTCTGTGTTTTTCAGATGTGGTTCATTTTGAATGATTTTTAATCCTGTGAAAGAATATAATTGAGTTAATTCGCGGAGTGCGTATTCTTTTGGGTAATAAGGTAATAGGTTGTTTCGATGTTGAACGATTTCTTTTTTGTTTGAGTCGGTAATTTTATATGTGACATCAGTGGGTTTTGCAATTATTTGGTATGGTCCTTTTCGAAGGGGTTGTAATTTTTTAGAAATTCCTTTTTGAGTATTAAAATTAGGTATTAAAACAAATGTTCCAATTTTTAATTCGGAGGCTGGTGTAAAACGTGAATTGATTTGTTCATTAATGTTTTGTCTTTGTAATAACTTTTTTGTTATTTTTTGATAAATTTCATTGTGTTTTTTATCTCTATTTAGAATCCATTCGGTGTGTGTACCGGAGGCTAGTTTAAGAATTTGTGGGTGATGAAAATGATCTTCATCGTGTGTATGTAAAGGTAGGTTATAACAAATTGAGTCTTTATTTGGTTGACAGTAACCTTGTGCGTTTTTATGAGAATTTGCTGTAAACATTATTGGTTTGCGTGGCTTTTGGTTAAAAACCATTTCGTATGGTGACATTCCTAAAGTTGTCGTAATTTGTGAATTATATGCTAAGGGAAATAATTTTACATCTGCTGACCATTCGGTATATTTTGTATCATTTCCGTTGATGATACATCTAAGATATTCTTGTAATGAACTGTTCATACATTCGACTAGGCCGTTTGTCCAAGGTGCATGAGATGTACGTGGTTTGTGTTTTATGTTATATAAATGACATAGTGTGATAATTTCATTATTTATGAATTCTGTACCGTTGTCTGTAACTAAAATTTCTGGTAGTCCGAATTTTGCTATCCAGTGTTCATAGAGTGTTGTGTAAGCGTAATAAGCGTTACAATGTGGTACTGGGTTAAGTGCTACAAAATGTGTAAATGCGTCAACAATTACCATAATGTAGGAGTTTCCTTCTGATGAGGGTGAAATTGGTCCTTTAGTATCAAATGAGATACGATGATTAAAGTACAAACTTTGTCCTTTAAAATCTTGTTTTTATGCTATTTGTTTTTGATTTGGGTAAGGTTTATTTAGTTGGCATACTATACAGTCATTGCATAGTACTTTTATCCAAATTGGTGCATTTGGGAAGTAAAAATTTTGTATAAAATTTGAATATGTTTTTTCTGATCCAGAGTGTCCTTTAATATTTTGTGTATGTGAAATATTAAAAGCTATAAGAATCATACTTAAAGGGAGACATGGAACTGTAGATTCATTCAGGTTATACTCTAAAAGGTCTGTATTTTCGTTAATGGTTGTGTTGTTAAATTTGCGAAAGTATCGGAGGAGTGTTTTGTTTCCTAGAATGGTTGAATCTGCTTTGATAGGTTTAGTTTTATATTTGTGCCATGATTTCAGTTGTCGAATTATTGGGTCAAGGTTTTGATATTGTTTCAGTGTTGAAATTGTAATTGTTTCTGTTGGGGGGAGAAAAATGTTTTCGATTTCTAATTTAGATAAGGGTATTGTGTCAAGTGGGTCGTGAAGGTCAAAAACTTGATTTATTGTGTATTTTGAATCATTTGTTTGTGGTCCTGATAAATTTATTTTATCAGTTAAATCTTCTTTTTCAATTAGTGGAA
The DNA here is from genome assembly GCF_963678635.1 of Symsagittifera roscoffensis. Taxonomy (NCBI): domain Eukaryota; kingdom Metazoa; phylum Xenacoelomorpha; order Acoela; family Convolutidae; genus Symsagittifera; species Symsagittifera roscoffensis. The sequence continues at coordinate 7,574,202 of NC_087069.1, forward strand.
AATTGTCTTTCTTATGTGGGTGTTGTTTTGTTCGTTTTTGTTGGGTGTTATTTTTTATCCATTGAGAATATGGGATTGGTTTGAAAGTTGATGTTCCAAGTAAATCAACTTCATAATGATTATTTTGACAATCTAAATAAAGTGGGAAATGTTGTAAACTATTTATTTGTGATTGTTCAATATCAGTTTTTACTGCATATTTGCATTCCAGTCGGGGTGATGTTTCGTTTTCTGCAAGGTAGAATTTTATGTTTTTGGGTATTTCAACTGTTGTTTTTCGTGTAAGTAATTCAGGTGGTGTATTTCGACTTAAGGTGTCTGGTAATGCAAGATTTTTTCCTGCAGTCCAAACTATATGTAAGTTTGGAAATTTCATTAGAATTAGTTGAAATCTGTAAACTCGGTGGTTTGGGTTAGATTTTTGTGTAAAGAGAAAGATGATTGGTTTATGGTCTGTGAATAGAACTGTTGGATGTTTTGATCCAAGTAACAGAAATTCATATTCTGTCAGTGTATATATTATGGCTGTACATTCTCTCATTAGAGTGGAGAGTCGTAGCTCTGCTTGAGTGAATAATCGAGAATTTGCTGATATGAGGTTCATTTTATTTGTACCATTATGTGATTGTAATAGTGCTGCACCGATGCCAAAGTTCGAAGCATCGCACATTGCATAAAATGGTTGATTTGAATCTGGAATTGTGTTTGAAATTTGTTCAGTTAAAAGTTTCTTTATTTCTTCAAATCGTGTTTGATGTTCTGTGTTCCATTCAAAATTATTTTGTTGTCTAAGGATGTTATAAAATGGTCGTAGATATAATTGCATTTTATAAACATATTTACTTAAAAAGTTTAACATTCCAAGAAATTCTTGGATTTTCTTTTTATTTGTTGGTGGTTGAAGTTTTTGAATAGCGTCAATGCGTGATTTCAATGGAGTGATTGTTTTTCTTTCTATATTATGTCCTAAGAATTTAACTCTTGTCAAAAAGAAGTGTGATTTATCGGGGGCGGCCTTCAGATTTTCGTTCTGAAGTATTTGGTGATATTTTTCTAAAACATTGAACATCTCGTCTTTTGTTTGTGATTGCATAAAAACATCGTCTAAATAGGTGATTGCGTTTTTCTTGAGTATTAGTGGTCTAAAAATTTTGCTCATAAAAGCTGAAAATGCTGCTGGTCCTATGGATATTCCATAGAATAAGCGGTTGAATTCATATTGTTGGTTTCCGATAACAAATTGTGTTAAACGTCGTGATTGTTCATCTAGTGGCATTTGATTGTATGCACTATTCATATCGGCGGTTGTAAAGTATTTGCCGTTTATTTTTGTTGAAATAACTTGTATTGGTTCAATGGGCCAATTACATTTTGATTCATCTATAAGTGAATTGAGGTATCTAGCATCGAGAACGATTTTTAATGATTCTCCTTTAGCTAGAATGATAACGGGGTTGATAAATGTGTTGCCTTTTGGTTGTTCTTCTTTATTAACTGGTGATATAATGTTGTATTGTTCTAAAATATCGAGTAATCTGTTTACTTTATCATGTAAGTGAATTGGTACTTTACTTGCTCTCTGTTTTTTGAAAACTGCGTTTGGTTTTAACGGGAGATGTAGTGATGAACTGATTTTTCCAACATCGAATTTTGATGTTGCATAGACTGATGAATATTCAATTAGCTGTTTGGCTAACTTTTCGAATTCGTCTTGTGTTATTTGTGAATGTTGGAAATTAAACATTGTTAAAAATTTCTGTTGGTCCTCTGTGTAGTTACTTATGTTGAATGTAGGTTTGAAATATGGAGTTTTTGTGAAATAATCCGTATTTCTGTTTTCGTTACTTATTATATTATTTATAGATAATTCTTCATTAAGAATTGTAGATTGGCAAATATCTAGTAATTGGAGTATATTATTTACGCGATAGGCTTTTTCGTGTATTGGTGATATTTGAGCGTTGGTTTCACAGTATCCTAAAAGTCCTAAAGGTAATGTTACTTGGTAAGGTGTGTTGTTATAGACATGTAAGGAAATGATATCGGAATTCGAATTTTTCAAATATTTTATGGATGAGATTGTGATTTTGAAAAATTTGTGGATTGGTTTGAATTCAAATTCTGACATATAAAATTTTTGTTTGTTTTGTTCTTTATCATATTGGTGAACTTGTTTGATTGAAAAATTATAGATATTTCCTGATAGTGGTTTTAGGTGTTTTCTTTGTTGGTTAAATATCGGGTAGAATTTTGAAAAGAATGGTGGTTGTTTATTTAATCTTTGAAAAAATGTTAAGGATGTTTCTTTTGTTTTTGTATATTTATCTTTGATTAATATTTTACTATTTAGTATGTTAATTGTTGGTATATACTTCGAAATAAATGGTATTCCAATGATATTATATTTAATGTCAGTGATATGGAATATTTGTTTAAATGGCTTATTTAAAATTTTGCTTTGTTCCATTGTTCTGGTGGGGAGGAGAAATAATTGGATTTTTCCGTAGTTTATCAATGTTGATCCTTGTGCTGTTGCTAACTTACTGGAGGTTTCAAGAGGTATTAGCTTTGGGTGTAAAGTTTTTATTTCATTCCATGTGGGGATGTTTATTATGTTTGATTCTGCTCCTGAATCAATTAAAAAATCTATTTCAAGGTCTGGTGGTTGAAATTCTTTATTTCTTGGGCTTTCTAAGAGAAATGGTATTGTCCAAATTTTTTCTTTGGGTTGTTCTTTTTGTATATTTTGATAAATATGGTTTGTATTCAAGCATTTTGTTTTGGTATTTTTATTGGTTTGATCTGTAGTGTTAATCTCATTTGTTTCTTGCGTCGTTGGTGTGGAATTTATGGGTGTAGTGTAATAATTTTGAAGAAATTCTGATTGATTTTCATATATGTGTGATGAAAAGGGTTGTTCATATATGACAGATTCATAGTCATTTTCGACTTTTATCATATTGATAGAAAGAGTGTTTTCAGTATCACTTTCTGAATCTGATGATGTACAGTTTATTTGATTGAGTTGTAACGTATCAGTTACTGTGTCATCAATACCTGGAGGGTCTGATGTTGTTTCTGGGTTAGATTGTACTTGATTGATTTGTCTTTGATGTTTAGGTGTACTACTTCTGTGGCGATTATTAGAATTTCTATAGTTATTATTATTCCGGTGTGGTGATTGGGAATAATTTCTATAACGATTATTATAACTTGAGTGTCGATTTTGTGATATATTTCGCGATCTGTTTTGGTAATTATTGTTTGGTCTGTTATAGTTCGATCTATTATATGAGTTATTCCTTGATCGATTGTTCGGGTAATTCTGGTTTCGGTTGTTTGAATAACTTCTATTTCGATTATAGGAGTAGTTTCTATTCCTATTGTATGATGAATTTCTTGATTGGTTGTTTGGATAGTAGTCATTTCTTGATTGGGAATTAGATCTAGAAACAAATCGTTGTGTATTTGAATTTGATCTGGAGTAGTTATTTCGACTATTTGGTCTATTGTAGTGATTTTGTGATGAATTATTCGTGTTTCTTTGTTCTGGTGATCTTCCTCTATAACTTGAGTTATATGGTGATTGATTTCTTGTATAATTTGTATTGTTCGGGAGTGGTTTTCCTGAACTGTTGTTGCTGTGGACTGTTTTGTTCGGTAGATTTTGATCTTTTTTCATGTATTGATAGAATGATTTATTTGGTTCTTTATATTTTTGAGGTTTATTTTGATTGTCTTGCTGTTTTTGTCTACATTCGGAAATACTGTGTCCGTATCGTCGGCAATAATTACACCATTTTTTGAAAGATGGTTTGCCTTTAAAGTTTGGGTTCTTTTCGTAGATATTGAGTATTTCAGTGATTTTTTCAACGAGGTCTGTCTCTGATTCCTGTATATTATTAATATTAGTGGGAGTCGTTTCAATTCTGTTAACGTATTGTAATTTCAGATTTTCCGTTTCTTCTAGTTTCATCGTGATTTCTGCTTGTTCTAATTTGTCTACTAGTTTTCGAAAATCTAAATCGGGTTCTCGAATTGAAGAAGGATGGGATGCTCTCTTTTTTATTGCTATTTTCCTTAATTGTGGTGTTAAGGTCATCATTAAGATTTCTGTCATCTTTGTGTTTTTATAGTCATGTGTATTTAATGAATATGCTTTTCGAACTAGTGTTTCGATTCGTACTGCTATTTGCTTGATGGTTTCGTTTGGTAATCTGCGAATTTCATTACATAAAACTCTTTGTTGTTGTTTGTTTCTTTCGGAGTCAAACATTTTTGAAAATTCTTGTGTAAACCTTTTCCAGTTTGATTTTATTTCTAGAGGTAGTACTGAAAACCATTTTTGGGCTGCGCCATCTAAGGTTGTTTGTATTAACGCTGTGCGTCGATGTATCCAATTTTGATGTAGTGGCGTATTAATTGGTTCAGGTCCAATATTTAAAATCAGGTTTGCTGTTACTGCATTTCAATAATCTTCTACAGAGTATTCAGGGTCTGTTCCTGTGAAAACCATTAAAGGTTTGTTTGATGTTATTGATGATCCACCCATAAGGTATGGATTCATTGTCATTTGTAATGATTCTGCTGCATTTGGCATTTGAGAAAAATTTGAAAGTTGGTTTCTTGTTATTTCATGTTGTTGGAGATAATATGGGAGTGGTATTTCATTTTGCATTTGTGATGGTTGATACGAGTGTGCAGTCATTGGATTTTGTTGTTGAATTGGTTGAAAAGATTGTGTATTAATTAAATTTTGTTGTTGAATTGGTTGTTGATGTTGTGCATCTATTGGTTGTGGAGAAAAATTTCTATGATTTGTACGTGTTCTCTGTATTCCTTGTCTACGATATTCTTGAGTATTTTGTGCAAATATATCTGGTTGTAAGAAATCATCATCTGAGGATAAATAATCCATTTGATAAGATGTCTGTTTTTTATTTTTATTTTGTTGAAAAAATGGGTAATTTTCACTGTGATCCTGTGGAGGATTTGTTTGGAAATTTATTGAATTAGGTTGGGTCATTGGGTTATCCCAATTTCGAGATCTTGTATATTGGTTAAAATTTCTTTGTGGTTGATTATATGTTTTTGATGGATGTGTATAATTATAATTATGGTCTGTAAAGTTGTTTCTAGTGAATGTTTTGCGTGTTTTTGATGGTATTGTCATGGGTCTGTATGTTTGGTAATCCATATGTGAATATTTAGGGGCAACCGAAGGTTTAACGGTTGATTGTAAGGTTACCTGTGTTTGTGAAGGATTTGTATTTCTTGGTGTTGTTAAATTTGGGCGTATTGGTGAAATACTTTGTTGTGTAGTTGTTGTGTGTACAATTTCTTCATTTATGAAGTGTGATGGTGTCTGGATATCTTGTTGAGTAAGATTCCTAGTTCCATTGAGGTTTTCATTGTGTATAACTGTAGAGTTTAAACTATTATTTTGTGTATCGGGCAAAAATGTATTATAGTTTAATGGTGTTGCATCAATGGTTAATGGTATTACTTTTACATAATCTCTTATGTAAGATATCGTACTTATTGCTTGACTTGAGATTGATTGTGGGAAGCTTATAAATGCGGGATGAGACCATTCGGGGTCCCAAACATAATCTGATTGTTCTGTGATAGCGGTATCATCGTTCGAGTTTTGGGGTCTAAAATTTCTTCTTGCTTGTGCAATTAAATCAATATTGTGTGTGAAATAATCTATTATGAACCATGCCAAAATTTTTTGTAGATCGTGTTTTGTATGTTGTGAAACGTCGTCTTTCGTGAAATTTTCTTTAATGATGTTTAAATAACTAGAGAGTAGTGTGATTTCATGTCGTACTTTCAAATGTTTAGATGTTTCTGTCGGTGAGACATTTGTTATTGGGGTTTCGTTTTCTAATATCGAAATATAACTATATATTATTGCGAAAACTTCATTGGTGAATATGGAGTTTGCTCTTTGTGAGTTATGATATTGGATGCTTTTTATATATTCTGAAAAAACTTTTGAAAATTCTAAATCAAGATCGTCTGTTTGAATTGTATATTTTCTATTATTATGGTTTGGTGAGGTGAATTCTATGGAGTAGATTCCATACTGTTGTGTTATGTTGCATATATCTTTTAGATAGTGATCTATGATTTGTCTTTTGATTTTTACATCGGGGAACTCTGTTTTACATGGACTGATTCCGGGTTCAAATAAATTTACGAGTAAATTTTGACAAAATATGTGTTGTCCTCTATCAGTATCTGCGTCTACTATAAAAGGAAAGATTTCATCATCATCTGGAGTTTCGTCACCTGGGGTGTGCGTTGAGCTCATTTTTTCGTTCGATGACTGTTAATATATAATTATTAATGTGTCGAATTGGTTGATTCCAATTGTATAAATGTACTGGTTTGTGTTTATACTGCTTTTTTATTCTTCTTTTTCCTCTTTTTGATGAATTTGAAGTTGTTTCTGAGTCAGAGAAATATAATTGATCGTGAATTGGGCAATTTTTATCTATTGATTCTTTTAGTTTGTAAAGTTCGTCTAAGCTGTTGGTTTCTGATTCTGAAAATGCGTTTCGATTTTTTGAAAATCTTTTTCGTGTTATTTGTCTTTGTTTCGTTATTATTTTTCTTTTTAGTGTTTGTCGTTTTGTTCGAATGTATCCAACTGTTTGTGTATGAGGTGTGATTACAAGGTCGTATTTTTTGTTATCTATTTCACAATTGTGTAAAACGATTGTTTGTTTATTTCCTAGGTTTTTAAATGACATAAGGTTTAGAATGACGGATGCAAAGGGTTGTTAAATGATTTCTATTTTCCTAAACTGTTAGTTCTTACGATTTTTTGGTTAGCTTAACCTGGGTCTATTTGTTCAGGGTTGGAGAGAAAAGTATATCGATTCCGAAGAATGATTTTTTACTTTCTCGTGGCTAGTATAAGTTAAGGTGTTAACTTACTTAATCTTACTTAGGGGTAGTGATTGTGTTCAAGGGTTGGAGAATAGTAAATCGATCCACAAGGTTCAGGTATAATTAGAACGCGAGTAGTTCGTTAGGTACTATTTTAAACTTACTAAGTCTAAGATTTATCCTGGGTCTGGTAAGAGGGGGGGTCAAGTGAAGGATGAATAACCGAAGTTCTTCACTGTTTATCCTAATTTGAATGATTAGTTTTGTTTAAAAATTTCTATTAGTCTTAGGTCTTTAGAAAGGGTTGGGTAGTGAATCGACGTTTGAGGTCGTTAGACACTAATTAAGTGGGTGGGGGAGAACAAAGTTGTTCTGTTTGATCCAAGGATAAGCCTTGATGATCAAATTTGAAATTTAATTAAGTAGAAAATGATTTAAGATCCAAGGATAAGCCTTGATGATCTGGTTTTAAAATTAAGTGAATTTAAGTTTTAATAAATTTTTAAATGTGTGTAAAGGAAAGATTTAGTGTTTTGATGATATTAGTGGGTTTATGATTGCTGTTATGTTTTAGGTGATGGAGCTGGAACAACAGGATGATTTATGATTACTAACCATTTATTGTCATGCTACTAATTTTTATTTTTTATTTTTCAATAAATATTTTTCAAACATATTTTGTATAATACTGCAGAGTTTTAGGAAAACGATCTTAGATCTTTTTATCAATCGTTATTGTATATTATTAATTTTGTTTAGCGCCTGAAATGATTTTGAAGAGTAACTTCAAGGTTTTATGTTTGCAAATGGAAATCTAAATTCATTGCAAGTAGTATTCTAAATATAAAAGTTTGTTCTGGCTTTTGCCGAACTATCATATAACTATACGGCAAGTTTCTACTTTGTCGTATGTCGTCTTTGGTTCGAGGTCTTCTTCCAATTCCGGGTAGTTCTGTTATGGTTCGGAATATTGGCTCTGATCTATTGAGTCGTAGAGACATTTCGATTAAATTATTGTCGTATAACATTTTGTAAATGTTTTTGTCTAATTTCTAATCTATTTTGGTTAATTCTAAGCTATTAAGGTCTTGTTCGAGATTTATGGTCGCACCAGATGAGTTAGGACCGATGTGGTTAACTCATAGAGTAATTTCGGATAGGGTACACCGTCTGCTCGTCACGCTATCTTATTTTCGGCCGGATAGATTCGTGCAACTTCTTAGTCTAATACCGATCCTAATCTTACTCTTATACTATCTAGTCTCAGGTTGTTTAACTAGTCTCTGCTAGGCTCAATAGATCTAGGGTATACTGGTTTATTGCGGCTGCTGAAGTGCTCGGGAGAGTCCAACTAATTTCTAAGTTAAATTCAAATCTCTCTGGTGCTGAAATTACAAGTAACTTCAGCACTTACAAATAAGTGGGTTGTTAGTTAGATGGATCATGATTGGTTAATATTAAATACTTTACATTGGTAAAACATTTAATTTATCCAATCATAAAATGTAGTTTAGATCAGGTTCCATTAGGTACATGGGGGCGCGAAGCAGGTAGATGGATTTTAACGCAATTGGCATGACAATTAAATTTTAGAGAGTTGACGGTGCTAAAACATGAAATGATTCTGCGTGCTCTTAAAATTTCTAATTGAATTGTTTTAGTGAAGTAGTTGGCGGGATAATGTTAGAATGATAATGACACAATGCTAGAAAGGGGGCGAAATGGTGAGGAACAGAACATCTTGGTCTAAAATTGGTTTTTATTTTCAGATTGATTTGTAAAATTGAACTGACAACCAAGCAACACTCACTCAACGAACGAAGCGAAAGATACCTAGAGCAAGTAGTCTATCAGCGGACTCAGACGGTTTTCTCAAGTTTAACTGGTACAGTGTTCTCAAGTTTAACTGGTACGGTGTTCTCAAGTTTAACTGGTACGGTTTTCTCAAGTTGGTTAATACGTAAGATCAAATTGAAGATAGTGACGATGGCGGATCGCTTCTGGAAGTCTATGCCAGCAGCGCTCATCCTACAGTTAGAAGCGCAGGGTGAATGCAGGGAGTCAGCAACGGAAGCAGCGTTGATGAATGGCTACACCTCGGAGGGGATATCCCACCAGGAACAGACTAGATGGTTATCCTGGAACGTGGATATAGGTGTGAGGGGATTCGACCTAGCAAGAATTCCCAGAAAGCGCAACACTACTGAGTATGGTGCGGAAAAGTCAAACTTCCCACCAACACAACCGCATGGACTGGACCATGGCGCAACGGGCGAGAAGGGATTGCTTCCATGATGATTCTTGGGCCGAATGTTACTCACAGTCGAAAATACCAGAGGGTGCGGTCCACTTGACCATAGGGGACAGCCTGATTCGGGTGCTGACCCGGATCCAGTCGCATTGGCAGGTTGGAGTCTTGAGTTTTCTGGAGCTGCAACACCTCAGATGTTGACGTCACTAAAGATGTTGGTTATGACAAAGATGCACACGGTCACTCTGATGAAGGGAACCAATGACGTGTCCAGAGGGGAATCAAGGAAGGTGACGAGAAAATGAGTCACATTCTTGAGGAGTTGAGGATTTATCTGGATCCCGCGATACTCACGATTTGCAATGTCCCCTACAATATGAGGACCGACCAGCACGCGATGGAAATGAATGAGAAGGTGCGCAACATTAATGAGATAATGAGACAAATACAACAGAGGAGCGTGCTCCCCATTAGACTGTTGGACGTGGCAGACATGATGAAGCGATCTTTTCCGGATGATCCGACTGAATGGTGTCTTCCAGAGGCACATAAATACGCTAGAGTCGGTACTGCTGGAAACGGTCCAGTTCCCCTTCGATTCAACCGCGATACCCCCTTGCTTTGCTACTAGACCCCTGTCTAGCCGCCTAGGAGCGAGAGTCGACTCAAGAGACAGCTCAAGGAGCAGCCGGACCAAACAACTGAGATCCACACCGATGGAAGCCGAGGAGGCAGAGTCATCCACGCCCCAAAGTTCGGTGGTATCCTCAGTGGTGTTGGTGGATAACAAGAGAATGGAGAGACCGGCAGAGACCAGCAGGGCGCGATATCTAGAGAGGATAAAAGAACTGCATCTGGAATATCTGGAATGCAGGCAGATCTGACAGGAACCCCGCTGAAATCGATAATGGGACCGATCAATTATAGGCCACACAAGCTGTTGGGGAGTCCAGGGCTCATAGTGGAACCCCCTAAACACCGAACAAGTATAGCCAGAATCAGGGTGGCAACTCCTGCGCAGTTGAGAGTGGTGGACAAGCTGCTTGAACCGAAAGACATGGGGCTGCCAGATGCCGCGTACGAGGGCTCAAAACTAGTAGATAACCCATGGTATGAAAAATCCTAAGGAAACTCACAGTTGGTCAAGACATTGGCAGTATATGATCGATCGAATCCAGGAACCGCGAGGGTAATCGTCGTGGCGGGTTCAGATTTCGAGGGGACGTCCCCGAAGCTGTTTTGGCCGGAAACCTTAGTGTATTTGCTGCTCGGGGCGGAGTTGAATCAGATGCTGCCCTAGTGGTGGCGATTAAGTCAGAGATGCCTTGTGAGCCAGAGCTGGTGCTATTTGAAGGAATGAAAGACCACCTACATGCGGCGGGATTTTTGAGCACCTGAAAGGTGGCGCAGCAACGCCCAAGAAGATCTGGGAAGCTATCCAGACATTGTTTGCTGCGATGAATGAGGTGCAGGAAAATGTGAATTCTCGATTCGGACCCAAGACGAAATTGGTGTTCACAACGTCCCCGGGATACGCAGGCATGCCGCCAGCTTTGCAGATCGTATACGCTATCTTGATCTTGATAGCGGAAGGGAGCAAGTGGCAGGTATTGATGGCAGCCCCAAGTCGCGGGCTGGAGCCGACAAACTTGAGACTTCTTACGAACTGAGAGGGTTCTACGAATTGACAGACATTCTCATTGTGTTGGACGAGGTCCTCTTACTCGAGATTTCGAATCTCGCTCGACACTTGAAGCCTAATCAGGAGATAAGAGATAATCACCCGATAATAAGCCACCTGACAGCCAGCCTATGGTTCCGAGGTTTGAACTTGGCGATGACGAGCTCCACCAGCAAAGCGAGGGGACCGAGCAATGAAAGAAAGAACGTGGCTGCGGCCTAAAAACAATTGGAATCGATGGGATACCGTCTGACGCAGGAGAAAGCCACGGCTAAGAGAACTCCACGAACAAGACGCGGGAGAATGCTCCTCCACTCATCAAGCAGGTATGGGAGTTTCTTGAGGGGCAGCTGGAAGTGGCAGAGAGCAAGGAGATGACGTTGGGGAGATTCGTCACAGCGGCAAACGGAGTCACCATTGGAGGGCTCTGGAGGGGGCAGGCGAAGGACGAGCTGAGAACGAGGAAGAATCACGAGATCTTGAGATTCTTGAGTCCCTGTTGGGAAAAGAGGTACATGGCTAAGGTGTTCTATGCGAAGGACACCATATTTGAGGCGTTCCTGGAAGAGCTGTTGAACATGCCCATAAACCTCTTGCTGGCCCTGTACTTGGTTTATCCCAGGTATCTGTTCAACATGGGTCCGGCGTACATGTTCAGTAGGGGTGTGGAGACACTTCGAATTGATGGCTCCAGACGCTAGTACTCTAAACTCATGGAGAACTGGTGACGTTTCATCGGTTGATGAAGTATGGGGAACCCCTGTCGATGGGGAAGACTCACCCAAGTGCAAAGACCTACTCGTACAAATGCACCGCCGGACAAAAGACGTTGCTTGTTGAGTATCTTTTGATGCAGAATCGATACCTGACTGGCAAAGAAAGGAACCCTAAGACGAGAGAAGAATTGAAAAAGGCCAATGGTGGCATTCCTCTGTTGACTGACCTGTGTTTTGCCTTGAGATCTGACCCGTTGGGAGTGATCAGGGGGCTTGGAGAAGTCGTAACATGCATCTATGGGCCGGCGGTGACATATGCCTTTCCTGATACGCTCGTGGCAGCATACCTTAACTCAGTGGTGCATGTGAGTCTTATAAGTGTGCTAGACGGGACAACGCTGAACTGGTGCAGACAGGAGAAGCTGAGGGCATGGATGAGCGACACGGTGCTCTTCGGGAAAATCAAGAATCCCGAGTTAGTAGTGTTCAGTTTCCGGGGCAATTGCAGTGCAGAATGGGGGGCAAACGTGAAGGTCCCCTTGAAGCTTACCTCAAGTTCTGTTTAGCAGCAGACAAGCAAGAGATCTTGAGAATCCCGAAGTTTAGAGCTGGTATAGAGAGAGCTGGAAGTGTTACTAGAGAGAGAAATTCTGCCCAAAACTCTCCCTGAGTTCCCGATGGTCAGGAGAATGACCTTGGGGGATGAATAGCCTGCTAGTTTTCCCATCCCTGTACGCAAGAGCCGCGGTGGAGAAGCAGCAGAAGGAGTTCAGCGACTGTTGAGATCCCTTGTTTATCCAATACTCAGCAGCGGTTTATTTTCACACGTGTGATATCAAGATAAACTCGTGGACGACGCAAGCGAAGAAAATGAAAGGTTGAATGCCTCCGAAGTTCGAGGTTCGGGATATTTTGAGGACGCTTGATCAAGCGGACCTGGAGAAGATGCAACCGGTTTGGGACGATGGAAGAATGATCGTGGAGGAGGGACACATCGCTCTAAAGGACGAGATGAGGTTCGCCACGAGGTGCCCGACGGACTGGAACACTTGGAGATGAAACAAGAAGAGAAGGAGCTGGATGCAGCAGGCCCCTTATACGTAGCCCTCAGCGAATATAAGAAGCTGGACGCGGCAACACCTCACCCTTATCAATAGGCACCCCTGGAGACAGAAGCAACCCCGTTGAAGATAGGTTCAAGGACGAGCTTGAGAAAGGGCGGGCTGAGTCAGAGGAAGGAGAAAGTATGGATGAGACTCTCAGTGAAGCGGGAGAAGAAATGGAGGTGGGAAATACACCAGACCGGGTCCAGCTGAAAGGGAGTTTACTACGCACGAATTGTTGCAAGACTTGAAAGGAGAGGATTGGGCAAACACGGCCACGCCGCCCCTCGGATCCCCTGGGAAAGATTTGGAATTAGCCCTGACCAGCGAAACCGCCAATATGGGGATGATAATCTTGAGTGCCAAAGAAAGTAAGAAGAATACTTTCGAGGGCAACAAATGGATGTTCCTGAATACTCTGGGTGAGAAGGCGTGGCGAGAATAACCAGAGAGCGGAAAGTGAGAATAAGCTGGAGAACTTCAAAGAAGAGTTATGTAACACGGTGGTGAAGTTCGGGAAACCAGTATTGATGGGCACCGGACTGGAGGAAAAGGCAGGAATGGAGTTGTTGAGCAAGATGATCAAACTGAGGGAAATGAAGCCGAAGACCAAAGTTGACGAATGTAAAGACAGCTCTACTTTGAAACAAAAAATTGATGGTAAAATGATTAAGGTGTAGAGGGAGGATAAGGTTAAGATTAGTAATAAGGTTGAGGATATTAATATCCTTAAGGCTCAAGAAGGTGTAGGGCAAGAATTGGAAGGGCCGGACCGGGACAAAGAGGTCGAATCAGTGATGATAGTGGCGACGCCCCCAAGTAAAGGTGTAACGTCTCGAAAGTGAAAGAGGGAGGCAGAAGAGTTGAGTAGTCCCTGGGCGGAAGCGGTCTCTGAAAAGAATCTGAGGGAGACGGCTCCCATGATTCTAGCGCGGTGGAAGACATGGGCAGCTCCGAACCAAGGAGGTTGACCGAAGGGATGAAAGAGATGGAGGTCTCGACGAGTTTGGCAACGGGAGAAGACTCCAGACCTCAGAAGGCGAACGCAAAAAGGGGTTCGACGAGTGAACAAACGTGGGAAAAGGACATTGGTAAAGAATGGATCTCGAGTGAAAACCAGGCTACTGGGTAACAAGTGGCCAGCAATCCTCTCGAGAAAAATGCGACGAGGAATGCCGCTCGACCTTGGTGGGTGGCTCTGGAGACAATGAAGGAACTGGAGGACTGCGTGAAGAAACTCGATCGTGGAGTGTCCCGCAAGCGTCGCAATTGGGCTACCCAACAAAAAACCGAGATCAACAAGTTACAATTGGGAAGCCAGCTGAAACGAACTTGGCAGAACTTGCTGCGGGATTACTTCGAAGATGCGATGAGAACACCCTCGTCCGCGCTGCCATTGATGGCAAATCCCTTCGTCAGAACAGCGGGACAGCTGATGTTCGCATGGAGCTTGATGGGAAAAGAGCTGAAGATGTTGACCTCACACGACAAGTTGAAACTTGGCAGCAAGAATCTAGAGTTTTATCAAATGCTGGTGTAACACATTGCCAGGGATAATTCCAGTTTGAGTCTGGCAAGGAGGAAAGATGCTACGTGTTTCATGAGGTGTATAATGTCCGTGATGACGCGTGTCAGCAGAAAGCGATGGGAAGTAAGACTATGGAAAGGAGAATCTCTACGGTCATCCTGAACGTATACCAGTGTACTAGAACCGAGAAGGAGGACGGCTCCAGACGGTCTCTAGAGAATCATGGGAAACTTGACGAAATACGAAGGTTCTACTACAAGAAATTTGAAGAGGGACATGACGTGCACCGTAAGTTAGCCTCGGCTGAAGATTACTCGAAAGCCAACAAACGGGGAGAATATCAATATGTATCTGGATTAGTGGGGTAGCGTACAACCCTTTCTTGGATTCAGAGGCCGGGAACGCTCACAGGAATCACGAAGTGACGGAGCAGTTAAAGTTTTGAAAAGAGAAGATAACCGAGATTGATCCAGTGGAAAGAGAAAAACCGGGCCTAGGTCTGACATTTGAGAAGATGCCAAAGATGATTAGCGTAACCGCGCCCGAACAAGAGAACAGATTTGAAAATGGGGAATGGAACCGGCATGCTGATTACAAATTTAGGAGCGGTTTGGAGGTTACCGAGGCCTTCCTGGTGCCCACATCCCCACACAAGCTTGATTGAGGAGGTCACGGAGCGAGTGAGGCTGACACCGACGAAAGATGAAGACTTGGGAACTATGAATCTAATACAAAAACTGATCCCGCCTCAGAGTAAGGAGTCGGGCGAGGCAATGAGCAAGCTAGGATCAGTGAAGAAGTTGGAACCCGGTAGTTGTCTTGACGTGGCGTATGGAGGTGGAGGGCACACTTGTGATGGACGATCGTGTGTCAGAATACAGTCTTTTCAGAGAGAAGATCTAGTCGCTTGGTTTGGCGACATCTCAGAAAGGGAGAAAAGTGAAGTGCAGATAGTGACTTAGTGTTACACGAACACTACTGTGAATATATCAACGGCGTTGGGGCTCTTCTCGAGGATGTGCAGTTTACAGTCACTGGAGATGCTGGAGCCTGAGCACCACTTGGTGACGGCATTGAGCGTGGAGTCATGACCTGGGGCATTGCAAATAACCCAGAAGCACATCAGAGGGTAGAAGGTTGGTTTTGGGGCTGAAATGAGATTTCCCGTGAGCGAAGCCTATAGTCTGCCAGTAAATGCGAAGTCCTTGGTGGGATCAGTCATGGCCAACCTATGTGGAAGCCACTATCCACTACACATGGTGGAGGTATCCAGCCAGAGGATACTAATTGACAAAGCCTTCTCGAAACCCAAGTGCGTACGACTGGCTCGAATGTCGCACAACTCACATAGACTGTTGAGGAAGATCCTGGGGACTGTACCAAGGGAACAAAGAGATGACTTGAGTGAAATCTGGGGAGAAGAGCTTTTGGGTTTAGAAGGCGAAAACACGAGTGTTTTTGAGCGACAAAACAGAATCGGGAAGCCGATGAACAGTGCCCCAGCCCTGGAGAAAAATGATTTGAGACATGAGAATTTGGAACCTCTGCTGGTAGCTTCGGGAGAACGCAAACTCCGGAGCATCGATATCAAGCATGGGGAATGCCCATGCCATTGTCTGGCACATCTCTACTTAATATGGGACGTGGAAGAAATTCGGTCGATCGGATTAACCGATCATCGGCAGAAGGTGACGCTCCTGGAAGTGAGTACAATGTTGGCGTTGCGATGCATTGAAGAAAAACGTGACAAAATATAGGGAGTCGAAGAAACCGACAGTGGAATCGATACACGCTATTGATTATAGCAGGAGACTTGCATTGTTTGAGACTGCGTGCAAGGTATTCGCCATACCGATGGAGGTCAGGCACGTATGGAGCCGCATAAGATTCTTCCCATGGTTGCGAGCGACATTGACATCTTGGTTATATACAGTGACAAAGGATCATATGAAGAAGCATCAGAAAGAATATCGACAGCTCCTGGCAGAGACAGGGCCGGAAACCTTCAAGAGTCAAGAGACCTTTGCTGACCCACCGAAATGCGATCACGACGGGTTGGACGAGAAATGTTAAATTGTCTAGAGATAACACCAAGGCTTGCGAATCAGTTTTGGAAGAGGACTTAGCGGAGAACGTGAGCCTGAGTCTTTACAAATTCTTTTGCTTGAACAGGGAATCTGAAGTGAAGAGATTGCCAAATCAGGCAAAGAGGTTGCAAGAGCAGAAGGAGTGGATGCGATGCTACGAACAGTTAAAAGCTTGGGAAGAGATCGTGATCAGCTCCGACGATGAGGAAGCGCTGCTAAGGCAGATTACGGTGTCAAACGCATCAGGTCCTAGCACCTCAAAGACGAGGAGCACAAAGTGAGGGAAGCTTGAGTCTTGAAAAGGAAAAGAAAGGAGCTTGAGTGTAAACTCGGATGAAATCTGAGGTCACGGAAAAGAAATTTTAAAGAGAATATTGTTATTAATAAGCTATATCTATTAAGTAAATCAAAATGCTGCATGACAATTTTCTGATTGAATAAGACAAAAGAAATTTTAATCATTAGTTTGCAAAGCGGAAAATTAGGGTGCAGGTGTACGCAGGTTTTGATAGCTGTTTAGCGATAGAGTGACAATTTTGCAATAGTGTGACAATGTTGTGATTTTGGGGTGTAGATAAAGTTAAATCTGCTGCAAACATCTGTAAATGACCACTGGCACTGTATCTTGAGCAACAATCAACATTCTGGGGATTCACTGGCAGACAGCGACACGCGATGAGGACATCGATCTTCAGTCCGGGAGTATGTGCCAGTCGGTCATATTTGGAAGTTTGATCTTGAGCAATACGAACGACATGATTTTGGGGTGAAATGGAATTTTTCAAAAATTCAAATTGAGCATGCCATGCTCAATTTTCTCGCGACAACTGAAAATCTACAACTAAAATGGCGGAAAAAAGGTCAAAAAAGCAGCAGGAAATTGCTAATCGCAATTTCCAGATATAATACCATACTGGACTAGAGCTGTCTTATCCTGAAATAGAAGGCAGAACTATTGTGAACAAAGAAAATACAATTAGAAGTGGACCAGAGTTAACCTTTGGTAGAAAAGTGGACAGCCGAAGTCTCACAGGGGGCTATCCCCAGGACTCCACTCTCAAGTTAAAATTCAATTCCCAAGCTGGAACTTATCAAATTCAAACTCCTTGAGTTAAACTTAATTCCTTCAATGCTATAAATGCTGATCAATTTATTTACTCCAATTCTCGAGTGTGCTGGAATGTGAGTACCCAATCTAGTTCTCCTTAATGTGTTTTACACTTGTTATGTTGAGGTAGGGAGAGTTTTAGGTTGATTCATTTAAAATGGATCAAAAATCCGCTTTCTAAAAAAAAGTAACTGTACTGACTGTTCCGACCCTGTTTTTAACGGCGTTCGCGTATTTTGGTTATTTTGAGACCTAAGTATGGGGACGTTCTTATTTTCTAGACTGGGGGTATTATGGTAGTGGCTTTTAAGCTGTAACGAGGGTTTTAGTCTCATGTCGCAAGTGAACCGAATTGACTCCGACCGTTCGAGGTAGAAAAACACAAGAGATAGTGTCCCTGACTCTTCAGCCAATGGTTATAGTGCCTATTTTTTTCAGCCTCATATGTGACTTAAGTAGGCGAATGTTACAAAAAAACGCCTCAACCACCAGGGCGGAAGAGTAATTCGGAACGCGGAAGCCTTTCGCATTCCCGTGAATAGTTTTTTAATCTAGTTAAGACCGAAAACTAACGAAACAGGAAGGGTGGGATTATTCGCGGTCCCGTCATTTCCTGAATGGTACGTGACCAAAAAAAAATTAAAAATATACAGGAATCCAAACAAAAAAAAGCATAGTGTCAAAAAAAAACAAATAAAAAACCGAAAAAACCAAAAACAGTAAAAAAGAATAAAATCAGTAGAAATCATCCCCCCAGACGAGATGTGTTCCAACCCTCCCCTTGGTTTTTGTTAAATATATTGTTGTTACAGGTATTTATATCAGTCAGGATCTTTATGATCATATTCGTGACCCGTTTGTGGTGCTTGTACTGTAGGGTTATTTGATAATTTAAGCAACGAAATGCTAATTTGCGCTCAATCCGGAAGGGTCTCGGGATTAGAGAAGAAGACTGATCCGGCAAGCAGTGCAAGGAGCGACAAAAACGAGCTCAAGGACAACAACAATCGACTGTTGGGTATCGTTAACAAGTTTTCTATAACTTTGGTACAAAAAACAAGATATTAATCTGTGGGGGGCTCGACAGTGACTGCACTGTAGTAACCCTTCACCGAACCGCGAATATCCCAGTTAAGCACCATAATTCGGGTTTTGAACAAACCCGGAGGGGTATAATATTAAAAGTTTTACTATTTTTGTAGTCTATATTAATATACCTATACCGTTTTTCAGTGAAAAACACCGTAAATAGACCGTTTTTTTTTGGTCAAAATAGCGATTTTGATCCCCCCACAAATTGCAGTTTTTGAGATATCGATAATTTTTGCGATAGACAAAAGCATTAAATTAGTGAGTTACATCGTAACTGTACTAGTATAAAAGATAGAACGGGTTGAGTTTAGTTCAGAAGTGGTTGGAACTAATTGGGTATCAAAAACCGAATTTTCTTGATTTTTGAAAAAAAGAAACGATACAAAATAAGAAAATTTTTTGAAATTTTTGAGTTAGAACAGTAAAAATTTTTGTTCGGACAATGTTAGCTAGTGAATCGATAGGTTTCAAAATCCGTTTGCCGATAACCTTCCGGTTTGCTATGAGATCGAACTTAACGTGTTTGATTTAGTGGGTTCATCAATCCGGAAGGGTCCAAATAGCATTGTTTTTGGCAAATTTTTTTCATTGGAGTGTTTAAGATCGAGTTTTTTGCCTTGAACTAGAAGAGTATAGGCCTTTTTAGCTCGGATCAAAAATTTTCAGGTCAAAAAGATAAGAATTGCGGAACCTATAAGAGAGAAAATTTTTTGACTTTGGAAAAAAGACTTTTTGGTTAATAACTTTGGAAAAACTGGACAGATCCAGTTGATTTTAATGCCATTAGATCAAAAATTTGGTGAGCTTACTCATAGTGTTCTCAATTTTTCGAAAAAAAGTGTAAAATTTTTTAAAGATCGTTTTTAACAAAGACACTAATTCGTGAAGTTAGACCCTTCACGTTTTGAAAAAAAAAATTTTGTTTGGAAAGCCCTTATACCCCGACCAAAGTGTAGTCACGGTTAAATAAGGCAATTGTGCGCTGTTCTAGACAAAAAAAGAGAGGGCTAAAGAAATCAGAAAACCATAATCGAATCGAAATTAGGCTATTAATAAGACCTTTCACGGTTAAAGTGAATTGTCGAATCAGAGGCTTGGCTTCAATCCGGAAGGATCTTGGGACAGAAAATACACCCTTCCTAGTTAGCTCCTATAGCATTGGAGAACGTATCAGAAAGGGTTCGGGTGAAAATTTAAAGTCCCGGAATAGCTGTTTTTGCCAATCCGGAGGGGTCCTGTTTTTGCCAATCCTGAGGGGTCCCAATTTCGCCAATCCGGAGGGGTCCTGTTTTTGCCCATCCGGAAGGGCCCTGTTTTCGTCAATCCGAAGGGGTCCCATTTTGCCAATCCGGAGGGGTTCTGTTTTTGCCAATCCGGAGGGGTCCTGTTTTTGCCAATCAGAAGGGGTCCCATTTTGCCAATCCGGAGGGGTCCCAGTTTTGCCAATCCGGAGGGGTCCTGTTTTTGCCAAACCGGAGGGGTACTGTTTGGTCAAAACTTAAGTGGACATAAGAGAGTAAATAGTAAAAGGTAATAGGTTATTAGGAGACAGGCTAGACTAAAACAAAACAGGTCTAAACTCAGATATTCGCGACACTAAGTCTAAATTGAACAAAAGTTTGTAACTGATTTGTGTGAATTGAAATCCAAATCGTTTTTGAGAAAAGTGATTGCCCTGAGGATTTTAGTAGGTCTAGCTCGGGCAATCTGAAGGCAGATAGGTAACACAGGACTCGGTGGGTACAATAGACGCCAACTTGACAAAATAACGGTCTTCAAGTTTTGTCTGTTTGGTGCAGCACCGAACAAGGAAAGCTCTTTCTTTAGAAACAAATTCGACTATTACATTGCGACTGACTAAAGTTAAGAACACATACGTTTTTCATTGAAAATATTCTTATTTTTCTTCATTTTTGGTTTTAAATCAAAATATCTGTTCTTAATTGGGTAGTGAGTACACTATTTTTTAAAAAAAATTGATATCATCGGATTGTTCTAGTTTCATATCTTACAACTAATAATCGGTTAATGTGAATAAATTGTATACACGATGTACTGTGATAACATACAAGGATTCGTGGTCACTATTTAAGAGAAACTTTTGGAATTTATTGTGTTGTGTTAATATTATCAGTAGTCAGACAACAAGGACACTAGCAATCGAATTGAATGTATAGTCAGTAAGAAGTGATAAATTGAAAATGAGTCTAGACAATAAAGAGGCTTAGCTCCAAACTAAGTGATAGTTCTAGGAAGTTCATACCACAGAAATAAAGAAAAGCAATGAACGACCCCTTTGTGGAAAGGATCGCACGAACCCGGACCGACAAAGGGAGGAAAGTTTCAGGCGGAATGTTTGAAACCAGGAGTCAAAAGTCCTCAGAAGGACAAAAGGCACTTTTAGAAGTAGAGGTCCATCCGGACCCTGCCATGGATGAGAACCGGGAGGGACATGGACCGGAAGAAAGAGGAAACAGAAGATTGACGAGTTAATCTACTCCGGTAGAACAGGGCCATTATTTTGCCCTTTCCACCGGGACTCTGGACCGAGAAGAGATGTCGAAACTCTCCGTCATCTCTAATGAAAACTGTGCCGAATACAAGATCACCCACAGACAACACCATGATGCATGGCGAGACGGAGAAACCGGCAACGTCCTCATCGTTTTCAGAAAGAGTGAAGAACAATTTCGGAAACTTCTTTCCATTTACCATGGGAACGGGTACGGGCGATGAAGCAAAAACCCAGGAAGAGGAGGACGATGACGAGCAAGATGACTCCGGATCTCAACTCAGCCTCATTAGTTCGACTCAGGAGAAGGACGCATACACCTATAGAGAGACTGGCCCAATGGACCAATTTGATATAGTCAGGACACTAAGCAAGACCACAAACAGATAAGGCCAGTCAGGATACTTTGAGACAATGACGAGTTCGGAGATGCAAACTGGGAGGAACAGAATTACGGGGCTATGTAACCCACCTGCGGTTACAGGAGTAGATCCTGAAGAGACGTCGAGGCAGAGAACCAAGACCCGAGTCTCGACCAGCACCAAGCTACCTGGAACCGACAGGGTGACGCCGCCACTTGTGATGCCGCCACTTGTGACGCCATTAGTGGATAACGGAGAATCAATCGAAGATGCCTTGACCAACATAGTGGGCAGCGTAGAAGAACAGAACAAACAGATGTCCTTAAGAATGAGTGAACTAGAAAGGGGAGTCCACGTTGAGAGAGAAAACCTGCGGGAAGAGATATACCGCAAGAGACAAGAAGTTAGCAGAAGCGAAAAGCTCTTGAAGGAGAGAACGGATGAACACATCGCTAAAAACTTGCCGCGAATGACGATTGAACCTGAGCAGAGAGAGTTACGATTGAGAGACGGCATGGAAAAGTTGAGAATTCAACAAGAGCAGACTCTTGGGACTCTTGACACGAAGATAGACGCGATGATGGGAGGCGAACTTAGGCTAGCGTGGATAGGTTGGATGGGCCACTAGGCAGCAGGAGTGGAACGAAGAATGGGGAACCGAATTCGGGAGAACCCAGCAGGGAGTCGAAAGTGAACTCATTGAGCAACCGAATAGGAGAAGGGCACATGAATCCACTGTAGGAAGAGGCAGCTCATCCAGCTATGCTACAGGGGACATTAGGCCACGGGGCCCAAACATCAGAGGAAGTTCAACTGGCAACAGACCGACCTCAAACGAACGATTACGCAAGATACACATGCGACTGGGAGATGTGATTCCATGAACTGCAGTCATGTGAATCAAGGAACAAGTCAACCCAGCGATTCGGACAGGAGGCAAAATCCAGAGCCCTTAGCAAGGGGCAATGATGCTCAACCGGGGCATTCAAGAGGCGCTACATCAATGACTACAGCCTTTGAACCTCTGAACAGGTCTTTGGAAACATTCCTAGCGAGGTTATCTAGAACCAATGAACGCAGTGAGATTGAATGAAATTCTGTGACTGAAATTTAGACTTTGTCCTTTTTGGTTTGGGTATGGTTTGTTCAATTGACATGTAATGCAATCAATGAATAATACTTTTATCCAAATTGGTGCATTTGGGAAATAAACATTTTGTATAAAATTTGAACATCTTTTTTTTTCTGCTCCTGAGTGTCCTTTATTGTGTAAAAAGTGAGTGATATGAAAAGCTATAAGCATCATACTTAAAGGTAGGCAAGGTGCTTTGATATCAGATGTTTGGTATTCTAGAATATCTGTGTTTTCGCTGATAGAGATATTGTTAAATTTTCTGAAGGGTTTTATTTCCTAGAATGGTGATATCGGCTTCAAATGACTTGGTTTTATATTTGTGCCACAATTTTAATTGTCTAATGACTGGGTCAAAATTTTTATGTTTCTGTAATAATTCGACTGTTATTTTTTCTGTTATTGGGAGAAAAGTATTTTGAATTTCTATTTTCGATAGAAGTATTGTATCTAGTGGGTCATGACGGTTAAAAACATGGTTTATTGTATTTTTGAGTCATTTTTTAGTGGGCCTGATAAATTTATATTATCAGTGAGGTTTTCTGTTTCTAAAGGGAAGATATCTTTTTTTTATTTTATTTTTATTTGATTAGTTTTTGTTGTGTGTTGTTTTTAATCCAAGAAGAGTATGGTATCGGTTTGAATGTAGATTTTCCTAGTAGGTCTACTTCGTAGTGAATGTTTTGACAATCTAGATATAGTGGGAAAGATTGTAGATTTTTTATTTGTGATTGGTCAATGTCAATTGTTACTGCATGTTTGTATTTTATTCTTGTTGAGGTTTCATCTTGTGCAAGCAAAAGTTTTTTTTTAAGGTGTTTCAACTGTTGTTTTTCTAGTTAAATTTTCAGGTGGTGTATTTTTACTGAGAGTATCGGGTAGTGCGCGTTTTTTTCCTGCTGCCCAAACTATATGTAAGCTTAGGAACTTCAATAAATTTAGTTGAAATCTATAAGCTCTATGGTTTGGTATTGATTTTTGTGTGAAAAGAAAGATTATTGGATTATGATCTGTAAATAAAACTGTTGGATGTTTAGATCCAAGTAGAAAAAATCATATTCTGTAAGTGTAATACATCATGGCTGTGCATTTTCTCAAAAGAGTAGAGAGTCTAAGTTCAGCTTGTGTGAATAGTCTAGAGTTTGCGGAACTGAGGTTCATTTTATTCGTTCCATTGTGAGATTGCAGTAATGCTGCGCCAATGCCAAAATTTGAAGCATCTCACATTGCATAAATTGGTTGATCTGAATCCGCAATTGTGTTTGAAGTTTGTTCTGTGAGAAGTTTTTTGATTTCCTTAAGTTGTGTTTGGTGTTCTGTTATCCATTCAAAATTGTTTTGTTGTCCGAAAGGTAGTAAAATGGTCTTAAGTATAACTGCATTTTATATACGTATTTTATATAAGAAGTTTAAAGTTCCAAGAAGTTCTTGTATTTTTGATTGGAGTTTTTGGACTGCGTCTACGCGAGATTTTAAGGGAGTTAAAGTGTTTCTTTCTACAATATGTCCAAGGAATTTCACTCGTGTAACAAAAAAACGTGATTTATCAGAGACTGCTTTCATGTTTTCGTTTGATGATAATTGCTAAGACAATGAGCATTTCGTTTTTTGTTTGTGATTGCATAAAAACATCATTCAAATATGAGATTGCATTTTATTGAGTACTAATGGTCTGAAAATTTTTACTCATTAAAAGCTGAAAATACTGCTGGTCCTATGGACATTCCATAGAGTAATCTGTTGAGTTTGTATTGTTAATTTCCAATAACGAATTGTGTTAATCGTCTGGATTTTTTGTCTAACGGCATTTGATTATGTGCACTATTCATATCTGTTGCTGTGAAATTCTTACAGTTTATTTTTGTGAGAATGACTCAATTGGTTCGATAGGCCAACTACATTTAGATTCATCAATGAGTGAAATGAGGTATCTTTCATCTAGAACTATTTTTAATCATTCTTCTTTTGCTAAAATGGTAACGGGGTTTATGAAAGTGTTACCTTTTGGCTGTTTTTCTTTATTTACTGGAGAATTGATTTCATTTTGTTGATTTCATTTTGAAAACTGCATCAGGTTTTAAAGGTAAATTTAATGTTGTTTTTACCTTTCCAAAATCAAGTTTAGATGTTGCGTAGTTTTCTGGGTATTTTAATGATAGGTCAGCTAATTGTTCAAATTGTTTTTGTGTTCTCTGAGAGTGTTGAAAATAAACATTGATAAGAAATTTTGTCGTTCTTCCGTGTATTTTGATATTTGCTGTTCTTTCGTGTATTTTTGCTGTTCTTCCGTGTTTTTTGGTACCTTACTTGCTCTTTGTTTTTTCAAAACTGCGTCAATTCTTAAAGGTAGGTGAAATGGTGAATTCTTTTTTCCAACGTCAAATTTAGATGTGGCATACACTGTTGGGTATTTTAATAGTGAATCGGCTAGTTCTTCGCATTCATTCTGTGTTATCTGAGAGTGCTAAAAATTGAACATTGTCAAGAATATCTGTTGTTCAACTGTATAGTGTGCCATTGTAAATGATGGTTTAAAATACGGTGTTTTTGCGGAACAATATTTGTTTCGTTTTTCATTACTTATTATTTGATTAATTGACATTTCATCGATAAGAATTGTTGATTGACATTTATCTAAAAGTAAAATATTAATTACTCTATACGCTGTTTCTTATGCGGGAGAAATTGGTGCGTTAGTTTCACAATAACCTAAAAGACCTAGAGGCAGGATTATTTTAATGGAGAAATGTTAAAAATTTGTAAAGAAATCATATCTGAATTTGATTCTTTCATGAATTTGGTGAATTAAATTGTTACTCGGAAAAATTTATGAATTGGTCTGAATGCAAGGTCAGATATAAAGAGATGTTGTTGATTTTGTAATTTATCATGTTGGCGAACTTGCTCGATTGAGAAGTTATAAATATCACCTGACAGTGATTTCTGGTGTTTCCGTTCCTGATTGTATATAGGGTAAAATTTAGAGAAAAAGTTGTGTTTTTCATTCTCGTGTAATTATTTTTCATATGAATTCTGCTATTTAAGATATTTATAGTTGGTATATAGTTAGTAATAAAAGTCATTCCGATGAAATTATGTTGTTTATCTGTGATGTGGAAAATTTGTTTCCATAGTTTGCTCATGAGTTTGTTTTGTTCCATTGTTTGAGTGGGAAGAAGGACTTTTGGAAAAATTTGGACTTTTCCATAATTCGTTAAAGTTGATCCTTGTGCGGTTGCTAGTTTGGTTGTCGTTTTGAAGGGTATTGTTTTTGGATGTAGAATTTTTGTTTCATTCCAAGTACAAATGTTGATGATTTTAGATTCCGCTTAAAAAAGCTAGTTCAAGGTCTGGTGTCTGAA
The DNA here is from genome assembly GCF_963678635.1 of Symsagittifera roscoffensis. NCBI lineage: Eukaryota > Metazoa > Xenacoelomorpha > Acoela > Convolutidae > Symsagittifera > Symsagittifera roscoffensis. The sequence continues at coordinate 7,600,036 of NC_087069.1, forward strand.
AATGTTTGCATTTTGCTTTTTCTAAAAGAATTTGGATTTTCCAGATTTTTTCTGTAACTGTGGTTCTTTAGGTATATTTTGATAATTGTTCTTTGTGCTAGAGCATTCTGTGGGTTGTCCTTTTGTTATTTCTTATACTATTACTGTTTTTTTCCTTTGTTTTGTTACTGGTTATAGGTCTTGTATAATAGTTTAAAAGAAAACGATCATGGTTTTGATAGATATGGGAATATGTTGGTTGTTCGTGTACAATATGTTCGTAGTCAGTTTCAACGTGTATCATGTTAATTGAAATTGTTTTTTCTGTGTCACTTTTGCTGTCTGAGGACTCGCAACTGATGTGATTCAATCGCAATTCTGTGCTTTCGTTATTGTCAATACCAGGGGGGTTGGTTGAGTTTCTCCAGTTGTTTGTACCTGATGTAATTGTCTTTGATGTTTAGGTGTACTACTCCTATAATTTTGTTGTGAATTTTGATAACGTGTGTTACTTCTATGTGGTGACTCAGAGCACTTTCTTTGTCTATTGTTATAACTTGAATTTCTATTTTGTGAATTATCGCGTGATCTATTTTGATAGTTGTTGTACTTTGATCTGTGATAGTTTGATCTGTTAATAGAATAGTCACGTGATCTATTATTTTGATATCTAGGATTTCGATCATTTGAATAGTTTCTTTCGCTGTCTGTGGATTCGCAATTGACCTGATTCAATTGCAATTCTGTGCTTTCGTTATTGTCAATACCGGGGGGACTGGTTGAGTTTCTCCAGTTGTTTGTACCTGATATAATTGTCTTTGATGTTTAGGTGTACTACTCCTATAATTTTGTTGTTAATTTTGATAACGTGTGTTACTCCTATGTGGTGACTCAGAGTACCTTCTTTGTCTAATGTTATAACTTGAATTTCTATTTTGTGAATTATCGCGTGATCTTTTTTGATAGTTGTTTCACTTTGGTCTGTGATAGTTTGATCTGTTAATAGAATAGTCACGTGATCTATCATTTTGATATCTAGGATTTCGATCATTTGAATAGTTTCTTTCGCTGTCTGTGGATTCGCAATTGATCTGAATAATCTTAAATAATTTCTATTTCTATTATGTGAAGAGTTTCTAGATCGATCATTTGATTACTTTCTATTTCTTGGCATCAAACGAAAATTCAGGTCTGTTTGAAGTTGATCTTGAACATAGTTATTTCGATAGTGACTATTTCGACTGTTTGATCGACTATATTTGTTTTGTGAGAAACTTCCTGAGTTTCTTTGATTTGGTGATCGCCCGCTATAATTTGGGTTATAAGGTGATTGTTGTGTAGAGTAATTTGAGTTATTTGAAAGTAGTTTTTCTGAACTATTATTACTATGATCGTTTTTGTTGGGTAAATTTTGATCTTTTTTTCTTGTACTGATGAGTTGATTTATTTGGTTCTCTACGTTTTTGTGGTTTTTTTCGGTTATCATGTTGTTTTTGTCTGCATTCGGCAATGCTGTGTCCATATCGCCGGCAATAAATACAACATTTTTTGAAAGATGGTTTGGCTTTAAAATTTGGGTTTTTCTCGTAGATGTTCAAGATTTCAGTGATCTTTTCAGATAATTCTGTATCAGAGTCGTTGATATTGTTTATTTGTGAAGTAGTGGTTTGGATGTTGTCGATATTTTGTAACCTTAGGTCTTCCGTTTCTTCTAATTTCACAGTCATTTCTGCTTTTTCTAGTTTATCTACTAGTTTTCTAAAGTGTAAAACTGGTTCTCGGATTAAGGAAGGATGTGATGCTCTCTTTTTTTTGCTATTTTTCGCAATTTAGTTGTTGGAGTCATCATGAGGAATTCTGTCATCTTTGTATTTTTATAATCATGAGGATTGAGTGAGTATGCTTTTCGGACTTGTGTTTCAATTCTTTCTGCAAGTTGTTTGATTGTTTCATTTGGTAGTCTGCGAATCTCATAGCATAAAACTCTTTGATGTTGTTCATTTCATTGTGAATCAAACATTTTTGAGAACTCTTGTGTGAATCTCTTGTGTGAATCTGGGTATTGTTTTTGGATGTAGAATTTTCATTTCATTCCAAGTACGAATGTTGATGATTTTAGATTCCGCTTAAAAAATCTAGTTCAAGGTCTGGTGTCTGAAAATGTTTGCATTTTGCTTTTTCTAAAAGAAGTTGGATTGTCCAGATTTTTTCTGTAACTGTGGTTCTTTAGGTATATTTTGATAAATGTTCTTTGTGCTAGAGCATTCTGTGGGTTGTCCTTTTGTTATTTCTTATACTATTACTGTTTTTTTCCTTTGTTTTGTTACTGGTTATAGGTCTTGTATAATAGTTTAAAAGAAAATGATCATGGTTTTGATAGATATGGGAATATGTTGGTTGTTCGTGTACAATATGTTCGTAGTCAATTTCAACGTGTATCATGTTAATTGAAATTGTTTTTTCTGTGTCACTTTTGCTGCCTGAGGATTCGCAACTGATGTGATTCAATTGCAATTCTGTGCTTTCGTTATTGTCAATACCAGGGGGGTTGGTTGAGTTTCTCCAGTTGTTTGTACCTGATGTAATTGTCTTTGATGTTTAGGTGTACCACTCCTATAATTTTGTTGTGAATTTTGATAACGTGTGTTACTCCTATGTGGTGACTCAGAGTACCTTCTTTGTCTATTGTTAAAACTTGAATTTCTATTTTGTGAATTATCGCGTGATCTATTTTGATAGTTGTTATACTTTGATCTGTGATAGTTTGATCTGTTAATAGAATAGTCACGTGATCTATTAATTTGATATCTAGGATTTCGATCATTTGAATAGTTTCTTTCGCTGTCTGTGGATTCGCAATTGACCTGATTCAATTGCAATTCTGTGCTTTCGTTATTGTCAATACCAGGGAGACTGGTTGAGTTTCTCCAGTTGTTTGCACCTGATATAATTGTATTTGATGTTTAGGTGTACTACGCCTATAATTTTGTTGTTAATTTTGATAACGTGTGTTACTCCTATGTGGTGACTCAGAGTACCTTCTTTGTATAATGTTATAACTTGAATTTCTATTTTGTGAATTATCGCGTGATCTTTTTTGATAGTTGTTTCACTTTGGTCTGTGATAGTTTGATCTGTTAATAGAATAGTCACGTGATTTATCATTTTGATATCTAGGATTTCGATCATTTGAATAGTTTCTTTCGCTGTCTGTGGATTCGCAATTGATCTGAATAATCTTAAATAATTTCTATTTCTATTATGTGAAGAGTTTCTAGATCGATCATTTGATTACTTTCTATTTCTTGGCATCAAACGAAAATTCAGGTCTGTTTGAAGTTGATCTTGAACATAGTTATTTCGATAGTGACTATTTCGACTGTTTGATCGACTATATCTGTTTTGTGAGAAACTTCCTGAGTTTCTTTGATTTGGTGATCGCCCGCTATAGTTTGGGTTATAAGGTGATTGTTGTGTAGAGTAATTTGAGTTATTTGAAAGTAGTTTTTCTGAACTATTATTACTATGATCGTTTTTGTTGGGTAAATTTTGATCTTTTTTTCTTGTACTGATGAGTTGATGTATTTGGTTCTCTATGTTTTTGTGGTTTTTTTTTCGGTTATCATGTTGTTTTTGTCTGCATTCGGCAATGCTGTGTCCGTATCGCCGGCAATAATTACACCATTTTTTGAAAAAAGGTTTGGCTTTAAAATTTGGGTTTTTCTCGTAGATGTTCAAGATTTCAGTGATCTTTTCAGATAATTCTGTATCAGAGTCGTTGATATTGTTTATTTGTGAAGTAGTGGTTTGGATGTTGTCGACATTTTGTAACCTTAGGTCTTCCGTTTCTTCTAATTTCACAGTCATTTCTTCTTTTTCTAGTTTATCTACTAGTTTTCTAAAGTCTAAAACTGGTTCTCGGATTAAGGAAGGATGTGATGCTCTCTTTTTTTGCTATTTTTTGCAATTTAGTTGTTGGAGTCATCATGAGGAATTCTGTCAGCTTTGTATTTTTTTAATCATGAGGATTGAATGAGTATGCTTTTCGGACTAGTGTTTCAATTCTTTCTGCAAGTTGTTTGATTGTTTCATTTGGTAGTCTGCGAATCTCATTGCATAAAACTCTTTGATGTTGTTTATTTCATTGTGAGTCAAACATTTTTGAGAACTCTTGTGTGAATCTTTTCCAATCTGATTTAATTTCTACAGGTAAATGTGAAAACAATTTTTGCGCTGCGCCGTCAAGTGTGGTTTGGAATAAAGCTGTGACTCCAATTTTAATGAAGCGGTGTATTTACTGGTTCAGGTCCTATATTTAAAAACAAATTTGATGTGACTGCATTTAGACAATCTTCTACAGAGTATTCAGGATCTGTGCCTGTAAATACCATTAGTGGCTTACTTGATGATATTGATGATCCACCATTAGGTATGGATTCATAGTCATCTGTAGTGGCTCTGCGGCATTTAGCATTTGAGAAAAAATTGTAGGTTGACTTTTTGTTATTTCATGTTGTTATAAATAATATGGCAGTGGGATTTCGTTACACATTTGAGTTGGTTGGTAGGATTGTGTATTAACTGGGTTTTGTTGTTGAAAGTTGTTGTTGTAAGATGTTGGGTTATTTTTAGGTTGTCGTGTTTGTTCCTTTAATGAAAATGGTTCGAAAATACCTGGTTGGTCATTTCTGTAAGAACGAGGTCTTTGGCTTGAATAAAATCGTTAATAATTTTGATAATTGTATTCTTCATCTTCTGATGGAAATAATTTGTTGTATAGTAATAAGTTGATTTCTGGTATGGTTTTTTTATTTTGTTGAAAAAACGGGTAATTTTCACTTTTTTCTTGTGAGGATCCTGGTTGATCATGAAAATTTACTGAGTTTGAAGTTGTATGTGGCATATTTTGACTTTGTGAGTATAAGTAACTTTTAGTATTCAATTTAGAAGGTTTTGTTGTTTTTGGTCCACTTACATAGTTATAATTATCTTCTGCAGAATTACTTTTACGTGATGTTTGTTGTTTGTAGGATGGTTTTGTTAAAGATCGAAACGTTGATTAATTCATTTGCGATTATTTTTGTGCAACAGAGGATGTTACTGTGGATTGTATAACTGTTTGTTGTTACGTCGGTTTTTTTTTTAGTTTTGAAGTTGTATAATTGCGTTGAATAGGTGAACTGCTTCGTTGTGCTTCTATTTTTGTTATTGTTTCAACTATTTCTTTGCTGACAAAATGTGATGAAGGTTGTATATCTTGTTGTGTAAGATTTTTTGTTTCATTTAATTTGTCATTATTTATAAATGTACAGTTTAAATTATCATTTCCTGATCTTTGATGGACGAATGAATTGTAGTTCAAAGGTGTTGCGTCAACCAGTAGTGAATACACTCTTACATAATCTTTGTGAATAGAGACTGTGCTAATTGCTTGACTTGATATATCTGTTGGTATATTAATAAATGATACATGAGACCATTCAGGGTCCCAAACGTAATCTGATTGTTCTGCTAGTATGGTTTCGTCATCTGTAGTTTGTGGTCTAAAAATTTTTCTTGCTTGTGCAAAAAGATCAATATTACGACTATCGACTACGAACAAAGCTAAGATTTTTTGTAATTCGTGTTTAACATGTTGTGTTATGTCTTTACTTTTTAGATCTTCTCGGATTGCATTAAAATTTTTTGAAAGTGTGTGTTTTTCTTGTCGTACAATCGTATGTCGAGATGTTTGCAATGGTGAATCGCTTTGAGGTTTTTTCAATTCTAATATAGATAATTAGCTATAGATAAAGAAATTACATCATTTATGAATTTTGAGTTTGCTCTTTGTGAGTTTTGGTGTTGTATGCTTTTGATGTATTGTGCAAAAACTTTTAAAATTTCAATATCTACGTCATCAGTTTGATTGAGACATCTTTCATGAAATGCATTTGGTGATTTGATTACTTTTGTGTAGATTCTATGTTGTGATGTGAGACTACATATACTTTTGAGATAGGGGTCACGAAAGTGTCTTTTGATTTTTACATCAGGGAGTTCCCTTGTGCACGGACTTTTTCATTTTTGGTATAAATTTGCGATTAAATTTTGGCAAAATTGTAGCTTTCTTCGAGCGTCAGTTAACGAATGTATTAAAAATGAAAGTACTGAGACTTCCAGGTTATCTACATTTCGAAACATTTTTATGCTGTATGACTGTTAGCGTATAATTTTCAGTGTGTCTTATTTGTTGATTCCAATTGTACAAACGTAATGGTTTGTTTGTGTAGCAAAATTTTATACTTCGTTTCCCTTTTATTGATGCTGGTGACGTAGTTTCTGAGTCAGTGAAAAAGATTTGATCGTCATTTTGATGGTTTTGATTTATGAAGTCTTTTAAAATGTGAAGTTCTTGTATTGCAGTTGTTTCTGATTCTGAGACTGCGTTTCTTCCTTCCGAAAATTTTTTCCTAATAACTTGTTTTTACTTGTTAATAAATTTCTTTTTTACAGTTTGTCTTTTTGTTCTTATGTACCCTACTGATTGTCTGTGTGGTGTGATTACGAGGTCGTATCTTTCGTCGTTAATTAAACAGTTGTGTATTATATTTGTTTGTTTGTTTCCTAAATTGTCTCTTGACATAAGTTTTAGGATGATAGATGCAAAATTTGGATTAGTGATTCTCATATCTTAAACTGTTAGTTTATACGTTTTTTTGTGGTTAGCTTAACTTGGTCGTACTGTTGGGTTGGAGAGAAAAGCGTATATCAATTGGTGAGAATGATTTTTACTTTCTCGTGAATATTTCTAAGTTACGATAGACTTACCTAACCTTACTTAAGGGTTGTGATTTGTGATCAAGGCTTGGAGAAAAGTAAATCGATCCACAAGGTTCAGGTTTAATTAGAACGCAAGTAGTTCGTTAGATACGGTTTTATGACTTACTAAGTACAAGTGTTTTAGCCTGGGTCATCTAAGAGGAAGTGAAGGATGAGTAACCGAAATTCTTGACTGTTTATCTTAATAAAAATGGTTAGTTTTTTGGAAAGTTTTTCAATATTTCTGGGTCTTTAATAAGTATTTGGTAGTAAATCGACGTTTGAGGTCAATAGATACTAATTTCTATGGGAGGGGGAACAAAATTGTTCTATTTGATCCAAGGAGAAGCCTTGATGATCAGAAACTTAGGTTTAATTTAATTTAATTTAGTTTAATGATCCTAGGGAAGACTTGATGATCTGTTTTTTTAATGGAATTATTTAATTTTTTTTATTTAATTTGAAATTATTTAATTGAAAGCACGGATAAGCCTTGATAAATTATTGATAAAGGGTTAGGGTTAAATATTAGTTTTGATGATAGTTAGTTTTTGAGATTTGCTATTATGTTTTAGGTGATGAAGCTGGGGTGAAAAGATTAAAAATATATACTAACGATGTATGATTTATACTAACTAATTTTTGTATTTTCATATTCAATAAATATTTTTCCAAGAAGTTATTTATTTACAGCTGATTTACGGAAAAGGACAAGTGTTGTTTTTATCAATCGTTTTTTGGATAATTATTAGGTTTAGCGCCTTGAAAGGTTATTGAAGGTGATTCTTCAAAATATTATGTCAGTAAATGAAAATTTAAATTTACTGCTGGTAGTTTCCCAATCTCAAAAACTCGACCTCGTTTTTGTCGTACAATCATGAAATCGATTGGTAGAATTCTTCTTAGTCGTATGTCGTCTCTTGTTCAAGGTCTTCTTCCAATACCGGGTAGTTCTCGTATTGTTCGGAATATTGGGTCTGATCTATCGAGGCGTAGAGACAATTCTACTAAGTTTTTGTCATATAATATTTTTGAAATGTTGTATTTGTCTAATTCTAATCTAATTTTTGTCTAAGTCTAGGTTAGTTAAGGTCTTTACGAGACTTTTAGTCGCACCAGATGAGTTATATCCTTTTGGGTGTAATCATAGAGTATTTTCAGATAAAGTACACCGTCTGCTCGTCACGCTATCTTATTTTCGGCCGGATAAATTCGCGCAACTTCTTAGTCCAGTACCAATCTTAATCTTACTCGTATATCTCCTAATCTCAATAGATCTAGTGTACACCGGTACTGTCAGGGTGATTAAGTCAACAGCGGTTTTAATAATATTTTTTCAAATGCAAGTTGTTAGGCAAGTATGTTTGCAAATAATAAAGTAATGATAAATTTTCAAAGAAGACAAATCTTCTTGGTTATTGAAAGTCTTTGAGTCATTAGTTTCCTCTTATAGTTTTGCTCGAATGCAAACTCTGTAGTGATCGTCACATTCAAACTCGGCGGGACATTGAATGAAGAAGCCGAGGTCCCCGTATTCGATAGAGGGATCACACCTGGACGCTTTTCCCGTTCACCAAAACATTTTCCTCCTAATCCTTTATACAGCAGCCTAGGAAAAAAACTTTTTAATAACTAAGCAAAAAAATTGTCGCCAAAGATTGAACGATTAATTTTGATCGCGAAATACCGTGTGAGCACAAATTTTGAGGCTCATCTGCTCCGACATGTCAAAAAATCACTTTTTTAATTTAAAAAAATTCAACCTTTTTTCAAGAAAAACTGGAAATGCCAAATTTTGGTCACCATAGTTTGGTAAGCCAAAATTTTGTCGCGAGAGGCTGCACATAATTGCTTTTTTTCACGAGTGAACTTTGGGCGCCTAGCCATTAGGAGAGAATTTTGCAAGAGAGAAGGGGAGAGAGAGAGAATTTTTTAAATCCCCCAGCAGTGTATTTTTTTGGGTTTTTGGGGGTGTATAAAAAATTTACTGGGGAAGCGGGAGGACGGGAGGGGGTGGGTCCTCTTTAAAGTGAAGACACAAAAAATGATAATGAAAGAAAAAATACAGCAAATGAGCTAAAATGTGATGTGAACTGTTATAGGTACTTTCCCCCACCCAACTTTCAATTTTTCTGTATTCACAGTTGTTTTACGTTTATTTATGGCGAAACACGTGATGAAACGATGTCAGAGCTGAGCTCCTCCCCCCCCCCCCCCCCCCCGCACACACACACACATGTCAATTTGTTTTAGAAACTATTTTAAAGCTGTCATAATGTATTGAAACTTTGCATGGTATGAACAAACCAATTATTGTGAACAGATTTGATCTTCATACCTTCGGACAATGTTAAACTAGCATAACAAAATTGAGATTGAAAGGTGGGGGGAAGTTGAAAAAAGTCTGCAAAAGTACAAAAGGGATGGAAAACAGGAAAAGAATCCATCCGCGCCTCCTCGGTTGACATTCGTTGCGATACAGGTTGCAGTCCTCTTCTGTTCTACAGTCCTTGTGGGTAAAACAAAAGATCCCTGCCCTCAAATACCCGTCTGGAAGTGCCTCACTTTTCCCCACCATAGCTTTCATGCCAAAAAGCACCACAAACAAAACGCAACCTGGTTTCATTTCGAAATAAAAAGATTGTAAAAACACAAAGATTTATTTAGGTATATGCTGATCAATTTGAAATGAGGATCGGTGTCAAAAATGAATTTGATTTAGGAAATTTTTTGCGGCGAAACTTGATTTTGCAACGTGCTTTTTCCCTCAAAATTTTGAGCTCAGTATTTTTAATGGCCGGCTTGATGTTTTTTTTTTTCGATTAGTTTTTGAGGCGTACATTACCATTGGGAGACGGGAGCCATAGTAATTTTTGAGGGAGACGGGAGCCATAGTAATTTTTGAGGGAGACGGGAGCCATAGTAATTTTTGAGGGAGACGGGAGCCATAGTAATTTTTGAGGGGGACGGGAGTCATAGTAATTTTTGAGGGAGACGGGAGCCATAGTAATTTTTGAGGGAGACGGGAGCCATAGTAATTTTTGAGGGAGACGGGAGCCATAGTAATTTTTGAGGGAGACGGGAGCCATAGTAATTTTTGAGGGAGACGGGAGCCATAGTAATTTTTGAATGAGACGGGAGCCATTGTAATTTTTGAATGAGACGGGAGCCATAGTAATTTTTGAGGGAGACGGGAGCCATAGTAATTTTTGAGGGAGACGGGAGCCATAGTAATTTTTGAGGGAGACGGGAGCCATAGTAATTTTTGAGGGAGACGGGAGCCATAGTAATTTTTGAGGGAGACGGGAGCCATAGTAATTTTTGAATGAGACGGGAGCCATTGTAATTTTTGAGGGAGACGGGAGCCATAGTAATTTTTGAGGGAGACGGGAGCCATAGTAATTTTTGAGGGAGACGGGAGCCATAGTAATTTTTGAATGAGACGGGAGCCATTGTAATTTTTGAATGAGACGGGAGCCATAGTAATTTTTGAGGGAGACGGGAGCCATAGTAATTTTTGAGGGAGACGGGAGCCATAGTAATTTTTGAGGGAGACGGGAGCCATAGTAATTTTTGAGGGAGACGGGAGCCATAGTAATTTTTGAGGGAGACGGGAGCCATAGTAATTTTTGAGGGAGACGGGAGCCATAGTAATTTTTGAGGGAGACGGGAGCCATAGTAATTTTTGAATGAGACGGGAGCCATTGTAATTTTTGAGGGAGACGGGAGCCATAGTAATTTTTGAGGGAGACGGGAGCCATAGTAATTTTTGAGGGAGACGGGAGCCATAGTAATTTTTGAATGAGACGGGAGCCATTGTAATTTTTGAATGAGACGGGAGCCATAGTAATTTTTGAGGGAGACGGGAGCCATAGTAATTTTTGAGGGAGACGGGAGCCATAGTAATTTTTGAGGGAGACGGGAGCCATAGTAATTTTTGAGGGAGACGGGAGCCATAGTAATTTTTGAATGAGACGGGAGCCATTGTAATTTTTGAATGAGACGGGAGCCATAGTAATTTTTGAGGGAGACGGGAGCCATAGTAATTTTTGAGGGAGACGGGAGCCATAGTAATTTTTGAGGGAGACGGGAGCCATAGTAATTTTTGAGGGGGACGGGAGTCATAGTAATTTTTGAGGGAGACGCGAGTCATAGTAATTTTTGAGGGAGACGGGAGCCATAGTAATTTTTGAGGGAGACGGGAGCCATAGTAATTTTTGAGGGAGACGGGAGCCATAGTAATTTTTGAGGGAGACGGGAGTCATAGTAATTTTTGAGGGAGACGGGAGCCATAGTAATTTTTGAGGGAGACGGGAGTCATAGTAATTTTTGAGGGAGACGGAAGCCATAGTAATTTTTGCGGGAGATGGAAGCCATACATAGTATTCATACTTTACCCACTTTTATAACTCCATGGAATTGTATTGTTGGGGTTTATGGGAGCTAATTGAGGATATTCGTTCTGCAATTAAGGGGGATTTTGATATACTCTTAGTATTTGACTGAATTACATAAATGGCCTCTTTGAGTCTCGTTAGTCGAAGGGCTGGGCTCTCTTCCACCCCCCCCCCCTAACGTTTCGTTTTTTTTTCATTTTCTCAGTTGTCTTGCTTGTTATTACGACTGATTGCGTGATGTTACCATGTATAGTATGAAATCCGAAAGTACAAAAAAGTTACTTTGTTCACCATGCAAAAATTCATAACATTATGACAACGTAAAAGTAGATTGTTTAAAACTGAAATTCAAATGTATGGGAGAAGCTGCAAAGCGTCAAGGGTTAAGGGTTGCAACCACCAGTCATCGATGCACCCGGTTGAAGTCACAGAAAAAAATGGCTGAGCGACAAAAGCCCCCGAAACAAAAGCCCCCGCGACAAAAGCCCCCAGTCAAAAGCCCCCGAGCCAAAAGCCCCCGAGTCAAAAGCCCCCCGTGCTTTTGCATGTAGGTGTTCATGTACATGTAACTTTTGCGCCGGGGGCTTTTGACTCGGGGGCTTTTGACGAGGGGCTTTTGTCGCGGGGCTTTTGACTCGGGGGCTTTTGACCCTCAGCGAGAGGAAATCATCTTTCTCCAGAAACGTGATTAATTTAAGATAGGATTTCTGTATCAGATTCTCGCCAGTGGCAATTTATCTCTGTTCAGAGATAAATCAATAAAAAAGCAGACCTGTAACAGTAGTGTATCAGTAATGTTACAGTTTTGTTTTTATTCTGCATTTTTTGTATCAGAAAAAAATTAGAGGTTTCGTTCTGATATTTCTTCAATCACAATAAAACTGTTTTTTTTTTGTTCTGTTGTTTCTCAGCAATCGTCAGAAATCGAATCAAAAATTATCATAACAGCAATTGTTGGTATAAATAAAATAGTCACAAATGCAAACTTCCGCAATTGCGACCTCAAAAAAGTTATTTGGATGGACTGATATTACTGTTTACACTTACTGCGAGAGCAATCGTCTTGTAATCGGGAACTAGTCTTTTGTCCCGTAAAAAAAAACGTTAAACAGGTTTTGCAAAAAGTTGATGCTGCTTTCCATGGTCAAGCAAAATTTCCTCTTTTTGTCATATTTTAAAGAATCATTCAGAAAAAGTGATCCTTGAAGATCGGTAAAGATTGTTAAGAAATTTTGAATCCTAGAATTTTGAAGACAAAATCTTAGGTTGCAATAAACGTCCAGACTTTCCTAAGATTTATAAGAAACCGGGAATTGCGTGCACTTAAAATAAAGAGGCTATAAAAAAACTTGATAAAGCAACTTTTATGAGCTATAATATACAGTACTGATTTATATTAACCGGACAGAATATTCTGATGGTTTTTGGTTGTTTAGCTATTTCATAGTGCTGATTTAAATTATCCGGAAAAAACGAATAAATTTTGAAAATTGAAACGCGTTTTTCTCAAATTGGGTTCAAATAAGACAAAAGTGAATTGAATAAAAATTGCTTAGAATTTCACCAGAATCAATATGGTGCAATTTTTTCTCCAAAACTCTCAATTTAAATTTTATCCCAAAAATGGATCATTTTGTCTTTTTTCAATAATTCGGAAATTACGCTGAAAGTTGTAGAAGGATTCAATCTCCAAAAACCTGTATAAGACAAAGTAATTTTGCTTGATAGCCAAGAAACGTGACTCTTACTATATAAAACCCAAACTCTTTGCTTAAAAACAAATTTTGAACAATTTACTCAAATTTTTGGAGATTGATACCTTGTAGAACTGTGTTGGGCGTTGTAAGAGGCTTCTTGTGATATTTTTTTTCTTATCAATTAGTTTCAGCGTATTTTTTGAATTATTGATAAAAGACAACATTATCTACTTTGGGGTAAAATTTAAATTGAGAGTTTTGGAGAAAACATTGCTCCATATTGATTCTGGTGAAATTCTAAGCAAATTTCATTCACTTCTTTTTTTGTCTAATTTTAACCCAATTTGAGAAAAACGCTTTTGAATTTTCAAAAATTATTCGTTTTTTCCGGATAATTTAAATCAGCACTATAGAGCATGAAATAGCTAAACAACCAAAACCATCAGAATATAACTCAATTTGTGTCTCAAAATTTTTCAAAAAGTCCTCTAGCCCTATCTGTAGGACAAATAACTTGGGCATTACCAGAGCGAAAAAAATTAGGTTATAAGCAATGAAGTAAAACATTGCAACCATGAAAACTACAAATCATCAGTACAAATGCGTTGTTTGCTAGATCATTTTGAAAATAATTGGATGTTAGTTACAGAACAATTTCAGGCAATGTAAGGAAACGACAATCTTTAGATGATAGTTTCCCCGAAGTGGCTTCTTATATCGGCCAGCAGCGATAATTTACTAATTGCTCAAAACTGCTTTAAACAGATAGTCATCAAGAAACTTCAAATTTTTCAAAAAAAACCTTTTCGGAAAAAACTCCTTTCTTTCTTCTTTGATTTGGAAAAATTGATACGAACCATTCAACAAATTTTTCAAAACACAATTTACATCGAGAAAATCAGACTCTCTATTTGACGCAGAAGCAAAGTAGAGATTTGCACTTCGTGAATTTCCACATAAAAATAGCGATACAAACTGCTAGACAGTAAGTAAACAAAAGAAGAGCAACTAAATCCAAATCATGAAAAAAAATATATCAAAAAATCAGAATTAAAAGAACTAAAAAGGAAAACAATTTTTTTAAACGGAAAATACGACCAAATACAACCTGGAAGTCGTTTGCTGGAAAATCGAAAACCACTATAGAGTAGCAACTAAGCTGGCAGTACTCGGGTAAAATTCCTTCAGTTTGAAAACAATTTTTTTTTGTTAATTTGAAGAATCTAATTTTTTTTTAAATTTTTCAAGATTTTTGAACACAAAACCCAGAAGTGCACATTTACATAACCGCAAGGCATTATTGAGCATGGAGGCATTATTAACCATATTATTAATACACTTCTGTAACTTACACATGTGTTTGTATTGATAGCTTAAAACATATCTGCCAACAAATAGTTAGATAGAAGTCGACAGAAAAAAAAGTTCTTTTGATAAAAAAGCTTGAGCTTGATTTCGAATTAAAGAAGTAAACATGTTATGAACGAGAACAAAAAATGTTTCTATGAATGGGTGTATGTATGTACGTGAAAGTTTGTTTAGTTATATGTCTATGAATGTTTCGGTATATGTGTCTATGTATGTGTGTAAAATTGTGTTTTCTTATGTACGTATGTATGTATGTATGTATGTATGTATGTATGTACGTATGTATGTGTATGTATGTGTATGTATGTGTATGTATGTGTCTATGCATGTGTCTATATATGTGTCTATGTAAGTGTGTATAAATGTATTTTTATATGTGTGTGTATGTGTGTGCCTGTTTTTGTGTTTATGTATAGGTGTGGGTATATCTCTACAAATGTGTGTTTGTTAGTGTGCCCAATTGTGTGTATTTAGGTGGTGTATGTGTGTATATGTGTGTATTTATGTGTATATGTATGTATGGCTACTTGTGTGTGTATGTGTCTACTTCTGTATCTATACATGTGTCTTTCTATGTCTGTATGTGTGTGTGTGTGTCTAGGTATTTGCCCATATATGAGTCTGTTGTGTGTGTTTGTGTGTGCAGCTTGTAATTGTAAAACAGCTTGTAATTGTTGCGTGGATTTTGTCAGGTTTCCAAATGGTTGTCAACTTAGACTGTGCTGCCTATGCCGAAGAAACGCGTCTTTTGATTTCTGCTTTAGTATTGTCAACTGCAACTGAAGAAGCAAGATACTTGTAACCTTTGACAACTTCCGATCGTTCGCCAGACATTGTACTCAATACTCGCAAAGCAACAAATTTGTACTACAAAGTCTGTGTCTTCTTGGCGTTCAGTTCTAGACAAATATTGGTGCTCTCGGTTTCAGTTTTGTGTAACATAAATTGGGCATCATCGATATTGTTTTTTATAGTCGCATTATAGACTGCCAAACCAAAATCATTAGTTAATACTTCCGGATATCGGGTGCTTCATTTTATGAAAGTGGTGAAAATGAGTCTCCGATTGTCAACAGCTTTGAAATTTGCGTTATCAAGGCACAAAATGAGGAGCAAAGGTGCCATATTGTAAAACTTCACAAAGATTGTCGAATCGTTTAATCTCACCATCGATTGTCACAACGTTTGCTTTCATAGCTTGATATAGTTGAAGACTAGCTTCTACAAATTTCTCAGAAACGCCTTAAAATCTGACCAGTTTTTCTCCTCTAGGTATTGTTTTGTGCTGTCAAATGCCTCACGAAAATAAAAAAAAACTGATGACGGCCTGCAAAGTCTTGTTCTTCACCCCTTCTATAACTGTTCGGAGAGTTATAATCTGTGTAACGTGGATTTACAAGGCCTGGCGCCTTTTTGATTTTTCTCCACAGTGATTTCACACACGGCAGTTGACAATTGAAAAACAGTCTTTTCTAGATTTTAACGGGAGAAATTGGGTCTTCTTTGTGTCGATATATGTCTCTATGTATGTGTGTATGTAAGTGAGTGTGCGTATGTTTGTATCTTTTTTTGTTATTTTTTGTTTCTATATATGTTTGTATCTATGTGTGTATGGACGAAAATATTTATGCATCAAACTATGTGTCTATGTAAGTGCGTTTGTATGCGTATGTATTTGTATATGTATGTGTTTTTGTGGTTATATGTAGTTGGTTACGTGTGTGTTAAAGTGCGGCTACTGATGTGTCTATTTATGCTTCTATGTATGTGTCTATGTTTTTATCTACGTATGTGTCTATGTTTTTGTCTATATACGTGTCTATGCACATGTGTATGTATATGTTTGTAAGTATGTGTCTATGTATGTGTGTTTGTTTTTGTATGTTTGTGTGTATGAATGTATGTTTTTATGTGCCTGGATATCTGTCTAAATGTGTCTTAACAACCTCATCTTCAAAATCAGTATAACGCCTGCGTTAGTTGTAGGTGGACCAGTTTTTTCGGTTCGGGATGACTTTTTTTCAATCATTGGCAATTCTAATTCATTGTCCTCCATAAGTCCTCTAGAACATAAGCAAAAGTTTTTGCAGGATGCTCTCTAAACCGTTATCTGTGCTTCAGTTCCAATCTAAGAACTCTGGATGTTTCTTCTTTCCTCCTCATGAAGCAGTGGCCAGCAAACCGAGTACGTTTACGTTCAATTTTCTCAGAAAATTTTTCACACTGTGCCAGTTCAAACACTCTTTTGTTCATCACAAACTCGTTCCTTTTGGTGTTAATTGCGCTTCTCAGTGAGATTTTGTAATTTCCTTCGAAAGTTGCTTCCATTATTTTACTCATCGTCCATGTTTCTGCGCTATATGTCATTAAGCTTTGAATTGTCACAGCAAACAGCTGGTATTTGTCACGTGGATTCCTGTCGGATTCCAAATGTTTGTCTTTTTGTTTTGTAGTGCCCATGCCAAAAAAACGCGTCTTTTGATCTCAGCAGACCTTGTGTCACCTGAAGAACTGAAATAATTGTAGTCTTTGACAACTTCCAACCGTTCCAGACATCGTACTCAAGAATCGCGAACCATTAACGAATTTACTACATAACATTTCATTCTAGGTATTCAAACGTAAACCAATATCTGCTCATGCAGTTTCAGTTTAAAAAAAATATATTGGGCATAATCGATGTTCTAATTTATAATCGCAACATCGTCTGCGAAACTCAAAACATTAACTGTTACTTCCGGATATCTTAAGCTACGTCTTGGGATAGTTGTGAAAACTGAGAATCATGGATTTTCAGTGTTTATGGAAAATGCATAATCGAGGAACAAAAAAAAGATGGGCGCAAGAGTGTCACTTTGTAAAATGATGCAAAAAATGTAAAACAGTTCAATCGCACCATCGCTTGTCACAATTTGTGCTTTGATAGTTTGATATAGTTGACAAACATCCTCTTAAAATTTTCTCCTCCTGATGCTGGTTTTGGCAGTGGGAGGCCTTAGGAAAATCAAAAAAACTGATGACGGCCTCCAAGTTCTTTTCTTTCACCCCTTCTATAACTCTTCGGAGATTCAGAATCTCTGTCAACATGGATTAATTAGGCCTGAAACCTCTTGGATTTTTTTTAAATAGTGTTTTCTACACAGCTGTAGAGTATATATGTGAGTGTCTACATGTATAAATTTGTCTCCTCATCATCTACATTAAAATCGGTATAACTCCTGCGTTATTAGCAATTGGACCGATTCACTGGCTTCGTGGTGATTTTTTTTTCCTTCTGTGGCGTTTCTAGTTCAGTGTCGTTCTCTGGAACGTCATCAAAAATTTTTGAAGGACACCCTCTCAACGGCTTTTCCTGGTTCGGTTTCAATGCAATAAATTTGGATGTTTGTTCATTCGTTCTTCTGAAGCAGTGGCCAACAAACTGAGTACGCTTAGGTCTAATTTTCTTAGAGCGTTTTTCATACTGTGCCATTTCAAACAATCTTTCGTTCCTTACAAGCTCTTTTTTTATTGTTAAGTGCGCTTTTCAGTAAATTGTTGTACATTCCGTAAAGAGTTGCTTCCATTATTTTACTCATCGTTCATGTTTCTGCACCACATGTCAACAATCTTTCAATTGTCACAGCAAACAGCTTGTACTTGTCGCGAGGATTCATGTCGGATTTTGAAATTTCATCACTTTGTATTGTAGTGCCCATGCCAAAGAAACGCGTTCCTAGATGTACTGTCAACTAAAGAACCAAAATAATTTAAGTCTTTGACATTTTCCAACCGTTCTGCAGACACCGTACACAAGACTCGCGAAGAATTAACCATAACATTAGATAGTCTGTGTCTTCTTGGAATTCAGTTCTAGACCAATATTTGTGCAAGCGGTTTCAATTTTTTGTAAATTAAATCGGGCAATAGTTGCAATATTGTTTGTGAAAATAAAATCATTTAAAAAAATTTTGGTATCTGAAACTATGTTTTTCGGAATTGTGAAAACTGCAAAACATGCATTTTCTGAGGCTTATGAAGGAGCGTAGTCAAGGTACAAAAAAAACAAGATGGGAGCAAGAGTGTCACGCGGTTTCAATTTTTTATTACTTAAATTGGGCAATTGTTGCAATATTGTCTGCGAAACTAAAATCTTTTTAAAAAACTTTGGTATCTGAAACTATGTTTTTTGGAACTGTGAAAACTGCGAAACATGCAATTTCTGGGCTTATGAAAGAGCGCAGTGAATGCACAAAAGAAACAAGATGGGAGCAAGAGTGTCACTTTGTAAAACGACACAAAACTGGCGAATAGTTCAGCCTCACCATTGCTTGTCACAACTTGCTTTCGTAGCTTGATGTAGTTGAAGAATAGTCTCTATATAATTCTGAGGATCGCCATAAGTTCGTAAGGTCTGACCCAAATTTTTTACTCTTGATGCTGGTTTTGGCTGTCGAATGCCTCACGAAAATCAAAAGAACTGATGACGGCCTGTAAGTTCTTGTCCTTCGCCCCTTCTAAAACTCTTTGGAGGTCCATAATCTGTGTCAATGTGTTTTTACTAGGCCTGAAACCGCTCTGATTGCTTCTCATCAGTGGTTCAATACGCTGACGATTGAGTAACAGTTTTTTAAAGCTTTTTACGGAAGAAAAATATGTTTTATGTGTGTCTCCATGTATGTGTATATTCATGTGTCTACGTATCTGTCTATTGGTGTGTTTTTATGTGTATTTATGTACATGTGTGTGTAAAAAACGAACGTGTGTATGTATGCGTCTACTTATCTGTCTAGTCTGTTTATGTATGTGTCTATGTATGTCTTTAAATGTGCTTGTGTGTGTGTATGTATGTGCGTATGCATGGGCCTGTATGTGTCTCGTCATCATCATCATAATAATCGATGCAGCAGCAGCATAATCAGACATTGGACAAGAGCTTTCGAATGGTCATAAAACTTTTCGATCTGTGGCAAGTCTAGTCCAGTGCTGTCCTCTAGAACATCGACAAAAAATTTTGCAGGGCGCTCCCTCAACTGTTTTCCCTTGTTCAGTTTCCATGCAATAAACTTGGGTTTTCCTTCATTCGTTCTCTTGAAGCAGTGGCCAGCAATTTGAGTACAATAACGTCTGTTTTTTCGGAGAGTTTTTCACACTGTGCCAGTTCAAACAATTTTTTGTTCCTTACAAAATCGTTGCTTTTGGAATGAAAGTGTGCTTCTCAAAAATTTGCTTCATATTGCGTCGTGAGTTGTTTGTTACTCGTCATCCATTTTTAGGCCCTATGTCAACACACTTTCAACTGTCGCAGCAAACAGCTTGTACTTGTCGCGTGGATTTCTGTCCGGTTTCCGAATGGTTGTCAACTTGGACTGTGCTGCCTACGTCAAAGAAACGTGACTTTTTTTCAGATTTTGTACTGTCACCTGAAGAACCGAGATACTTGTAATCTTTGACAACTTCCAATCGTTCTCGAGAGATGATTGAGTAACGGTCTGTTCTTGATTTTTTTTTTGCAGGAAAAACGTGTCCTATATGTGTCTATTTATGTCTCTATGTATGTGTGTATTTGTGTGCGTATGTGGGTTTTTGTGTATGTGTTTATGTATATGTATATGTGTGTGTTTTTGTGTGTCTATTTATGTATATGTATGTGTGTGTGTGTGAGTGTGTGTGTGTGAACGTGTTTATGTATGCGTCTACTTATGTGTCTATGTATGTGTGTATGTATGTGTTTATATGTGTTTGTGTGTATGTGCCTACGTATGTGTTTATATGTTTGCATTTTTATTATATGCATTTTTATTGTATGTGTGCATGCATTTCTGATTGAATTTGTTTATATATGTGTTTATGTGTGCCCATGTGTATGTCCATGTATATGTCTATTTTTATCTTTGTATAAGCCTAATTATTAGTCTATGTAGGTGTTTTTTATGTGTTTACATGTGTGTTTGTTTGTGTGTGTATGTTTATGTGAACGTTTATGTTTATAGAAGTTTGTTTATATGCTTTATTAGTGTCCAAAATTTTGTTTTGAAAAACAACTCTCTCGGTGAAACACATTTTCCAAACCTATTCGAAAGTTTTTTTGAAACATAGTTGATAGATGTTTCTAGGTATGTGTTTATCTATGTATGTGTGTGTATGAGTTAGTATGTGTCTATCTATGTGTGTATATGTGTGTATGCGTGTGTTTATGTATATGTGAAAGTATGCTTGTATGTATGAGTGTTTGTATCTGTGTAAAAATTTGTGTATTTATGAGGTATTTTTTTGTTTGTTTATAAGCTAAATTAGTGTCCAAAATCCGTGGTCGAAAACAGCCGTTTCGGTGGAGCACATCATTTTGAAACATTGTCGAAAACATGGTCGAAATATAGTCGAAACATTTTTTTGAGTCGTGGTCCAACAAAAAGTCGACTAAACGTCGAAACAAACTCGAAATTTTTTCGTTTCGTGGTCAATTACAAAGTCGTTAAAGTATGGTCGAAATATGGTCGAACACAAAATATGGTCGAAACATAGCCGAGCAGAAAATCGCACAGAGGTGAAGCAAATGCTCCTGAATTACTATTGAAAACATGGCGTAAAAAGCAGCTGAATATACTGAAATCAAAAAGAAAAATACGTCTAAAGATAATTAAAATTCGGCTACGTATTGGTCCTAAATCTGCGTCTCAGATTGGGAAGAAAGTCGAATGAGTACTTTAGTTTGCAAGTTTGATTGGTAAAAAAGCTTCGTTCTAATACCTAATGAAGTTGTGATGTAAAAAACACAGTTCAAACTTTTGATACGCCCAAATTGTGAGCCTGTCGAAGCACAGCCAGTTGATCGCAGCTGATTGATTTCGTCGTCGTTGTGAAATGAACCGGTTTTGCTTGCCTGTTCAGACATAAGTTCACTTATGTCGGGCCCGTATGCAAGTATAACTACTAGAGAAAGTACTCTCGATTTATTCGGGCCTACAAGGCTTCAGGGGCAAAGCAGGTGTATCAACCACAAATGAGAGGTGCTTACATCACCACATTTTAATTCTACCACACTACAGCACTCGGTTTAGGTAATTATAAAAATAGCAATAGTTTCGTTTGTGGTACAACAACATGCTGACAACCTGCAATTAATCCATAAACCAAAAAACTGAATGAAAGTTGAAACAAAAACAAGATTACTGGTATTTATTGCAATAATAAAAGGGTAATTAAAAAAATCGGAGAAATTTTGAGCTAATTTTCAGCTGTAACAGCGAACACAAATTTTGAACACAAACATTTTTGCCGTTTTTAAAGAAAAATGAGCATCTCTAGACAAATTCAGTTGCTCTTCAAACCCCAACGCTTACCCTCTAGAGCTGCATTTCTTTTACATGGTTTCTAACTTAGAATTTTTGCTTCAAGTCTACTAAGAGTGTTTTTTCGTTTGTAACGACATGTAACAAAAGTTAATATCAAATCGAAGTTTCAGTTATATTTGAAAAAAAAACAGAAAAAAAACAAAACTGTAACAGTTTTTTTCTAGAATAATACTCTCATTTGTTTTTCCCCTGTTTGACCTCTTGGTCAGGTGAAAAACAGGATAAACTACTGATTTACTCTGATACTGAATTTTGTTTTACAACTGTTGTTTTTATTGAACAATACTGAAAACCTCTATGACTTCAAACCAGGTCATTTTCTCACTCATCAATATCAAGCGTTGCAATTTTCATGTGGATACCCAGTGAACGCATCATCACAAAAAATGTTTTCGGTTGCGCGTCTGAATAAATCCCAAGACGCAACACTTGCTATCATTGGCATTAATCCTTTCGCAGATTCTTTCTACGAATCTTTCATTCGGACGAGAAATATCTAGTTTCTCATCAAAATATCCTGCTAGAAATTCTCTTTGAAATGTTTATATACAAGATGGATTTTCTTGACTTTCTTTTTTTCTCAATTTATTTTTGATCTTTGCAAAATCTAGGCTATTTATAGCCAAAAAAACTCCTGAGGAGGCTCAAACACTCAAACTACCCCTGGCTAAACGGATATACTAAAGCTAGTCCACATAACCGGATACATTTTAGAAGTATTAGCATCCTAATGCAAAGTAACACTCATTATAACAATTGTTAATATGCGTTGTATTGTTACGGCTTTTGTGTATACTCGAAGCTTGTTTATTCCTTTGCGGTTGTGCAGTTAAATCATTTCTGGTGCTTCCTTCGTAAAAGTGTTTATTTCTTACGTTAGGTGAGAAATAATTAGTTTTTGTACACTAATTAGCTTTTGTACACTATTTGGTTTTTAAATTAATTGTTTTATTAATAATTAATAATGGTTTCTGCGCTTTGTAGAGGATCTATGAAAGTCTATCTAGCCTGTCTAAGCTTAATACCCCACACTCCAGACTGAGTTATTGTGTTGAGGAATTCGTTTTTTTGCGACTCAAGGCCGTTTTTTTGCGTCTAGAGCTTTGGAAGATCTGAAGTGGTTTTTGTACAATAATTAGTGCAGTTGATTAAGAGAAGGGTTATCTAAATCAATTAGATTTCAACAACACGCTTAGAGAAAACTTCAGGACATAAAAAATCCATGTTAAGTCAGTTTAAAAAAATCCCTCTAAACCTCTTACCGTTTGACAGAGTAGAACAGCTAAAAGCGATAAGCTGAAAAACATAAACTGGAGGAGAACTTTCGAGAATATAGATTTGCGGGCATTGAAATGTTAAGCGGAATTATAAAATTTACCTTTGGGCGTAGGAATCAAGAATATCAGTTGAACTATCCTTACACATCGGATATAATGCGAGGTTATAACTACTAGAGCGGATAAATTTTTTGAAACTTCAAAGACTACTGACCTTACAATGCCAACCCTAAACGTATTTTGGTAGTGGATTGTGAAACCGCGATGTAGCACCGATCCTGGTGTCGTAATTGATCAAAATGGGTATAAATTGTTGAAAACAAGTTCTTTCCACGTATCGATTTGCTTTTGTCAAGTTTTTTGTAGAATTTTGTGAATTATCTACCTACAGATACGAGTCCAACATCCTTATAAATTCTGAACGCTGCTTTTGTTCCGAATGCAAAAAACTCAAGCTGCAAAATTTAATTACTAAAAATTTTCAGGCGATAAAAAAATTTCAGTGTATTTTGTCGAGATATTAGTACTTACAATTTTTGGTAAGATATTGAGAAAAATTTCAGGTCTTGCTTGCAATTAATTAGAGTAACAAATTAAAAATCATATTATAATATCCAAGGACGAATCTAGGATTTTCTCGAGGGGGCGGCGGATTTTTAACAATTTTTTTGACTTTTTTTAGGTCAACCAAATTGATTTTTCGAGCTCTCCCAAAGCACTGTTTTGCCCCTATTGTGGTCAAACTTCTGAGCCGTAGGCAGAATTATGAAAAAACAGGCAAAAAAAGGCGTTTTCAGGCACTTTTTGGAAAATTTTGACCAAAAAATTGCGTTTTTTCGGCGCGTTGTCCCCCCTCAAAACTAGTATATATTGGCGCCAAAGGCGCCTTTAGTACACTTTTAGGGTCCATCACCAAAATTTGACATCTTGAAAATAATACAAAAGGGGGATCCTTTGGTCCTTTGGGTCGGTAGGGGATCGAATCCCTGAGCGAAAAAGCGCCGCACCCCCCACCCCCCTCCCCCCCCCCCCCCACCCCTCCCTGAATCCGCCCCTGATTATGTCAATAGTTACATCAATATATAAATACGGACAAAGAACGGCGAGGTTCGAGATAGTCAACTATTGAGAACAGCTGCAATTGTCTTTATCTGACGAGTTTTTAATTTCACCTGGTAAATGAACGCCAATAAACTTCAAGTCGATCGTTAAGAAGGAAGGAACGCAGAGGACCGATTGCGCGAAAATTAAGTCAACCAATCAGATTTCAGTATTCATAACTTTGCAAGAAATAAGGCTATAAAACGTTTTCTTTTTGGGCATAGTTTTGGGGCAATGATTAGTAGGGAGTTTTCGCGCATTTGGTGCTGTGCGCATGCATGAGAATATCCCCAGGTTTGGCTAAGATTTCTCTCGGCATCTGCAGAGAGCTGGATTCCAGCTCTCAGGCTCAACCTCGAATCAGCAAAAAATTTCCATTTCATATCCAACTGCAAACCTCACTGTTTCTTGTATTTTACAACGCTATAATAAAAAAACTCAACACATGCAGATTAAGGTAATCATATTAAGTTTCTCATAAAGATTATCTTTTGAATTTTTTTAGAACTTTTTTTGTGGAGGGCTTGTTTCCATATATGGTTTTCTAATGACAACTGAAGTTTTGCGTACCCAATATTTGTTTCATGGGGCTCTTTTAGTGCATCCTTTGTCGTGGTAGTTATATTCACTTGGTGCTTTTAAAATTAAAATATTGATGATCTTATATGTCTTTGTTTACTAATTCTTAAAAACTCTACATTATATTCAGCTGGCGCTTTCGCGTGCTCTTGAAATTTTGTGATGTTTTCGATCTTAGGTAAGTTTTTGGATTGTTTTGCTTTCTTTCAGTTTGCTAAACTGTTATAATGTTTTTATCTCTTCTTGCGTGGCTCACTGATAGCTAGCTTGCAAAGTGAGAGATTTAGTCTATAATTTTGTGTCACAACAAAATCTTGAACCTTTGTTTAGCTACAGCCTTTCTCTTTTGAGCAGCTCCAGAGATTTGTTTGAAACTATTTCATCCAAGTTTGTAGACATTAGCCAATTTTGATCCTCATATAGAGTTTTTTTGATCCGAGTTTTTTTCACGTCAGGTTTTTTCATAATAACTCAAAATCTTATGTTAAATAGACATCTACATTCTTTTTCTTAGAAAGAGTTATTTTCCTAATTCATTTTATTGTAAGAATCCTACGTTTAAATCTGTTTTCTTAAAAGATTCCTTTTGGGTTTTTGAAAATAATTATTTTGAATAACAAGATTCTAAAAAGATAAAATTTGATTTTTACTGAAATCTGAGTTTGTTAAGAAAAAACTAAAGCTCCTTGTTCGGCTCAAATTTTTGGCTATTTTTCGACTGCGAAACGACTGAGTGCATTTATAGGTAAGATGCTTTTCAACTTATTAACTCATAAATTATCATTTTCAAATAGATAAAAATTTCGAGGCCACATGGTGTATTTTGTGAACTGCAAGCAATTCCGTAACAGACCGAAAAAACGATTTGCCGCGGAATCCGCTAAATTGATTTTTTTTTCGATCTTTTGGCCAATTTGGATTCCACTAAAAATAGGTGAAACACTATTTTGCTCAAAACCGCTCGAAAAACCGGCAAACTTTTGCTACAAAAATTGCGGATTCCGTAATAGTTTGTAGAATCCAAAAACAAAGAATTATTTATGGTTATAGTAAGGTTACGTTGTCATGGAACCCGCAACTAAGAGGAATCCGCAAATTGTCAGCGTAATCCGCTAATGGCAAGCGGAATTCACAAATCTGCTCACCTTTGCGGAATCTGCTTATATTAAGCGGAAACCGCGACAAACCTAATGTGTTGCCAAAGCTTACGCTACTGTTCATTGTCCGCCCAATGCATGAAAAGTTATATGAAAGGATTCCACACTTACATTTTGGATCATATTCTAAGATTTGGCTCTTGCTTTCAGTGACTTACAGGCATAAAATAGTGCGCCTACCTAAATGACCTCATAATGAATGTATTAAACACATGTCATTAATGACCAGCTCAATTATATTCTTATTATTTGTAAAAACGGGGCTGAGCGAGCGCAATTTAAAATTAGATGTCAACAAAGAGCACCATTTGAGTTTGGATTGATTCTAAAAACCCTTCAACCTTTCCTCAAGTCAATTTCAAGTTTTGATCTCAACTTCTATGGCGGTACTTTCTTTCCATCAAAAAGGATAATTGAATCTCTTAATTCATCTTTTTATGAACATTGATCTGATTAACTTTAGTTTGGCAGTTCAATTGCGAAGTTTGAAAGGGTTATGAAAAAACCCATGTTCACCGTCGTTGTGGTCACAGTCTGGTTAACGGAGCGAATGAGCCCACGTCTCTCTAATTAGTTTTTATTGTTTCTATATTTTTCTCAATGACTATTGGGGACGAATCGCGCTAAAAGTTTCATTCATTCATTCCGTTCTCTGATAAAATAAAGACTTCGAGTTTGCCCCCAGGAGGTTTCAAATTGCCTTGGAAATTTGCTCCTAATTCTAGAATTTCTCAAAACTATTTCATCCAAGTTTGTAGACATTAGCCAATTTTGAACCTCACATAGAGTTTTTTTGATCCGAGTTTTTTTCACATCAGGTTTTTTCATAATAACTCAAAATCTTATGTTAAATAGACATCTCAATTCTTTTTCTTAGAAAGAGTTATTTTCCTAATTCATTTTATTGTAAGAATCCTACGTCTAAATCTGTTTTCTTAAAAGATTCCTTTTGGGTTTTTGAAAATAAATATTTTGACTAACAAGATTCTAAAAAGATAAAGTTTGATTTTTACTGAAATCTGAGTTTGTTAAGAGAAAACTAAAGCTCCTTGTTCGGCTCAAGTTTTTGGCTTTTTTTCGACTGCAAAACGACTGAGTGCATTTATAGGTAAGATGCTTTTCAACTTATTAACTCATAAATTATCATTTTCAAATAGATAAAAATTTCGAGGCCACATAGTGTATTTTGTGAACTGCAAGCAATTCCGTAACAGACCGAAAAAAGATTTGCCGCGGAATCCGGTAAATTGATATTTTTCTTCAATCTTTTGGCCAATTTGGATTCCACTAAAAATAGCTGAAACACTATTTTGCTCAAAACCGCTCGAACAACCGGCAAGCTTTTGCTACAAAAATTGCGGAATCCGGAATAGTTTGTAGAATCCAAAAACAAAGAATAATTTATGATTATAGTAAGGTTACGTTGTCATGGAACCCGCAACTAAGAGGAATCCGCAAATTGTCAGCGGAATCCGCTAAAGGCAAGCGGAATTTACAAATCCGCTCACATTTGCGGAATCCGCTTACCTTTGCGGAATCTGCTTATATTTAGCGGAAACCGCGACAAACCTAATGTGTTGCCAAAGCTTACGCTACTGTTCATTGTCCGCCCAATGCATGAAAAGTTATATGAAAGGATTCCACACTTACATTTTGGATCATATTCTAAGATTTGGCTCTTGCTTTCAGTGACTTACAGGCATAAAATAGTGCGCCTACCTAAATGGCCTCATAATGAATGTATTAAACACATGTCATTAATGACCAGCTCATTTATATTCTTATTATTTGTAAAAACGGGGCTGAGCGAGCGCAATTTAAAATTAGATGACAACAAAGAGACCAGTTGTATTTGGATTGATCCTAAAAACCCTTCAACCTTTCCTCAAGTCAATTTCAAGTTTTGATCTCAACTTCGATGGCGGTACTTTCTTTCCATCAAAAAGGATGATTGAATCTCTTAATTCATCTTTTTATGAACATTGATCTGATTAACTTTAGTTTGGCAGTTCAATTGCGAAGTTTGAAAGGGGTATGAAAAAAAAAACATGTTCACCGTCGTTGTGGTCACAGTCTGGTTAACGGAGCGAATGAGCCCACGTCTCTCTAATTAGTTTTTATTGTTTCTTTATTTTTCTCAATGACTATTGGGGACGAATCGCACTAAAAGTTTCATTCATTCATTCCGTTCTCTGATAAAATAAAGATTAAGAGTTTGCCCCAGGAGGTTTCAAATTGCCTTGAATATGCGCTCCTAATTCTAGAATTTCTCAAAACTGCTTATTTCGATCGATTATTATTTCCTCTTTTACTGAAAGAGGGAAGGGATCTTTTTTCTTTTGCGAATGCATAACGATGACGTGCATATTGATTAGTCTAAGAAACAACCAGCAAAGGCACCCGAAAAACATATTATTTTAAAAAAGTTTGACCAATGGGAATTTTCCTTACTACTGTAATAAAAGAGTTTTAATATTTTCAATCGAGTTTTTAGAATTCAGAAATCAATTTCTTATTTTGC